>NC_140922.1:32189325-32659325 GCF_045865225.1 Trachurus japonicus | reverse complement strand
ACCCATAAATAAATAAATAGATACTCTGTCAGTTTTTCAGCACACTGGTAAAAGCAAGTTCATTGTTTGACACAGCACACACGACGTTGTTGTGGCCCCAAATATCAGAGAAGCTTCCAGGTCTCCCATCAATCTATAAAAGGAGAACTCCAGTCTGATCCTACAGCGGACGTTAGAGCGCCACACTGTGGACGCCTCTACACCTGCCTGGTCTTCCATTTTATTTCTCCTGGAGATGTAGATTGCCATTTTCGCCTCCCCCACGATAAAATTCAACAGCTGCCACATTGCCCTATTTTCTTTTCTATATCCCGCCCCATAAATAAACACTGCAGTTGTAAAAGTCAGGGCGGGCCCTGCAGCGTGGACCAAGCTCTGCAGGTCCACCGTCCTGGCCCGGCGCAGCGCCGCCGTCAGCCCAGGCGTAGCTGCACTGGAGATGTCCAGCCTGGCTCCATGAATCAGCGGCTCTTTCAGTAGCCAAAACAGAGAGCTGGAGCTTTCTTTTTCCCTGCTGCTCTTAAAGAAAGCCCACACCTTAAAAATACTGATAAAAAGGAGGAACCCCGTTAAAATTTAGAAATTTAAAATCAGTAAAAAACAGAGCAGCATCCAGTCCCAGACTACTCCCCCCTCTGAAGATGCCGCTGGCCACACCCCTCCACACCAAGTCTGCTGGACGAGGGGCCTCATTTATCAAAGAGGGTGTAAAACTGCTACTAAATATTTGCGTACGGCGGAAAGACGAAAATGGCGTACACCCGAAATATTTACACCTTTTTCAGATCAATCAAACTGTGCGTACGCACAACTCTCCGCAATACATGACACAGGACTCAAGAATGGTGCACACGTGAACACACCTCTTACTCCGCCCCCGGAACGCCTATATACAACTATATATGGTCAGCACGTGCATATTTAATTAGCCATGTGCGCTCTGTGGCGCAGCAACTTTTGTGACAACAAAGTGACAACGGAGACAACGGGCGGAGGGCGGGGGAAAGAAGCGGAACTTCTCCGCTTCTCCGAAAGCAGATAGGGGCAATAAATCAGTCAGAGAAATGGTCTTGCATTTTAATAAGCTACAATAAAAACAAAAACCTCCCAAATCTCAACAAAAGGAAGCAGAAAGAAGAAGAATCTTATGTAATCTGCCCGTTTATCCCAGAAAATCTTTTTTTTTTTTTTTTTAGATGTTAAAACAATGTAGGCAAGGCAAGGCAATGTAGGAAGCAGGACGATAGTTACCATTATTATTAGGGTTATTATTATTTTCACGCCTTTCCACTAAACAGTTACAGCTCTACTGGACTCGGTTTAGGTCATTTTCTATAAAGCTGAGTCCTTCACAGTTCCTCCTCAGAGCCGCGTTGTCTCGCTCTTTATTCTCTCCTCTCGTCAGCTCCAAACACACGTGCACCTCGTTAACTCAGGTGACAGAATAATAACAGTCTAGGCTGCAGATCAGTGGCGCTGCTGCCAATGTGTTTTTAAACTTGGCGAGTTTAATCCTTGTCGGAAGTCACACACACAGCCTAATCAAAAAAGCAAAATCCTCAATCCGCTCTGTTTATCAATTAACATAAAGCCTAATGTTATTATAGAGCGGGTTGGATTGCCAGCATCAACGGTCCACCACTACCACAATTACTTTAAAAAAAATCTTACTGTGCTCTTCTAAATGTAGGCTACTCCGCTCTTCTCTCCCTCTCACACTGCAGTTCTCTGACTCAGCAACGGTGTCGCCAATTCCTCCTGTTCCTCAAAAAAGGTGTAAATCATGGTACGCCAGGGTCAAAATGGGTGTAAATGTCCGCACTTTTCCCCGTCAGGTTTTGGCTTGATAGATCCCAAATTTGGCGGAGAAAAGTGCGTACGCACAAAACGAGGGGAAAATGGCGTAAAAAAAGGTGTATCCACAATGATAAATGAGGCCCCAGCTATGTACCTCTGAAGGAACAGCAGCCTAAACGCTGCCGTCCTGCTGGCCAGGTGGATGAGGCCCTGCCCCCCTCCTCTCTCGGTAAAAACAACACCCCCTGTGGCACCCAATGTAAGCCGTCCCAAAAAAAGTTTACAATTTTCTCCTGGATCTTTGTTAAACGCCCACTGGGCGGGTCCAGGCAGGACAGGCGGTGCCACAGTAGAGATGCACACAGGTTGTTTAAAACCAGGACTCTTCCTCTGTAGGACATCTGTGGCAGTAGCCACTTCCATTTCTTCATCTTGTCACAGATTTTCTCCTCTACTCCCTCCCAATTTTTTTGTTCCATGGCCTTACCTCCAAGGAAGACGCCGAGGTATTTTAAACCCTCCCTCTTCCAGACCAGGTTCTGGGGGAGTGTTGGGAGGCCATTAGGCCACTTCCCAACTGCAACTGCCTCGCTTTTAGACCAGTTTACTTGCAGCAGACAGGTTTCTGTACTTGTCCGTCAACTCGATTAAAATGTTGACATCATCTTGATTTTTAACTGCCACGATAAGGTCATCTGCGTAAGCAGATAAAACAATATTGCTGCTAAAACCTGGTAAAAACAGTCCTTCAACACTGCTGCGTATCCTTGAGAGGAGGGGTTCGAGGGAGAGTGCATAGAGCATCCCGGACAGGGAACAGCCCTGCCGGACACCTCTATGCACCCTGAACGGAGCACACAGACTGCCGTTGAACTTCAGTAGACTCTCAATGTCTGTATACAGCACACGGATCATGGCAATGAAACCAGGGCTGAACCCAAACCTCTCCATCACCCTCCAGAGGAAGTTGTGTTCAACCCGGTCAAAAGCCTTCTCCTGGTCTAGCGAAATGAGCCCAGTATTACAGTCCAATGAGCTGGAGAGCTCCAAAACGTCCCTAATCAGGTAGATGTTATCTACCATAGACCTGCCTGGTACGCAGTAGGTCTGGTCCCGGTGGATGACCTGCTCCATGGCTCCCCTTAGTCTGGAGAATCTTATAATCCACGCACAACGACACAGGGCGCCAATTTTTTATCTCCTGCAGGTTTCCCTTCTTGGGGAGAAGGGTCACCACCGCCCTGCGGCAGGAGAGGGGGAGGGAACCACAGGCCAGACTCTCGTTCAACACGTGCAGCAAATCAGAGCCCAGGATGTCCCAGTACTCTTTGTAGAACTCTACAGTGAGTCCATCAATACCTGGCGCTTTCCTACCCTGCATGCCCTGCAGGGCGGCTGCCAGCTCCTCCAGTTGGAGCGCTGCGCTCAGCTGACCATTAGTGCCCTCCGACACCTGTGGCAGCTCCGCACAAAACTCTCCTTCCAACTCCGTGTTTTCCTCGTACTCTGACGAGTAAAGCGAGGAGAAAAACTGCACGGCCCTGTTCCTGATCTGGCCTGGTTCCCTCAACTCCTGCCCTGTGTCAGAATGAAGTGCGTGGATTATCTTCCTCTGTCCTCGCTTCTTCTCCAGACCAAAAAAGAAGCCAGAGGGAGCATCCATCTCGGTGATGTTCTGAACCCGGGACCGGACCAGCGCACCCTGTACCTTAGCGTCCAGCAGGTTGGCTAAAGCCATCTTTTTGGAAAGGGAGGGAGAAGAAGGAGGAGGAGATGAAGAAGAGAAGGAGGAGAAGACAAAAAAGAGAAGGAGAAGAAAAAGAGAAAAAGAAGGAGGAGGAGAAGATAGAATAAAAACAGTCTTCAGCGCCTGCAGAGCGGTGATTTTAACTGCAGCTCTAAACACATTATCGAGGAGGAGGAGGAGGAGGAGGGGGGGGGGGGGGTCTGATGGGTGAACAATGAGCTGTCACTGAACTGTGAGAACACACACACACACACACACACACTGAAGCTGCTGTGTGTTTAATGAGCAGTTATCACCCACAGCTCAGTGTGTTCACACTCTGATCAACACACACAATGCAGCACTTTCTCTCTCTCTCAGTGTGTCGTCGGGTCAAGCGGTCACACACACACACACACACACACACACACACACACACACACACACACACACTCTCTCTCTCAGTTTGACTCAGTGAAGTTAAAAAAAACTCTTCAAAATAAAAGTCTTGTTTACTGTTTGTTTATCTGGACGTTGCTGGACAGTCGCCACCTTGGCAGCATCTGACTCCGCCCACTAACTAACTGACAAGGCCAGATTAATTAAAGCTGTACAGAAAAGAAAATTGAATTTGAGCCCACTCTGGGTCTTAACATTAGTGTAATAACCCATCTATCAGACGATGTAGGCCAAACTTTGTGCAAAATTCTATTTTTGAGTAAATCCGGGATGAAAGTGTGTTTTTTTTTTTCCCGCATTGGATAATGCAGGCGCACGGATTATACGTCAGCCTGCTCACGATTTATCAGCCACTGATATTGGATCCGTCATCCGTCATTCTAACGTCTGAGACACACACACACACACGGAGCTCGGTCTCGCTCCAAGCTTTGAATATCCCGCCCGCTCGATAACGACCAATCAAATTCGTTTTCCTTACTCGGGTAAACTCGTGTTGCAGCTCGTGACAACTCGGTGCGACAAACAGGACAAACGGCCATTTCTGTACACCTTTAAAGGCATTTTTATTAACTCAAGAGAGTGCCTTGGAGTTTTTCTTTGTTTTCCACATCCCTTGGAATTGGATCCGTCTCCAAAGAGCCCCTCTAGATTAGAGAAAGGAGTCCACTTAGCGCTCATCGCTTTGAACATTTTTAGACATTTTACCATAGTTTTGTTTTGTAATAATCATTTAGATGACATCACTCTGTGAGTTGGGTTTGTATCTTCTACTTCCTGTGTCAGTGTTTACATCACTTATAGTTGTATTTTATATCATTAGTGTGTGTGCAGAGTTACTGCCTTTGTGCTGCTTTAGATTCTAGAGACAGAGCTGCAAAGTGTGTGTGTGTGTGTGTGTGTGTGTGTGTGTGTGTGTGTGTGTGTGTGTGTGTGTGTGTGGGGCCGAGCTGCCGTTTGTCTTGGTTTGCTGACGTCGGTGTTTGTGTCTGGTGACGAGTGGAAGCAGCAAAGTGTGAAATGAAGTTTTGTTTTCACTGATCAGACTCTGTTCACCACTTTGACTTCTGTTGCTCATTTAGTTTTATTTGTTTAGTTTCATCTCAGAGCACCGGAGGATAGCTACAAATATAAACTAATGAATCAACACTTCAGGTAAAACACAGGAGATCTAAAGGGTTTTATTCCTTATGTGGAGAAACACTGAGTCTGAACTCTGTGTGTGTGATGGTTTTTATTATTGTAAATGTGTGAAGACGGCTCGACATTCTCTGTGAAGGTCACTTCATATTAATCATTTAGTGGCTCATTATCTCACATTAAGTCTGTAGGTCGTTGTTTAAAGTGAAGGTGAAGAAAAGTTTCATTAAAGGGATAGTTCAACATTTTGGCACCTTTAATTGTCGGTGCAAGCTATTTTTAGAACGGCGGAGCAGAGCCGTGAGCTGCTCAGAGCTACGCTACGGAGGTTCATTATGGGATTTCTTGGTTTCCCTCATCAAACTCATCAAATACACAATCCAACAACTCCACAACAAAACGCTCTGGTGGACAAGTTGTGACCTGCACATTCACCACGCTATGAGATAATAACACAACGTTACCAGACAGAGTTGTTTTAGAGGGAAATTCATGCAAAACCACTGATGCGCGTTGCCTTCAGGGACAGTTTTTCATCATCAGTCTCTGTATTTCCCTCTAAAACAACTCTGTCTGGTAACGTTGTGTTATTATCTCATAGCGTGGTGAATGTGCAGGTCACAACTTGTCCACCAGAGCGTTGTGGAGTTGTTGGATTGTGTATTTGATGAGTTTGATGAGGGAAACCAAGAAATCCCATAATGAGCCTCCGTAGCGTAGTTCTGAGCAGCTCACGGCTCTGCTCCGCCGTTCTAAAAATAGCTTGCACCGACAATTAAAGGTAACGAACCTACTGCTATGACTATAGGGATTATGGAAATGGGCCAGTTTGCCAAAATGTTGAACTATCCCGTTAAGTACATTTTTCATTTCCTCTGTTTTCCTGAGATAACGAGGGAACTTTCTCAAAATGAAACGGTTTTAATGACATAATTAATTGGAGATAAACAAACCAAACACCCATATATGGGCTCGTGTTCACTGAAGGAAACATATTGAGTCTAGATACTGATCAGTGCATCATCAATCAAGACCAGAAATCTATAATTAATTATGTCGTTATCTCAGGGGAAAAAAAGATTAACTTTCAAGATCTAAAGAGATGTATTCCCCTCTCTCAGGAAAATGGTGGGGAAAAAAACCCAAAACCATATGAATGTTTGGCCGCTCAGGGCTTCCATACTTGTGTCATGCACATATTAAAGGGATAGTTCACCCAAAATTGAAATTTCACTCATCATCTCCTCCCCCTCATGTGGACTAAGGGCTGGGAGAAGTTTCAGAGTCCTCCGTGGCTTCTCTGAGTTACAGGGGGTATCGGCGTAGCAGTGCATGTCCATATGACGGTTGCAAATGGATACCAACTGTCTTCGTAACAAAAAGACACACCAAAAAACATCCAAATACCTCCATGCTGCTCGTATGTAATGTCCGTCTTGTATTGAAGCCCCGAAATGCGAAATTGTCCCGAAAAAAATGAAGTACGTCTATATTTCAAGCTTGTTTTGTAGCAGAAGCTTCGAGAAACAAGCTTGAAATATAGACTTATTTAATTTTTTCTGTGTAACTCAGAGAAGCCACGGAGGACTCTGAAACTTCTCCCAGCCCTTAGTCCACATGAGGGTGAGTAGATAATGAGTGAAATTTCAATTTTGGGTGAACTATCCCTTTAATATCTCAACAATGAGTCAACGACAGGTTTTTAATTAAAAAATTGTTTAATGAAGATTTTTAAAAAAGCAGATTTTCCTCATAATGTTTCAACGACACTGAATCAGTTCCAACGTTTTCTCTTGATGTGAGTGAGTCTTTTGTCCCGATGACCCTGAACGTCACTTCCTCTCCGTTCCTGCAGCTGATTGGTCGACCCAGTCCCACAGGTGAACCGAGCCGTCCGTCGCCGCCGACAGCAGCGTCCTCGGTCGCTCCGGGTGCCACAGGTGAGAGGTGACGAGGAGAGGGAGGCGGTCGTCATCGTGGTCTCCGGCCGGTCGGGATGAGACGGCGTGACCTCGGTGCTCGAACAGCGGCCGAGCCTCCTGAAGCTCCGCCCCCCAGGACGAGACGCCGTAGATCTGGACCGCTGCACCGAAACCTGTCAGAGGTCAGAGGTCATATCAGTGAAGGTTTTTATTCTTTTATCAGATGTCAGATGTAGAACCACCTGTAGACCACTTGAAAACTACCTGTAGACCACATGTAGATCACTTTAAACTACCTATAGACCTGTAAACGACCTATAGACCACTTGTAAACTACCTGTAGACCACTTGTAAACTACCTGTAGACCTGTAAACCACCTGTAGACCACTTGTAAACCACCTGTAGACCACTTGTAAACTACCTGTAGACCACTTGTAAACTACCTGTAGACTTGTAAACTACCTGTAGACTTGTAGACCACTTGTAAACTACATGTAGACCACTTGTAGACTACCTGTAGACCACTTGTAAACTACCTGTAGACTTGTAGACCACCTGTAAACTACCTGTAGACCAGTTGTAAACTACCTGTAGACTTGTAGACCACTTGTAAACCACCTGTAGACTTGTAGACCACTTGTAAACTACCTTGTAGACCACCTGTAAACTACCTGTAGACTTGTAGACCACCTGTAAACCACTTGTAAACTACCTGTAGACTTGTAGACCACCTTTAGACCACTTGTAAACTACCTGTAGACTTGTAGACCACCTTTACCACTTGTAAACTACCTGTAGACTTGTAAACCACTTGTAAACTACCTGTAGACTTGTAGACCACCTGTAAACCACTTGTAAACGACCTATAGACCACTTGTAAACTACCTGTAGACCACTTGTAAACTACCTGTAGACTTGTAAACTACCTGTAGACTTGTAGACCACTTGTAAACTACATGTAGACCACTTGTAGACTACCTGTAGACCACTTGTAAACTATCTGTAGACCACCTGTAGACTACCTGTAGACCACTTGTTAACTACCTGTAGACTTGTAGACCACCTGTAAACTACCTGTAGACCAGTTGTAAACTACCTGTAGACTTGTAGACCACTTGTAAACCACCTGTAGACTTGTAGACCACTTGTAAACTACCTTGTAGACCACCTGTAAACTACCTGTAGACTTGTAGACCACCTGTAAACCACTTGTAAACTACCTGTAGACTTGTAGACCACCTTTAGACCACTTGTAAACTACCTGTAGACTTGTAGACCACCTTTACCACTTGTAAACTACCTGTAGACTTGTAAACCACTTGTAAACTACCTGTAGACTTGTAGACCACTTGTAAACTACCTGTAGACTACCTGTAAACCACTTGTAAACTACCTATAGACCTGTAGACTACCTTTAGACTTGTAAACCACCTGTTTCCTATCTGCACACCACCTGTAAACTACCTGTAGACCACTTGTAAACTACCTGTAGACTTGTAGACCACCTGTAGACCACTTGTAAACTACCTGTAGACCACTTGTAAACTACCTGTGGACTTGTAGACCACCTGTATCCTATCTGCACACCACCTGTAAACTACCTGTAGACTTGTAGACCACCTGTAAACCACTTGTAAACTACCTGTAGACTTGTAAACCACCTGTAGACTTGTAAACCACCTGTAGACTTGTAGACCACTTGTAAACTACCTGTAGACTTGTAGACCACCTGGAAACCACTTGTAAACTACCTGTAGACTTGTAGACCACTTGTAAACTACCTGTAGACTTGTAGACCACCTGGAAACCACTTGTAAACTACCTGTAGACTTGTAGACCACTTGTAAACTACCTGTAGACTTGTAGACCACCTGTAGACCACTTGTAAACTACCTATAGACCTGTAGACTACCTTTAGACTTGTAGACCACCTGTATCCTATCTGCACACCACCTGTAAACTACCTGTAGACCACTTGTAAACTACCTGTAGACTTGTAGACCACTTGTAGACCACCTGTAGACCACTTGTAAACCACCTGTAGACCTGTAAACTACCTGTAGACCATTTGTAAACTACCTGCAGACCACTTGTAAACCACCTGTAGACTTGTAACCCCTTGTAGACCACCTGTAAACCACTTGTAAACCACCTGTAGACCACTTGTAAACCACTTTAAACTACCTATAGACCTGAAGACTACATGTAGACCACCTCTCCAATTAAATTTTTTAGTTTTAATTGATGAAGTATTGATTGTTCTTCTCACCTGACACGGCGACACACTGGTCCAGCGCCGGAGCCCACGACACTTTGACCCGGTCCAGGTCCTGGTCCAGGTCTTGGCGGTCTTGGGTCTGCAGGTCCAGCTGAGCCCGACTCACAGCCCCTCCTCCCGGGCTCCTCAGGTCTGAGACCAGCGCCTGTCCAGAGGAGGACAGTCTGAAGACCCTGCAGCCGGACGGGTCTGGACCTGAGGAGGCGTCGGCCCACCAGAGGACGGACTCTCCTAGACCAGGACCAGGACCTGGACCAGGACCTGGAGGCGGAGCCAAGAGCTGAGGAGGAGACGACGACGGCGTCCGAGTGTCTGCGAGGAGGACGTTCCCGTTGGAGCAGCCGGCGAGGAAAACGCTGTCACTGATGAACTGTAGTGAAGTCAGAGCGTCAGAGGAGGAGGGGGCGGAGTCTGTGGAGAGAAAGGGGGCGGAGTCAGAGAGAGAAAGGGGGCGGAGTTAGAGGATGTGTCTGAAATCACTCCCTCATTCCCTCCTCCCTACTCACTATATAGTGAATTCAATATAGTGACTCACTGGTCGAATAAAAAAACCCTTTCGGACACTACTCCGCCGCACAGTTAATGACGTATTACGTCGCGTAATTAAAACGTTCCGACCGCGATCGTAACAGCCGGTGCCGGTACCATGGATACAACCATGGTAGGTACCAACATAAAAAGAGGAGTAAAGCAATATATTAAGCGGTCAAAGATGTTCAATCAAACCCACATAGTTTGAAACAACATTCAAAAAACACACAGCCAGTGTCACAACTAAGCATATAAAGTCTGCTAGCTTAATGCGAAATTAGCCTCGCTATCCAGAGTCTGTGGTCAGTTTATAACAGTTGTTAGGAAATTTGCTCCAACGTTTGTTTAGGGAGTCTGTGGAAGCTGCGACCGGACAACTCTGGCAGCCTGGACACATTTATTGAGGCTGCTGCACTAGCATTTATTTGGCAGCTACACCGGTCACTACTGCATTTATTTGGTAGCTACACCGGTCACTACTGCATTTATTTGGTAGCTACACCGGTCACTACTTCGCTACTGCATTTATTTGGTAGCTACACCGGTCACTACTGCATTTATTTGGTAGCTACACCGGTCGCTACTTGTATTTATTTGGTAGCTACACCGGTCGCTCTGGGCCGGTGTGTTAACGGCGTCGATCCGTGACCGCAATGCATGATGGGATATCTTTCTCCGGTTAGTGACCATCGGATGTTCACTACATTTCGCGGTGAATTGTGGGATAGATTCAGTCACTATATAGTGAACATTAATAATGACTAAACATTCAGACACCACTACAAAATGGCGTGGTCACTATATAGTGAGTAGGGGGGGATTTCGGACACAGCCAGAGAGAGAGAGAGAGAAAGGGGGCGGAGTCAGAGAGAGACGGGTAAAAAGGAAAGGAATGAAGCTGTGAAGTGAAGTTGTGAGTGTTGTTACCCAGGGTGAACAGCGTCTGTCCTGAGGTCAGCTCCGTCAGCTCCACGTCGTCGCTCTGAGCTCCGTGAAGAATCTGAGGCTGCGACGAGAGACGAGCGGCGAGACGACGACGACGACGAAGACTTCCTCCTCCTCCTCCTGACAAGCCCCGCCCCCTGACCGCCACACTTCCTGTTCTCTTGATCACATCTGACGGCAAAACGACACACACACACTAGAATAAAACACTCAGAGAAACTAAAAATCCTGCAAAGTTGTTGTTGGATGGTGGTGAGTCCAGGTGGTGAGGGGGCGGGGCTTAGTTGTGACATCACAAAGTGACAGGAAGTCCTGACGGCTGGTTTCAAGGCTCAGTTTCTGAATACAGGCTGTGTGCATTTCTCTGTGGACTGAGGCTTTGATACTTTCACAGTATTAATATAGAACCTAGAGCTGCTTTATAATCACACTACACATGGACATCTACCTTTATACTGTATGGAGCTTTAACACAAACATCTACCTTTATACTGTATGGAGCTTTAACACAAACATCTACCTTTATACTGTATGGAGCTTTAATACAAACATCTACCTTTATACTGTATGGAGCTTTAACACAAACATCTACCTTTATACTGTATGGAGCTTTAACACAAACATCTACCTTTATACTGTATGGAGCTTTAATACAAACATCTACCTTTATACTGTATGGAGCTTTAACACAAACATCTACCTTTATTTTGAAGGAGCTTCAACACAAACATCTACCTTTATTTTGAAGGAGCTTTAATACAAACATCTACCTTTATTTTGAAGGAGCTTTAACACAAACATCTACCTTTATTTTGAAGGAGCTTTAATATAAAACCTCCTCTATCTCTTTCTCTCTGTATAAACTCACCACTGTCGTCTCCTCCCAGGTTCCACACCTGCAGGTCAGCGCTCCGTCCTTCACTGGTCACAACAAACCTCCAGAAACAAAGATATTAAAATACGATTATTGATTGTCAACCACAAAAATATTCAGGTTTTAATGACGTAAAACTGAAAAAAAAAAAACCCCAACAACCATGAAATCAATGTTAGAACCAGAGATCAGTCGGTGTTTGAGCTTGAAAGTGAAATTGATCGTCCTTTTCATCTTTTCTTTGCACTGTCACTGTCTTTTTCAAAATAAAGAGATCGATCTAAGTATTGATCTCCTCTGGTCTCAGATGCATGAACCAGAGTCACAGCAGAAACAGCAGCAGAACAATGACAGTGAAAAAAAAGCAACAACACAAATATAATAACAACAGGAAAAAATTAATTTAATCTGATTTGTTTTGCACAAATCAAATCAACTGAAGATGAAAATAAAAGTTTATTTGAATGAAAATAATATGAAAATGTTCTGATTGAAAACTGTTTCAATGTTGCTTTGATCAGAACAAACTGAACTTTGCAAAATTATAATTTGTCACATTTTTAAAACAAAAACAAAAAAAAAGTTTAATTATCTGAGAGTTTTGTTGCAAAAATAATTAATCGCTGTGACTTTTTCATCTGTTTAAATATTCACTGAAAACTGAACCACAGTTTTTCTCCATCGTCAGCTCACCTGGTTCCCGGGACGTGTGCGAGGCTGCGGACCGGAGTGTCAGTGAACCCACCGTGGACAACTTTAAAGTCCCGCTCTGCACAGAGACCCTGAACACATCATAGTAACACACTTTTATTATTATTATAAACATAAACATAAACAACAAACTTCAGATATACTATATTTGATTTGTTTTTGTTTAATCACCTTATTTTCATCTGCGAAGAGCTTCGGAGGAAGACGAAGCTCCAGGATTTCATTTCTAGACGAAGTGTTTCCTGCAACACAGACGGCTGCAAAACACAGAGGGAAAAAAAAGATTGATTATTGACTTAAATTCAATAAAAACAGATGAAATAAAGTCAACTATCAACATTTAAAGCAAAACATACAACAGAAACTACATTTTATCTATAATAATATAATGACTCATTTATTTCTAATAAAAACATGAATGGACTCACTCTTCCCTGACGTCCACTCGATGACCTGAGTGGGATGTTCCAGCTGATACACGTGAAGATCTGTGTAGCTGAGGAACCAGACGACAGGTGTTATTACATTATCATCATCATCATCATCATCATCATCATCATTTCATTTTATAAACAGGTGAGTCTCTTTACACAAACCTTCAGACTTTCAGCCACATTAATTTATCTCCTTTGCTTTTCCACAAATAATGTAAAATCATAACATGAGGTGTTCACGTTCACATTATGTGTAGGATTTTTTAGCTTCTTTCTGTCTTTTAGACTGAAACCAGTCTCCGTAAATATAATGATGATGATGATGAGCTTTATTTCAGACACAATTAAGTCTATATAAAACAATAAAACAAATACAGACAGACTAAAAAACAAACTGGGGCTCTCACACCAAAGATTAAAAAACATATCAACTTTGGCTTATTCCCTAACCCTTTATACAGTCTATGGAAAAACCTTACATATATGTAATATAAATATGATATGATTCATTCTTTTTATTGAATATAAGTTTAATATCAGATCTTAAACTCTGTTTCATTAGGCTAATAGTTCAGTTTGTGGCGTTCAATGTTTTTCAGTGAGTTCTGTTTGATTATCGCGTCTAAAACTTATAATTTTAGTATTTTAGCGGTTGTTTGGTGTCACAAGAGAGAAGCCGAATTAAAAACAGGTTTAATCTGGTACAGAAAATTATTTACAATATTACATTTAACACATATAACCCTGTGTGTGAGTAAGAGAAGATAAAACTGCAGGTTTTTAAGCTGATTTCTCCTCACAGTGTTTAAACCGCCTCCTTCTCTGAATGAATGAATGAAACTTGTGATAAAATAAAATAAAATAAACTTTTAAACTGTTACAACAAAAAGTAGAAATAAAGTTTCCTCACGCTGTCAGAGACTCGATGAACCAGTCGTCTAAAACATCCTCCAGCTCTTCGTGCTCCATCATCTCTCCACCACCTGGCTCCGCTCTGTTGTTGATGTTTCACTTCCGCATCGTCTCACTCGCGCGCCTCTCTGTGGTTGGTTCAGAGGACGGTGACGTCACAGCGCCCCCTGCAGGACTCCACAGGAACAGGCGGTGGGAAAGTTTACTTTTTATTTATTTATTTAGCAAAAACTTTAAATTGTATTGATTTTTTTTCTTTAATATATATTTCTTTATACGTTTTTTGTTCTTTTCAAATTACAATAATTTAACTGACAGACATCTGTGTAGGAGAAAATAATAGTCTTATTTCTTGAGGTATACATAAACAGGTAGAATCTGCACTCCATTAATTATTAATTAATCATTCCTATAATTTCAATACAAAATAAATATATTCATAGAGTTAGGACATTTAGAAAACTTTGCTTCATACATTTTATTTTCTGACTATTATTTTTGAAAGTAGCCTACTCATAGCATGTGTGCATATTGATGAGACTAAGAAAGAAAGAAAGACAGACAAAAAAGGCAAATTGTGTTTTCCTCAGGTTGATTTATAGATTTATTTTTTATTTAAAATGTCTCTAAACAGTGTTCTCTGTGTGTTTCAGGCGAGAAAAGATGTGACAAAAAAAGTATTTATATTTTTATCTGCCATTATGTAAAATACAGTAACCAATCTGACTTAATTTCCATATAAATCAATCACAAAATCACTAATACTAATACTAAAACAAAAAGTTACTACTTGAGAAAAAATACAATTTATGATTTTTTTAAATTTAAATATTAATGCAGCATGAAAATGTATCAAAGAAACAAGTGAGAGGCCGTGTGTGTTGCCTTCACTGTCTAAATATTGTTGCACATACAGTTAAATTAATGAAATGAACAGATGAACGTGTTGCTTCAGTTTAACGTGTGTGTCACAGGTCAATCGTTCACAGGTGTGTTCCTGTCTCTTCCTGTGTTTTTTAAACAGCAGGTGACAACAGCCCACACACACACACACACACACTCCATCCTCTCCGTCTGTTGTTTTCTTCCTCCTCCTCCTCCTCTGTCGTTCTGCTCTGACAGCAGAGACTCTGACTCACTCGTCTGTCGTCTTCCCTCCGTCCGTCACTCCTCTCTTCTCCTCAGAGTCCCAGCTGAGTCAGTTCAGAGTCGCACAACAAAACACACACAAGTGCTGACTACTGTCCATTAAACCAACACACAACACACAGCTACAGGACACACATACTCAGTGGCGTGCACAGACTTTTTGAAGGGCAGGGGCGATTGGGAAAAAAAGGGCACATAGCGCTTTCTCGCCACTGAAGAGGACACTTTAGCACACGTTTTGGCTCCAAGAGGACACTTTAGCACACGTTTTGACTCCTAGAGGACACTTTAGCACACGTTTTGGCTTCCAAGAGGGCACTTTAGCACACGTTTTGGCTCCTAGAGGGCACTTTAGCACACGTTTTGGCTCCTAGAGGGCACTTTAGCACACGTTTTGGCTCCAAGAGGGCACTTTAGCACACGTTTTGGCTCCTAGAGGACACTTTAGCACACGTTTTGGCTCCTAGAGGGCACTTTAGCACACGTTTTGGCTCCTAGAGGGCACTTTAGCACACGTTTTGGCTCCTAGAGGACACTTTAGCACACGTTTTGGCTCCAAGAGGGCACTTTAGCACACGTTTTGGCTCCAAGAGGACACTTTAGCACACGTTTTAGCTCCTAGAGGGCACTTTAGCACACGTTTTGGCTCCTAGAGGGCACTTTAGCACACGTTTTGGCTCCTAGAGGACACTTTAGCACACGTTTTAGCTCCTTTAGCACACGTTTTGGCTTCCAAGAGGACACTTTAGCACACGTTTTGGCTCCAAGAGGGCACTTTAGCACACGTTTTGGCTCCTAGAGGACACTTTAGCACACGTTTTGGCTCCTTTAGCACACGTTTTGGCTGCTAGAGGACACTTTAGCACACGTTTTGGCTGCTAGAGGACACTTTAGCACACATTTTGGCTCCTAGAGGGCACTTTAGCACACGTTTTGGCTTCCAAGAGGACACTTTAGCACACATTTTGGCTCCAAGAGGGCACTTTAGCACACGTTTTGGCTCCTAGAGGGCACTTTAGCACACGTTTTGGCTTCCAAGAGGGCACTTTAGCACACGTTTTGGCTCCTAGAGGGCACTTTAGCACACGTTTTGGCTCCTAGAGGGCACTTTAGCACACGTTTTGGCTTCCAAGAGGGCACTTTAGCACACGTTTTGGCTCCTAGAGGGCACTTTAGCACACGTTTTGGCTCCTAGAGGGCACTTTAGCACACGTTTTGGCTTCCAAGAGGACACTTTAGCACACGTTTTGGCTCCAAGAGGGCACTTTAGCACACGTTTTGGCTCCTAGAGGACACTTTAGCACACGTTTTGGCTCCTAGAGGGCACTTTAGCACACGTTTTGGCTCCAAGAGGGCACTTTAGCACACGTTTTGGCTCCAAGAGGCCACTTTAGCACACGTTTTGGCTCCTAGAGGACACTTTAGCACACGTTTTGGCTCCAAGAGAGCACTTTAGCACACGTTTTGGCTCCTAGAGGACACTTTAGCACACGTTTTGGCTCCAAGAGGGCACTTTAGCACACGTTTTGGCTCCTAGAGGCCACTTTAGCACACGTTTTGGCTCCAAGAGGGCACTTTAGCACATCCTAGAGGGCACTTTAGCACACGTTTTGGCTCCTAGAGGGCACTTTAGCACACGTTTTGGCTCCTAGAGGGCACTTTAGCACACGTTTTGGCTCCAAGAGGACACTTTAGCACACGTTTTGGCTCCAAGAGGGCACTTTAGCACACGTTTTGGCTCCTAGAGGGCACTTTAGCACACGTTTTGGCCCCTAGAGGACACTTTAGCACACGTTTTGGCTCCTAGAGGGCACTTTAGCACACATTTTGGCTCCAAGAGGGCACTTTAGCACACGTTTTGGCTCCAAGAGGGCACTTTAGCACACATTTTGGCCCCTAGAGGACACTTTAGCACACGTTTTGGCTCCAAGAGGGCACTTTAGCACGCGTTTCGGCTCCAAGAGGGCACTTTAGCACACGTTTTGGCCCCTAGAGGACACTTTAGCACACGTTTTGGCTCCTAGAGGACACTTTAGCACACATTTTGGCCCCTAGAGGACACTTTAGCACACGTTTTGGCTCCAAGAGGGCACTTTAGCACACGTTTTGGCTCCAAGAGGGCACTTTAGCACACGTTTTGGCTCCTAGAGGACACTTTAGCACACGTTTTGGCCCCCATGAGGTCACTTTAGCACGCATTTTGGCTTCCAAGAGGGCACTTTAAGGCGTGTTTTGGCTCCCAGGGGCACTTTAGGGGGGGCGACTGCCCCCCTTGCCCCCCCCCAGTGCACGCCACTGCACATACTGTATATATAAAAGACTTTTTGCATCTGTTGGGAGCAGATTTTAGTTTAGACAGAGACAGAATCTGCAGATAATACAAAAATAAGTTGTGTAGTTCATGGTCATAAAACTGGTAAATCAACAAAACACAAGCAGCTTCTGACCAGTTAAATCATCTCTCTTAGTTAAAAACCCTCCGATTTAGGAAAGTATGGTGGCCCTGAAGGCTCAACTCACAACATAACATAGCCTAAGTGTTTGGAGGAAACAATAAAGTGACAGACGTAGGGATGTCACGATTATAGAGTTTCTTAGTACGATTTTTGATTTATTTTTAAATTACGGTATTACAAATATATCACGATTATTATGCATTAATTTCACAACACTTTGAATGTTTAAATCCAAATATAGTCAAAATATAATTACATTACTGATCTCTAAATATAGGACCAGATATTAATCCCCCGGGGGAAGTGTTTGAAATATTTAAGTCATTAATTAATCTATACCAAATGTTTAAGTTTAATTTAATCATTTTTTAAATTACAAATGACACGCTAACATTTAAACTCCTACCAATTCAGTGTTTCGTTAGATATCTTCCTTTACTTTGGCGCCACATCTGCAGATACGGTTCTGACATAATTTCTTTTGGAAAGTGACGGTATTTAGGAATCTTTACGATTAATTAATTGTGGCGTTTAATACCGCGAGTGATTGTGAAACCAAGTAATCGTGACATCCCTAACAAACATATACTGTATATATGAGTAAAAACACACAATGAAGCTGTTAGAAACTGGAACACTTCCATGTATTGACACATAAATATGTCTCATCCATACACATATATTATCACATACGTTACATAATATACTATATATCAATAGAATTGAGTTTTTATATGTTTGCTGTTTTAAAAAACTTGAAAACATTAATTAAATATATATTCAACATATTAAAAAATCATAATATATATATTTTTTGTTCAATAAATGTACATAGACACATTCTACTTCTGTTTCTTTTGTATCTGTTATGAACTTAAATCTTCATATATGCAGAGGTTTTTATTCTATATTTTCATTTCTGCCACAAAAATAAAAATTCAGTTTGTTCTCATGTTACATTTGTGTGTGTGTGGGGGCGTAATAGTAAAACAACCGAAACAATCAGTGAGGATAAATGAATCTTGTTGCCGTGGTTTCTTGGAGTCGTCACTCGGGCTCAGTCAGAGCTTTAGAAAGGAGCAGCAGGATGAAAATGAGCAGCGATGTGTGATGATGTGTGAGGGGGTTTTTCAGTCGACTGCAGCTCGTTGACCCTCAGAGTCAGAAAGCTCGTCTCTCTCCGTCTCCCTCCTCACTTAGTGAATAATCACACAGCTGCTGCTTCTTTCTTTCTCTCTCTGTCTGTGTGTTTGTGTGTGAACAGCAGGTTTTTAATCTCACTCCACTTCTCACAGCTCAGACAGATTAACATCAACCACACAACATCACAAACAACGCAGTGACGACGAGCCTGTTCAACAGAAACTCTGTCTGCTGCACCGACGACATGAACCGCTCCTCTAGTCTGAGTTTAGACAGGACAAACCTACACGTTTATGTTCATTTAAAGGTACATTGTGTAACTTCTCCTGTTGTCTATTCACGAAAATTGATTATTTGGTTCAAAAGTCTGTTTTTCATTCATCAATAATCCCCTTCATCAACAAAGTGAAGTGTTCCTTTCAGCTCTGAATGAGCCGTTCAATATCATTCATATCTACATGGAGCGGGTAAGCTCGGTGCTGCTGCCATGTGGTGTCGCCATGTTTTTACGTTCAATGGCAGCGTGACGGTAGGAAACCACGGAAACTCAGCGGAGACACGATATATTTATCAAAAGTGGCCCCATTAACAAGTGTGTAACGTACTGTAGATTCATCCACATTAATATGAGACTCTTTTAGATCCAGAAGCAAACTCATCGGGGAATCTTTAACATAGTTCCCAGGTTCTTAAAGAAAGGTCTGTGACCTGCTTCGGTCCAAACCCCCCAAGGATCAAACATCACAGCTCTCTCTGCTCAGAACGACTGGTTTGTGTGTCTGTCCCTTTAAATGTAAATGAGCCACTGCTCTCCAGGCCCCGCCCACTTCTACAGGTACCTGTACTTAAGGGGGTGGATCGGACTACATGCAGGCGTGGCTCACAGTCGGCCATATTTGAACGGGCAAATTGCAGTGCAGTAGATAGGTGATCCAGTCATCTTCACTAAAAAAAACGATTCATAACTCTGTGAAAAATAAATCAGTATGTAGCTATTACTTTAACTATTTGCATAATGTCACTGTAATGTTACTTTAAAAAAAAAAGAAGTACATGATTAAACTGATCTGTGATTTTAAGTATGCTGCATCATAACTGTATAAACGTTCATAAAAAATCAAACCGTTTTGAAATCGGACAAAAACTGAGCAAGTTGTGGCAGAACATGCACCATAGGCTTAATGCTCTGAGGGAGAGAGTTGCCCCTCCCAAGATGGCCGCCGTACTGGCTACACCGTGTCATTGGGCAGCAGCGGTGGGTGAGTCATCTAGTCTTCTTATATATATCTATGCCTGTACTCACAGGTAGGGGTGGGATTATGCAAATTTGTAAACTAACGACATTATTGTCAGACAACTGAGGGAACAGCTGGTAAAACCACATGGATTTCAACCTCAGGAGCCTGAAAAATACTGATTTATTTTGTCAATTCTCACATTTTGGGGGCTGGAAAGCAAGAAAAAACACCTAGATAAATGTTAAAGAGCCTTCAAAAAGTGATATTTCAATAATACGTCCCCTTTAAGAGTTTGTGAGTGAGCATCGTGTGATTCGTACGTTCTATACAAACTCCTCCTGTGTCTTAGATCCACTAGACGAGCTGAAGGGCAGCGATCATGGTGAGCTGCAGAGAGTCAGACTTTGCAGCAGTCGTGTTTTGGCAGCAGCAGCAGCAGTGAGGATGAGGATGAGGATGAGGGTGAAGAGTCCCCGTCAGTCCTGGTGTTTCCCACAGACCCAGTGGAGCTGCGTCCGGTCCCTGAGGTCCACGGGCTCCGAGGAGGACGAGGAGGAGGAGAACCAGCTGCACTGGCAGCCGTAGGCCCTGAAGCCGCGCCTCCTCTTCAGCCGGGCTCGCAGCTTCTGACGGTCCGGCATGTTGTTCCTGCACAGAGACACGAAAACACACATCATGACCTCATCGTTTGTCTGTTCAAAGGATAGTCCAACATTTTGTGCAAATTGGCCCATTGCCATAATCCCTATAGTCATAGCAGTAGGTTTGTTACCTTTAATTGTCGGTGTAAGCTATTTTTAGAACGGCGGAGCAGAGCCACGAGCTGCTCAGAGCTACGCTACGGAGGCTCATTATGGGATTTCTTGGTTTCCCTCATCATCAAACTCATCAAATACACAATCCAACAACTCCAAAACGCTCTGGTGGACAAGTTGTGACCTGCACATTCACCACGCTATGAGATAATAACACAACGTTACCACACAGAGTTGTTTTAGAGGGAAATTCATGCAAAACCACTGATGCGCGTTGCCTTCAGGGACAGTTTTTCATCATCAGTCTCTGTATTTCCCTCTAAAACAACTCTGTCTGGTAACGTTGTGTTATTATCTCATAGCGTGGTGAATGTGCAGGTCACAACTTGTCCACCAGAGCGTTGTGGAGTTGTTGGATTGTGTATTTGATGAGTTTGATGAGGGAAACCATCGCCGTTCTAAAAATAGCTTGCACTGACAATTAAAGGTAACGAACCTACTGCTATGACTATAGGGAGTATGGCAATGGGCCCAATTTGCCAAAAATGTTGAACAATCCCTTTAGTAACTCGTTCGACTCAATTTGATTTAAATCCAGAGTTTAATGAGGCTGATGTGAGCTGAGCAGCAGCAGCAGCAGCGTCTGGTCTCTCTGAGCTTCACCTCCTGCAGTAGAAACTCTCCGGACGTGAAGTCGATGACTCTGATGTGAGACTTTTAAAGGCCAAACTCATCAAACTGAGAGATCCTGAGTGGTTTTTTTTAGGAAAAGTGCTCGGAAAAAAACCTTGACTGGACTGAAACACCGACTGCTGTGTTAGTGCTGTCAGAACAAACTTCACTATTTGAACAGAATTCAAATTATTTTAAAGGGAAACTCTCTCCTCTGTGTCTCTAACCCTAATGTAAATATCAATCATTAGTTATTGTGAATTAAAAGATTTGATTCATTAAAATCCTTTTTCATAGAGATGGTTTTGTTTCTCTGAACCAGTGATTAGTCAACACACCGTTCTGCTCTTCATCTGTCGTCTGACACTGACACTGACACATCGTCTGTGCTGCAGCTCAACACTTTTACACTATCGAATCATTATTATTATTATTATTATTATTATAATAATATTTCCACAGACTCGCTCCAGTCTGTCAGATCTGATCTGTTACATCAACACCCAGAGATTATTTCCTGGGAACTTGTCAGAAATGTAACAGGACGCAGAGCTGAAGACTTTAAATATCATTAAATAACGACGGAGCTGCGGTTTAATGTGTCACAGACGACCCGGCCTGAAAACTCTGACTGAAGACAACACACAAATTACTTTAATGAAATCTGTAGAGGAAGATGGAAACTGGAATATTTTATAAAAACGCTTGATATTAAAAGCATCTTTCTTCTATCTTCCGTCTTTTCTTTCTGTAAATGTTTAATTTTCCTGTTTGTGCCTTTACATCATATGCACGGACTCTAGGGATGTCACGATTACTTGTTTTCACAATTAATCGCACAATTATTTAATCGTAAAGGTTCCTAAATACCGTCACTTTCCAAAAAATATTATTTCGAAACCATGATCAGCGCACCACGCACGGAACGAAAACAAAGTTATACAACAACCACGTGTGAACTGAATTGGTAGGAATTTAAATGTTAGAGCATCATTTGTAAGAATTAAAAAAAAAAACGATTAAATTTTTTTTTGAATATTTCAAACGTTTCCTCTGAAGTATTAATAATTGGTCCAGATACTTACGTATATATTATGTTATACAATTACAGTAGTAGCTAATGTGACTATACTTGATTTTACACATTCATAGTTTTGTAAAATTATTGTTATAAATTATAATTATTATGGTAATAATCGTGATAATAATGAATATTTCTCTGATAATAATCGTACCAAGAAAATCTATAATCCTGACATCCCGCATGGACTCATATGGAGTTTTATAGAAGTGATAAACTTTAAACTGCTGATGTTTCTGACTCATTATTTATTGTTTAACAGTGAAATATTAAACCTCTAGTATTTGACAGATCATGTTGATGTAAACATGAGGAATATCAGCTGATCGATCAGTTGTCAGGAAGTTTTTACTCCGAGTCAGGTCCTATTCACATCTGTGGCTGTGTGCTGTGTGATATTAATATTTAAGTGTAATCAATTTAAAGCCCCAGTGTGTAACTTATTTGGCTTTTTATCAGCAAAAATCAAACATGTCTTTCATGAATCTGTATTTCACTGAAGGTGAATCACAGCTGCATACAAAGTAAAGCTTTCTGGTTCCTTAGAATGAGTTGTTACAAGTCGTTACAAATACATAAGTGGGCGACGCACCGAACCGAGGCGGCCATGTTGCATCGTGACCGTAGGTAACCACGGAAACTGAGCGGAGCTGTGGGCTCGGCCCGTTAAAACTGTCACCACTGTGTAGTGTGAGGAAGGACGGAGGCACCGGTGTTGCATTCAGGTGCAGTCAGGCAGACGGCCGTCGGCAAACCAACCGGATGTCATTTTACTCCACCAGAGAAAGACGGTAAAACAATACCACATCACCATGACAACATATTGTCAGACCTGTATTGTTTTGCCTCGTGCTGCAGCGTCTGTTGTCTGTCTGACGTCTGCCCGATTTTACGTGAATGCAACATCAAGAATACGTTCAGATATGCAACCGCACCGCTAGATGGGAGGAATTCCTACATACTATACCTTTAAAACCCACAGACATTCACCTGAACTGCTCTACTCTTTGTTTTATTTTCTATTATTTTAAACTCTACTCCAATTTTAAATTATTTTACTTCAGTCTGTCCTTATTGTGGTTTCATGTTCTGTTTTTACTGGTTTGTCTTTTGGTTGTTTTTATCTTGTCTTTTGGTACGTTGACCTTCAGTGTCCTGAAAGACGCCTACAAATAAAATATATTATTAATATTGTTGTTATTGGGGAGTCAAAGACAATTTTCCACCTCGATGGACAATAAAGATTTATTCCATTCTCCTCTAAAAGAAATCTAAAATAAGATTTGCTGTACATGGTTCAGTCTGATCTGAGGGTCGGGACCAGTTTGGTGTTTTTTTTTTCTTGCGTGATCCTGCTAATTAATTAACAAACACAAACAGAAAAGAAACAGAAGAGTCTGGAGTCATTAACTGCAGCTGTCCAAACGCCACTGGTCCCGCCCACTCTGTTTGATTGACAGGTGGCTGATGAATGACGACGGCTGCTGAGCAACAAAGGACGGAGGAGCACGTGTCCACATCTGTCACATCTGTATGTCCACGGTGAAGGACAGACGTGAGTCAGACTGAAGCTCCAGATGTTGATGAAACAAGGTCAAATGTTGGAGAGAGAAATTACAAATTAACACCTGAAGAATGAGACTGTGAATATGTTTCTACAGGTCTGTGTTTCTCTTCTGAGGAGCTTTATTCATTTATTTATTTATTTAAGGCGTTTCATGCACTGATCAATTTTGAGATTTGGGGCTATTTTTCTTCCTGAACACGTCTTCTTTCAGAAAAGTCGAAATAAATGGTAGAAAATCCACATTAAGGTTTTTATTTGACTTCATTTTGTCTCTTTCGTCTGTAGATTTCTCCTAAATTTAATAAAAGTAAGCAGCTATTGTGGCTCTCTCTCTCCTGAACAATGATGTAGGCTCCAAAAATTGTTGTTTCCTCTGTATCTGCAACCAATCGTAAAAGTACGATTTACATTAACAATCTATGTAATTTTACAGTCCAAGTCTTTAAAGGCCGTTTTCTCAGAAAGAGTTTTTCAGACTCAGACTCTGAACTAGAAATCTCCACTTCAGCAGCACTTACAGACACCAAACCTTCCACTTTGATCCCTTTAGGGGATTGTTGATATATCATTCACAGCCTCATTTATACAACATTTTATTACTAAAAACATGGCGATATTAGATTTTTTAGGGCTGGTAACAGTAGGCTACTTTCTCATTTACAGAGTGATAAAAATAGTTGTCCAAAATCCTCCTCTGTAAAAACTTCTGACTCTAATATGTCAACAAAATAAAACAAGAATTTTGAAAGTAGCTTTATCCATTGTTCAGATTTTGGTTCTGGAAATGTATGCAAATTAGCGCATATTTCATTAGATATTGGCTCATTTACATATTTAAACATAAAATTTGACAAAACTTGTAATACAAAAAATATTTGTCTTACAGTTTTTCTCAATTGCTAAAACACTAAACCCTGTTGTCTGAACCAAATTCTCAGTTGTCTGAACCCACTGATTGAATCAGTCACTCTCTTTTGGCAAAACCATCAGCACTTTTCACCTGTTTAGACACAACTTACCAACACATTTTCATTGTGATGCACCTGTGTTGCAAAATGCTGAGCACAGGTGGCAAAAGTCAAACAACTAAAGCACAAGTTTCACCGGTTGAACACAACAACTCAAAATGGATAACAATTGTGTCCAATGATGTGAGGGAACATATACTGTAAGCCAGTTCAGGATGAAGTCCTGTGGCCTGATCCAGTACAGAGAAATTACGCTGTGGCTGAGTTGTGCACTTCTCATTTCTATATTTTTGTACTTTATTTTTACGTAGGCCTACTGCATACAAGTGCTAAATGCACAAGATTTCTGTTTGTTTTTGTACTGTACAAGTGCTACGTGTAAATGCACAAGATTTCTGGTTTTTGTACTCCTTTTTTTTTCACTATGTACAAGTGCTAAATGCACAGGTTTTTTGTTTTGCAAGAGGAGAAGATGAGAGGCGACAGGGTGAAGAAAGAAAGGATGAGGGAGGGAGGGAGGGAGGGATGAACTGGGCAGAAAAAAAGAAGGAAGGAAAAGGGGATGAAATGGATGTGGAGAGGGAGGGAGGAGGGTGAAAGAAAGGGAAGGAGAGAAGTGCTACAGTGTAAATGCACAGGTTTTTTTGTTTTGCAACATGCATTTAGCTACAGTGAACGATAAACATGTATTTCTACAGCTTCATGTGCTGAGCATTGTGTTTTCTATTTGTCTATGTAGTGTTTAGTGAAGCTCAGTAGTGTTTTTAATTTTGATTGACTCGGGGCACGATTTGGCAACAAAGTTCAGTTTTGGGCACAGATTGAACTGTTTTGAGGTGAAAGTTTGGTTTTGCAAGAAGAGTCTGAGGTTTTGTGAATGTAGCTTGAAAATTGGGGTTTGTGTTCACAGTTTAGAGAAAATGAGAGAAGCTTTCGAGAAATGTGTCTTAGCAATCGAGAAAAACTGTAATGTAAGTGATAAACTTGGGAAGTTTCATGGTGAAATCTGTTTTTTTCCCCCCTATTCACCTGTAGTGCTTTAATCTCAGCAGGTTTTATTTTAATGGTTCATAAACATCTGGACAGAAACGTTTTCTGTTGGTTGCAGCTTCTCAGACTCAGGAGGAGTTTTCTGTTCGCATGAGGAGTAAAGACGTGACCATGTGAGCAGAGCAGATAATAACAGAGATGGGGGGGTAAAAAAAACAGAAAATAAATCAAAAACCAATCACAGAGAGGTCAGAGGTCGCCGGTGTGTCAAAATCAACAGATGGGAAGTTTCTGGAAAAGCACGTGTTGATGGGAAACGAGCAGAGACGAAGGGAGGATCGGAAAAAAAACCCATTTACTGTACTGTATGGTTTCAAATGAACGGTACTTCCTGGTGTTTTCTAGAGAAGAAGACTTCAGAGGGTTCACAACCCGGTGAGATGAGAAAAGAAAAAACCCGTTGGTAAACCTCAACAACAGGAAGAGCTGGTTTCTGTTCACATCAACAGATTAAAGAGATATGGAGAAGATCTGGCCTCATGAACCAAGAACCAAAGGGGAACTCCTCATCTGGAGATCGTGGAGCGTCTTAGAGCGCCATTTTAGTCTTAAGTTCTGAGAATTTGGGGAATTTAGTAGTCCTACTCAAAAGCTATTCAAGCAGCGTGAGGCTTACCATATATAATCGTGTTCACGTTGCCTTTCTTAAAAAACAGTGTGAGTTCTATGGATTTGGGATGGATTTACTATGTGATCAGACTTGGCTTTCATTGATATGCATGCACCATTCTCCTCAATTTACCTTTAGATAATACACTGATGTTACCAGACTGTTGCTGGATAAATGTTACCAAGAGAAAAGAGGGCTGAGAAGATGTGCAAGTGCGAGTCACAACAACTTAAGTGCAAAAGTAAAAACAAATCACAGTTCACATTATTCACTTCAGCTCTTTGGCTTTTGAGAGTTTGCAGACTATAATCCCAATAAATCTCAAATGTGTTCATATCTGTGACAAACTACCACAGAAATGGCTAGACAGTAACACCTGAACCAACAAGTGTACAGATTAGTAGATTGAGGAAAGAAGGATACGCTGAAAGAGAAACGCCTGATGGTGAAGTTCACTACACCCTGAGGAGACGAGAAGAAACTGGAAGTTATGATGATAGAAAAAGGTCAGAAAAGGAAGAGGGAGGTGTACTTTGAAAAGATGCTTGAGCCTGTGTTGGATGGGAATGGTATGGATTGGACTGATCAGTCAGAAAAGTGCATCCCTCAAATCAGCTTGTTTCAAAAAAACTTGTGCAACAGATGCCTCGTACTGTTTATGCCATGCTGCTGTTAAAGCCAGAGGAAGAAAGCAAAGTCTTTAAAGGGATAGTTCACCCTAGAATGATATTTCGCTCATTATCTACTCACCCTCATGTTGACTAAGGGCTGGAAGAATTTTCGGAGTCCACCGTCCCTTCTCTGAGTTACAGGGGGTCTTGGCGTAGCAGTGCATGTCCATATAACGGTAGCAAAGGGACACCGGAGCTCTTCGTAAAAAAACACACACAAAAAAACATCCAAATACCTCCATGATGCTCGTATGTAATGTCCGTCTTGTGCTGAAGCCCCAAATTGCGTAATTGTCCCGAAAAAAATTAAATAAGTCCACATTCCAAGCATGTTTGTAGCATTAGCTCCTAGTGTTGTTGTCCGGTCTTCCGCTGCCAGCGCGCATGCGCAAGGTTCGCACTGATACTGAGACCGACTGAGACTCAAGTCGGTCTCAGTGCGAACCTTGCGCATGTGCGCTGGCAGCGGAGGAGCGACAACAGACACAGAGCTAATGCTACAAACATGCTTGGAATGTGGACTTATTTAATTTTTTTCGGGACAATTACGCAATTTGGGGCTTCAGCACAAGACGGACATTACATACGAGCATCATGGAGGTATTTGGATGTTTTTTTGTGTGTGTTTTTTTACGAAGAGCTCTGGTGTCCCTTTGCTACCGTGGCATTGAAATGCACTGCTACACCAAGACCCCCTGTAACTCAGAGAAGGGACGGTGGGCTCCGAAAATTCTTCCAGCCCTTAGTCAACATGAGGGTGAGTAGATAATGAGCGAAATATCATTCTAGGGTGAACTATCCCTTTAAGCAAGTTCACCTGATAATACTGTGTGTGTTTATCCTGAGAAGCTGCAACCAATGAAACTAGCATCTTTTTTGTACAAATCTGATCTTGCTTCCAAACATTCGGCCTGTAGTTTATATAGAAACATGATGATTTTAACTTGGTGTGTCACTTGTATCCTGGACGACGGTCTCAGTGTGAGATCTGCAGTGCACACCTCCACACTGCCACCTGCTGACCACACTGAGAACAGCACAACGTCCACAACTAAAAACAACTGAGGAAACTCAGAGACAGAAACAAAAACAAACGACAGAATATTAAAAATTGGCCTAATGAGTTTGTTTATTCATTTTGTTCTTTTGTTTCTTTTATTGTGTTTTATATATTTTGATCAGTTATCTCTTTGTGCAGTTTCCCTATGAACATTTTTCTCTTATTATCATCATTCATATATTTCTGATTATTCATTTGTGTGTTCTGCTTTCTTTTTTGTAAGACATTATATTTCATTGTCAACTAAAGGTGGAGGCGTCTAAGAAGCTCTTTGAGTTTTGGCCTCTTCCAGCTCTGCAAATTGTCCAATTCTTCCTTTTACTTGTGTATTCTTAACTGTGCAAATCAATCTAAATCTAGATCTAAGGTGTTGGAAGGAGCCTCAGGTCCCCGTGCTAGTACAGTTTTTTTTTTACCTCCATTCTGTTTGTTCTGTCTGTTAAATATGTTTTTTCTGTTTGCAGTAATGAAAATATGATTTTAAAAAAACTTTAAATTAAAAAAAATGAAGTGAAAGGAGCTTCTGTGAATGTAGAGACAGAGACTGATAGACAAAATGATAAGATAACACTGAAACTTCGTGTAAAGACTGATTTCTGGTCCTGTAATTACTTATTAATGATGAAATGAATTGTGTGATACACATCTACACTGAGTTCATGTATGTTAACATACTGTGTTATTATTTATCTATTACTATTTCTGTTTACTTTCCCCTCTGTCTGTGTCTGTGTGTGAGAACAAAAGGTCAGGATTAATAGATTAACTTGTTGTTGCCAACCTGACGTCAGACATGTTGGATTCCTTCTGTGTTTCCTGTTTCTTTTGTAAACAACAAAAGCAAAGATGTAAATGTGCAGATTTAAAAGAGCAGAGTCATAAGAGTCGGTCAATATTTAGAAAGTTTGTTCTCTGTGTCACTGATCCTTAAAATAACAAACACTCACCACAGAAATATGACTCAGGAAATTCCTCTGCACGGATTTATAAATAAGAGTTTCATAACAACAAACTACTTTACTTTGTTGTTTAAGTTTTGTTATGATAAATGTGATCCAGAGTTCACAGCAGGAAGTTATGAAGTTTCTCCAACAGGAACTAATGTTGTCAGATCAGACTCAGCTATGTGAAGCATTTTCCTTTATACGTCATTATAGCATCACATGATGTGGTCACATGTCACTGAGTGTTGAGTCGTCTGTCTGAACAATGTGGAGGCTGTGGTCGGAAAATAGATTTTGACCATCGCTATTGTTTAAGGACTTTAAGTTACTCATTTCTCTAATTCAATGGTATTTTCATTATTTTGAGGGACAACGAGGAGTTTTGTTTGGTTATAAAAGAGTCTCATATTAATGTGGATGAATCTACGTTACCACTTGTTAATGGTCCCATTTTAGATAAACATATTGTTTTGTCTTTAACGTTATTTTGATTAGGGCTGCCACAAACGATTATTTTGATAGTCGACTAGTCACCGACTATTTTTTTCGATTAGTCGACTAATCGGATCATACGTAAATTGAATGTAAAACATACAGCTTATCGCACCAGCATGCAGCTGCTCTTATAGAACCATCATTAGCTTTCAGCTTGAAGTGTTTAAGGTATATGCTAACTAAAAATAAAGACAATTAAGATGATAGTTCATTAAACTTTTAATGAAATATGCAGCTTTAACTGTAGCATAAAGTGTAAACAGCTGAGTAAAATAAAGATAAGGCACTGGCCTAAACAACACCAAAATAAATACTTAAAGGTTTTTTAGGTTTTTCTTTCCTTCATTTGTCTCTGGCATTTAACATAGCTACATTTAAATAAAATGAGGTAGACACCTGAAACTAAGGAATTATTCACAATAATAAAGTTTTGGTAGGCCTATATTCAAATATAACTTGTGCTCATTGTAAATAATATGAGTCGTTCTGTTAAAAAAAAAATAGAATAGTTTATAAGACAATCGTCTTGTCTGAAGAAATGTAAATGTGCCTTTTTACTGTCACAGAAGGAGAAACATGGAAAGACTCAACAGAAAGTTCTGTGTGAAACTGTCAAATGAAAACAAGTGAAACTGAGGTGCAGCTCAAACTCTGCAAGGTGTGGACTGTGATGAGAAGCTACCGGAAAATATTGACGTAGATTTACGCCGGGAGAGAAGACTTGCTCGTTAAGATGAGCGCTCATTACGTGACCAGGACGCTGTGACCAGACGCGGTAACGTTCTAGTTCTCCAACACCGACTCTCAAAGTCCGCGATTTTATTTTTAAATGAGGAACGGCTGTTTTTCAGTCCGTGATTTAAAACGATGGAGCGGCGGTACCGCTCCTAGTAGCGCTTCTCATTTAAAACGACAGAGAGAGAGAGAGAGAGGGAGAGGGAGAGGAGCGGTGGTGGTGGCGGCGGCGGCGGCGGCGGCGGAGCGGGGTTACACCGGTGCCGCTTGATGAGGGACAGAGAGAGAAAAGAGAGAGAACACCTGTAAACTCGCCTTGAATGAGTGAGTGCACGTGTGTGTGATGCGCGGCTGCAGCGGTGGGTGCGTGTGTGGACGGTGCTGCAGCAGTTTTGAGAGAAAAACAAAGTAAAAAAAAAAACAATAACGACGCATCGACTATTAAATTAGTTGTCGACGATTTTAATAGTCGACGTAGTCGTGACTAGTCGACTAATCGTGGCAGCCCTAATTTTGATATTATTATTTAGTGGTCGACTCGCCCAGCATTTCCTAGTTTCAGTTTCACGGACGCTGCCTGGCAGGTCATGGGAATAATGCCGCCGAATCACCGTTTATGGTCGGAACTACGACGGTATCTTATCGTCTTCCAACCTTCACTTTCATTCTCGATCAATGAAAACATTCTTGGCAAATTTTCGCTTTTGTCCATCTTGTGCCAATCCAAGAATTTCACCGTGTGCGCGGAGGCTCATGGGAAATGTAGTGTAAAAACACTTTGCTTTCCAAAACTCCTGGTTGTCCCTTTAATAATATTGAACTAGGTTTTGTCATCGTTTTTGACTGATTTTGGAAATGAAAATCAGTTACAGAAAATCTTGTTATAGAGTTCAGTTTTTCCCCTTTTTTTTCTACAACGTGCTTTAGGGGACTACAAAACAAGCTATGAAACAAGATTGAAATATAGACTTATTACATTTTTTTCGGGACAATTTCGCATTTCGGGGCTTCAATACAAGACGGACATTACATACCAGCAGCATGGAGGTATTTGGATGTTTTTTGGTGTGTCTTTTTGTTACGAAGACAGTTGGTATCCATTTGCAACCGTCATATGGACATGCACTGCTACGCCGAGACCCCCTGTAACTCAGAGAAGCCACGGAGGACTCTGAAACTTCTCCCAGCCCTTAGTCCACATGAGGGGGAGTAGATAATGAGTTTGAAATTTGAATTTTGGGTGAACTATCCCTTTCAGCACTCACCTGAGGAACAGGTAATCACAGGAAGCGTCCCACTCACAGTCGTCGAACATCAGCACCCTGAAGTCACAGGACACACACCTGAGCTGGTCGCAGCACCTGAGGACGAGACGAGACGAGTCGATCCACAGCGTCAGTGTTTCTGAGATATAATCTACACCGGTTTCCTGTCTCATCACAGACAGACAGGACACGACAGACCATCACAGCAGGCAGGACTTTCATTTTTTATTTATTTTTTTCATTTTTTCACACCTCTTGGATGTGGCTGTTCCAACGCCATTTGCGACGGAGCTGCCGCCAACGAACACGGGACAGCACCTGGAGGAAGAACACGTCCAGACAGACACACACAGGGAAACACAGGACAGATTCAGAGCAGTCAGAGGAACAAGATGGAGAAACTGTAATAAAAACAGATTTTCTTTTCATCGCAGAACTTGAGAAAAATGATTACAAACTGAACAAACCCAGCTCTTATTATCACACGTACACACCGAGGAGACGAGCCTCTTTTCCTTTTCGATGGCACTTTAAGAATTTTTACATTTCTTTTCTTGATTGTACTTTAAGATCCCCTTTATTGGTACTTCAACATCCCCTTTTTTTGATAGTACTTTAAGATGTTACTTTGATGGTACTGTATATGTCCCTTTCGATGGTACCTTAGGATTTCACTTAATATTTCCCTTTCGATGGTACTTTAAGATTTCACTTTGATGGTACTTAATATTTCCCTTTCGATGGTACTTTAAGATGTCACTTTGATGGTACTTAAAATTAAGATTTTTCTTTTTGATTTAATATTTTCTTTCTTTAATGGTACCTTAATATTTCCCCCTGTGGGTATTCAAGGATTTCCCTTTGATGGTATTTGAAATTCTCCCATTGATGGCACTTTGTAAGATTATTCATATTCATAGAATGTAATTTTATTCGTGTTCTTCTAAGATGGTCTTCTTTCCCTTTGATGGTACTTTAAGAAATTTATTAACTTTAGTGGTTGGCCAACCATAGTCTTTTAATGCACATTTTTTCCATGCAGTGTGTGTATTTCTATGTGTTTTTGTATTTACAATGGTGTAGGGTAAAGTGGTCCCTTCAAGAAAATCCACTGTCACATGATTGGTTAAATACACCCACCTGTGTACCTTGTGCTTCACACCCCTGATGAAGACAGCGTCGAAATGCGTTGGGTCCTTTTTTATTTATTATTAAAAAATCTCTGCTAAGCCACGAGTGCCTTGGGAAGCTCCTTTTTTTGACTGCATCACCATCCTTAGACAGTCTGTTTTTTCCTCAGTTTATTGTCACTTATTTTCCCTTGAAGATCACCTTGAGCTATTCTACACATTTTTTTCCACCTTTTTTCCTTTGGCCTCTGCAGCACTCACCCTCCCCCTCATTTTTCTTTTATTTGCTGCTCTAGATTCAACAATGAGACAGTGGATGTAATTTTTTTTCCCCTGAACACAAAGATCCACCAAAATAAAAGTGAATATTTAGGTCAGTAATGAATCAACCTGTAGATGCTGATTGAGGTAAAATGTGTCTGGACGTCACACTGGGTTCATTTAGAAACAAAACTTCTTCACCAAACTGTAAGAAAAGCTTTGTAAAAAAAGGACTGAAGCGCCTGTATCCCTGTAATTATGAATCACAGCTGCACGTTTAATTCAGGTGTAAACTACTTGACCTACTTCCTGCCTCCAGGCTGAGACGACGCCGGCTTCCGCTCCACTTGTTGTTGCTGTTGTTCTTTAGAGAACGGTTGAGTCTGAAGTGAAAAGAAATGACAAGAAAAAAGGTAAAGAGAGCAGATTGACAGACAGGCTGTTCAGGCACTTTAACAAACCCAGGTGTCGGCGACGGCTCTCATTATTCATCCTTTTTAATGACACAGCAGGCGCCGACGAGGAGATGAGGCAGCTGCGTGATTATAGTGTTTGGCAGAAGAAGTAGAAGACGAAGAAGATGAAGAGGTGAGAAGTAAATAGGCTGAAGTACAACTCTGAAAAGCTCGTACTTTACAGAAGGAGAGTAGGAGGAATTTACAGATCCACCAAGTGATGATAATCTCAATGCTATACTTCACATACTGCACTTGTAGCTGCAACATTTCATCGATTCTTCACTGTTTTAATGTAAATAAACTTTATAAAGGGGGCGACTGTCAGGTGCAGTTCGGGAAAACCACATTTGCACAGAAAGTTTTATCAATTATTTATGTTTGAACACACTACCGCTGGTCATAGGAGAAAGAACAACATATGTTGCATTTAGGGAACAGCTAAAAACACAGGTCACTCCGTGCACTGTAGGAACAAAACGTTATGACAGATGCTGCCTGACAACAACGCACTTTAGAGCATCCCTAATATAATAGCACTTTATGACATTTACTGTCTGATACATGCACTTTAATTCTTCACCACTTTGTGTTTCCTTCTACTGATGCAACCACTGTGTAATGTATTGTACTTAAAGCAGAAGTAAGTGATATATTTGTGTTAATATAAGTCTTAAATAGTTATATCTTCCGACAGCAATCACTTCTATAGAGTGTTTGGTCTGAAACACGGGTCTGTCAGTCACTCTGCTCTGCTCTGAGCCCAGGAGAAAACATTTATCGTATCCTACAGTTTTTATCCAATGAGGAGAGAGAACGGCATGCAGGGCTGTGTGTGCAGCCAAGGGACGCCGTGAATGTGGTGACGTAGCGACGAGGACTGTTATGGTGCGTTCAAGGAAACTCGTAACTCGTGTTTTTCTGACCCGTGAACTCGTACCAGTTCAATCTGGTACGAGTTCACGGGTCAGAAGTTACGAGTGGCCGTTATAGTGACTTTCACAGGTAAAACAGGTCGGAGAAACACAAGTGGGTTGCCTGGAACGCTACAAAGTCGTAAGTTGTGACTTGAAGCTGTAATTTACGGTTTCAAAAGCCTGCCTGGAACGCAGCATTAGCCAAAACGACCGGATCGCTTACTTCTGCTTTAATATTTGTTTTACTTTTATTTGTGGAGCATAGGACTACAGATGTAAATTAGCTCCAGAGCTAAATCTGGCACATTTACAACAAGGTTTGTTTTGTATGTTCATGAATATGCAGGGTCCCGTTACAAATAAATGAATAAATGGATATAGAAATGGATGTTTTTAGTTCAGTACTTTTCCCTGCACTCGTGTACGTATCTAACATGATGTCTCAGGTCCATGTTTACCTTTGGTTGAGGGAAATCTTCGTGGTCTTCCTCCAGCAGTTCCTCCAGAAGGTCATCGATATCCTTTGAGATGCTGCTTATTATGGGCTCCTCAGGTTTTATGGCCCTAAATAGATGATCAAGATGGGACAAAAACACAATGAACGGCTTTACAATGTGACATATATCATTAAAAAATATCAATACATTTTGGAGCATGGTTGCCTTTAACCTCTCTAAAAGTTGTTTAAAATCAAGTTGCTCTACTCACCTGCCACACTCATTTATTTTGGATGATTTATCAGACCTGGATCTGGGTGGGTTATATTTGGGATGCTTTGCTTTGATTTTATTATATCTTATCTTACGTCCGTTTTGTGAATATGCAGATGTGTGTATGTGAAATATAGCCTATCTTGTGCTCTATGTGTAATATGTGCATATACCTGCTTTTTTCTTCTCCTTCTTCTACTTTTTTAAATGTTTTTTCTTTTCTTTTCTTAAAATATTTCATCACCCACAAAAAAAAATCAATCAATGTATACTTCTAGCAGTACTTCCTCTGCCTTGTTCATTCATAAGCTGAATTCTCATACAAGTCAAGGATCATTATAAACACAAGGCGTTGACACTTTTATTTAGATAAATAAATTATACAAAGTCAAAATAATAAGAAAACACACGAAGATCTTAAATAACCAGCAGTCCTCTGCTATAACTACTGCTACAAGCCCCAACATTGTGCATTAATAAACATTTTAATGCATAGCTACAGCTTTCTACATGTCTAAATGCAGAAATATATAGAAATATAATCATGATATCTTTTAATATGACTCTGACAGATTATACTAACGCAGCTGTTGAACCATTTAAGGCTTTAAACACGTTGTAAACACAGACAGCAGCTTGGAGTTATTAGCCATGTATATCTATGGGAGTTAGCCAGTTAGCCACATTAGCTCCGTTTGTTTACCTCTGTTTTCCCGCTACGTCGCTCTCTTTTCCGTGTTTTCCGGCCTCGCGCGAGTCTCCACGAGCTGAGCACGCGACAGAAACGTTGCGACAAAACTTTTTCTCCACTTCGTCCAACAGTTCGTCCAGGTCGTCGTCTTCTTCCATCGTGTTTTCTGTCTGACCCCCGTTAGCTTAGCTCCGTTAGCTTAGCTCCAGCACCGCTCATCAGTCAGAGCGTTCGGCGTTGCCTGGTAACAAGAGCGGAAGTGATGCTGCCTTCAAAATAAACGTCGTGATGATAATTTATCGCCCCCCTCTGGGAGAATGTGTTAAGAGCATAGACTGTAAAGGTTAAGAGCACACATTTTATATGAAATTGTATTTTATTTCTTATTTGTATGGCTTGAAGACGTGATTTAATTAATGTAAAATAACTGTTTAAATTCTGTTTTCCATGCTGTTTGTAGTTGTTGCTTATTTAAAAAAAAAACTAAATGCTGGTTAGGTTACTCCCGATACCCCCAACACAACGATACAGGGATGGATCCATAGTATAGAGTAGTTAATGTCATTTATATTATGGAAAAGATTAGCTTTTCTCTCTGGTTGAAGAAATGTTATGTGTGTAGCTACTGTTATGGCAATAAACCTACTTCCACCCTGCATACAAAAGCTGTTCTCAACTAGAGAGTCCCAGTATGACCTCAGGGGGACCTGCATTTTAAACAAACCAAAAGCAAGGACAAATACTAAAGCCAAATGCATTTCTGTTATTGGAGTAAAATTATGGAATAGCCTTGACAATGAATTAAAATCATGTACAACTATTACCCAATTTAAAAGGATGTTTAAAATCAATGTAGTCCTATTGAATATACATATTTAACACTAGGATAAAGTAAGTTAATTATTATTACTAAATGGTGGTTCTGCTTGTTTTGTTTTGATACTATTCACTTTACTTACTCTACTCTTCGAGTGTAATCTTCCTACAAATTTTGTTTTGTTTTGTTATTGTAATTTTTTCTTCCTGTAAATAGGGTAGGCAGCTTTGCTTCTGCCTTCACCCTTTCATCCATATTGATCATGAAATTTTGACTTGTTTGTGTATGTTTATGTTTTGTGGAATGGACGAATAAATCAAATCAGTCAATCAAAGAATTTTAATATAATTGACAGGGAGACAGGCAGGCCACATCTTTATTTTTTATATTTTGAAAATGGGTAGTTATATGTTTATATTTTTATTTTTAATGCATTTACATATGAAATGGAGCACTACAAAGAATCTCGCAGGAGATTAATAAGGAATCTGATTCTGATACCAGTTTATAGCCTGTTGCCAGAGCCATAGAGATAGTTGGGTTTTATTTTGAAAAATAGGACAGGAAGTAGGTCCGCTGGTGTTTGGCTTTACGATAGCGCGAGGTAACGAGTAAACTGCAAAGATAAACATGTCGAGAAAAAAAAGGAACAAGCTTCAGGATTCAGTGGAGATAAAACCAAACTTTTAATTTAGTTTCAAGAAAAACGAAAACGAATCGTTGTCGGCAGGATTCGAACCTGCGCGGGGAGACCCCAATGGATTTCTAGTCCATCGCCTTAACCACTCGGCCACGACAACCGGATGGTACTGTACGGGTGTATCGTTCCAATTTAACTAAAAAAAAATGTGAATATGACTCGTTATTACGTTGTAGTTACCTGTATAAAGTGAAAAAGCCACATCTATTACATAAGTGTAAATGAAAAGTGTACTTAATATATAACATATGAAGAGTTCATTTGCAAAAGCAGATAACTCCGTTTTTATAAAAATTTTAGAATCTTAATTTTTTATTTACATAAGGTGATATCAGTCAAACCAAAGTTGAGTGACTTTGAGATGTAACAAAACAGACATATCTCAAAAAAATAAAGTTTTATTGAAAAGAATAATAAGCAAAGAATAATTACAAAGCCTCAGCTCATTTTTTTTCAAAATGGCACTTATCTGCTGAATGAATGAATGAATGAATAAATGAATGAATTTATATTTATTTACGTGTCGTGCACCAATTAAGGCGCCCATGCAGCCTATAAGGGCTTACAAGACACATACATTATCATCATACTTAGACACCAAACTAAATAATCAGAGCACAGACAAAACCAAACAAAAACAGAAACCACATGGAATTCACATAAATGATTCACTTTTTCTTTTTGACCAGGCACTTTTTTATGAAAGTAGCTATAGTAAAAACTTCTTTTCTGAAGAACCATTCCAACTTTACCTCATCATCATCAGCCCAAAACAACTCAGGTCAGGTTTCACATTTTGCATTTTCTGAAACAAAAACTGCCTGGCTTCGTCATATAACGGACAATGAAACACAAAATGCAGTTCATCCTCAATTGAATTTGCAAATGAACTCTTCATATATAACAGTACAGTGTATTATTTTTGCACCACTGCCTTTGTTTTTTCACACCTGCAGTTATGTATATGAAGTGAAACTACTAATCTACATATTTTAATCAGAAACCGAGTCCTCCTACATGTGTGTGCATTGACACATGAAGCTTGACTTCACAGGTTTTGTTAATTTTCATGGTTTCATTACTAAGAAATCTGAAACAAAGCCCTAGGGGAGAATATGACTGGAAAAAGACGCTTATTTTCCTGGAGCAAAATGAGCTGATGAAGTGAGTTAGTCATTTGTCATTTTTTCAGTCTATAAACATCCTGTGTGTTGGTTTCTCCCACACTTTGCTTTGCAGAAAAACAGGTATTCAATTATATTTTATGTTGAATTATAACGTGCTGAGCGCTGCTGCATAACCCCTGACCCCAATTTAACATAATGATTTAATTGCCAGAGTAAACCTGCAAAGATAATAATATGCAAAGTTGTTTTTATTTGGTACAAAGGTTTATTGTTACACATAAAGAGTTGTGATCAGAATAACATGATAAGTCTGAACCTCTTTTTTTACAGTCTATGGTCTGAACAGGAGAAACAAACATTAGCATTAACAAGATTAGTGTTCTCTGCTATAGTGCATCACCATAACAAGATCTGTTTTACATTTTACACACCGATTAATGAGAACATTTAAAATGTATTATGATCAAAACACAGTACAGCCTAAGAGAACATTTTAAATCACAGAAAACATCCAGATTTGTGTTTTTAATCTGAATTTACAACGTGAGATAAAACCACTTGTATGATTAAGTAGCAATAAATGAATAGATTGCTGTATTTCTTCTTTCTTTGTAAACAAAAGTGTTGCCAATAAAGTTTGTTATGATCGTTATCATCATGCTCTTTGCCTCCAAACAGTCGACAACAGGTGAACAGGTGAACTCTGAGGCTGTCATGTCATTAAACTAAAAGGTGAATACAGGTCATAACACACAACACATAACACATATCAATAAAACAGGAAATAAAAGTATCATGGGAAATCCCAGCGTGGCTTCAAAGTGGGTTATTATGGTCTGTAGGTGGGTGTCATGTTGGTGCAGGTGGAACAGGTGAAGCTCTGACTCAAACAGTCGCTGTATTGTACAATTTGAATTATTATTATTATTTTCTAATGTTTGTTCACTATGATGATGTTAAAACCTTTTCATGTTTTTAAAGCTGGAAACTAATTCACCCTCATCCTGCAAATAAAACACTATTCAATAGAGATGTTATTCATGTTTTTATTAACAATACAGTGTTCAAAATATGTTGGCACATGGTTATGGCTCTTTCTGTCTCTGTCACATACAGTAAATGCAAAAAACACACAAAAAATATCTTTCAAAAAAGACAAAACAAACAAAAAACCACACTGGTGTTAACAGTTGTCCATCTCTAACTCAAGTGCACCGAGGTAGGCTAGCTATAGTGGAAAAATACAGTATAAGCAAAACTCAATTGTGACTAAAACTCTGTCATCAAAACCTTTTTTTGAAGCCGCAGACTTTCAGAGTTAAACCTCAGACAAACAAAAGCAACTAAATACAATACAAGAACAAAATCGATTCTACCATCAAACATAGTTCATCATGTTCCAGATGTTATTCAGCCTATAGATATGTCAGGGGTTTCCCTAAAGTCTACTCTAGAAAGTCCAACAATACAATAGACCTTCACTCCAGACTTCTTCTTTCTAAAGGGAAATTCAAAAGGTCTTAAACTTCCACTCCACCTACACACACACCTACACACACACAAACACATGTGGTGTCGAACTTTACACCTACACAAACACAAACACATGCTGTTGGTCTGAACTTTACACCTACACCAACAACATCAACATCACACAGGTCAAAACACAGGCTGCAGTTCTGTTGGAGCCACTTTAACTAATGCTGCGGTTTAAATTCCTAGTACAAGATTCATTTCACATAAAACTAGATACAGATTCTCCTCTATCTCACGGTGTATACACAAAGAAAAGTATTACAATGTTTTCATCTTTTCTTCCTTTTTTACATTCATAAGATCCTGCTACATGAATGATTGGTTGCGTTGGTTGTCATGTGGTCTTTTCACAGTTGTCCGTGACGCTTGTCGAGATTTCTGGTTCGATCATCTACATTATACAACTAGTCGTCACTTTTAGTACCTTTTAAGTGTATAAAAAAACATAGTATATGGTCCGACTAACTATTTATAAGTATTAGCCCTGGAGCTAACTTACAGAGATTGGTAGTTTGTTGTTGTTATTGCTGCATACGGCCACATGGGGCAGCGCTGGTGCAAGACAGGAGTTTGTACAAAGGACTGAAATATCCTAGGCTACTTTTAAATCCCTGTTTAGTTTAGCTTAGCTTTTAAAAATGATAAGGACAGGATAAGGACTTTATCACACAGTACATCTGAGGATTGGTTCAATAATGAAAAGTTCAATCATTTGCACCACACTGTATGAAGATATAACTTCATATAGATGTAGCCTACAGTATATATTCATATCATTAGGCTAGATATATATTAATATAAAATATGTATGTCTTATAAAGAAACATACGGTACATATTTGTATGGGAAACACAAGACATTCCTGCTTTTCCAATTAGCTTCTTGTTTAGTCAATATATAATAATATAGATGGATTACATTTGTGTATGGGTATGGTTAAAAAACACACATTGATATAACCAACTGGTCATCAACTGATGTTCACCGTCAGGAGATGACACACACACACACACACACAACTGGTCCCCGTTTCAGAGAGCAGGTTTAACAAACTCAATAAATCCTCAGATGCACTGTGTGAAAATGTGTCAATTAAAAAAACTAAACTAAACTAAACAGGAATTTAATAGTAGGCCTAAGGATACCTTTGGTGCACTGAACACTGAACTGTCAAACTTAGTTCAATCAACTCTGAACTGACTTTGTGAAACCTGAAAACTCAGAGTTTCCTCTAAACCTGCTCTCTGAACCAGGGCCCGGGAGGGAGGATGGATGGATGGAAGATCTCGCTCTCTCTTTCTCTCTGTGTTGTTAACTTCCTGAGTGGTTTCCTCCAGGTGCTTCAGGATGAAAGTGAAGACTCCTCCTCTTCCTCCTGATTCTCCAATTTCTCATTTTGTAATCCTCAGTGTCCTCAAAGAGCCACAGGAGTCGGAGCTCAGGTCCGGGTTCAGGTCCGAGCTCTGGTAAATCCGTTTTAATCCGATGGAGTTTTGCAGCTTCTGCCTTCAGACACAGACATGTTTCAGAGTCTGAGGCTTCGGCCCCAGCGTGTAGATCAGCTCCAACTCCTTCTTCTCCAGAGGCTTCGCTGCTGCGTTCAGTAAAACCTCTTTATGCAGCGGCGTCTTGTTTTTTTTCCCTTTGACCACGTTCTTCAGACTCGCCTGCAGGGGGAGACACAGGAGGAACTTTATTTACTTTTATTTATTTTATTTTAATGTTTATTTACAGTAACAGGGACAATACATGCAACACTGCCACAAAAAAATGGAAAATGCGATGCATACAAGACGTCTAGCTTCAGCTAATTTGCAGTCTTTAATGTTACACTGCAAAAACTCAAAATCTTACCAAGAATATTTGTCTTATTTCTAGTTAAAATGTCATTTCTAGTCGAAACAAATCTCATTATGCTTAAAATAAGACTCATCACATTAAAAAGTAGCTTGTTTTTACTTTTTAGACACTTTTTACTTTTTTCAAGCAGATTTTCACTTGAAATAAGTAGAAAAATCTGATAGTGGAGCAAGTTTTTCTTTCTTATTACAAACACCAAAAACTTGCTTTCACTGGCAGATTTTTCTACTTATTTCAATTGAAAATGAGTTTGAAACAAGTGAAAATGATCTAAAAACAAGTTAATTTTTAGATAATGAGTCTTATTTTAAGTGGAAAGAGATTAGTTTTGACTAGAAATGAGACATTTTGACAAGAAATAAGACAAATATTCTTGGAAAGATTTTGAGTTTTTGCAGTGTAATATTAATGTTTTATATGTTTGATGTTTTAATAAACCTGCAAAACATAATAATTTGTAAACATTTTTTTTTTTTTTACCATGTATCTCTCTATTTCCAGATCAGGATGTTATATGTCATGTTCATAAAGATGACATCACTCTAGGGAAACTCTATATTTGTTATACACATTATATTTCTATGTAGGTTGAGGTTTTATCTTCTGCTTCCTGTGACAGTTTTTATTTCATTTTGTGCTTTTAACGTGATGTGTGTGTATTTTATTACCTGTGTGCGTGTGTGTTTCTGTGTCTGTGCTGCAAATGTGATGATTAAGTCAAGCTGAGTAAACCACATTAATGCTGCTTTCGTGCTTTTAAACGATGAGTCGGCTCCACTCAGCTTGTGGTCTGTGTGTGTGTGTGTGTGTGTGATTGTGTGTGTGTTACTCACGTAGCTGACGAGGAAGATCATCAGTGCCAAGGCCATCACCACTATGGCGAAGATGACCAGGTAGTGGTCTGTTGTCTCTCTGAGCGTGGGACAGTCTGAAGGAAACAGAGAGAAAAGAAAAAAAAACCTTGAGTCACAGTTTAATTTGTGTTTTGTGAGTTTTTTCCAGATTAAAGTCTAGACAACAGCCTCCTACAGTGATAAAGCAGATTATTCTCACTTGTTTAAACCAGTTACAACTTCCTGTTTCCACTCTGACAACGTCAAAAAAGAGGACGTGTATTTTTTACAGTGTCGCCTGCTGCTGTCAAACCACCGAGCGTATTGCACCGTGAAATGGAAATGTGACTGACGCACTGATGCAAATAAGTAATGCAAATAAGACATAGGCCTACATAGATAATAACACAATGTTACAAGAACTGGAACAATTCAGCTACTCCATATAAATCTGTATGTTTATGTTCATGTATGTGGATATTCTAATTTTTGAGATACTGAACTATGGGTTTTCATTATAAAATGTAAGACAGAATCATTACATGTACAATTAAAAGAAATAAGGACATGAAATATAACTGATTCTATTATAATGTGCCTATTTGGTACTTATAGTTATAGTTATAAAAGGTTGTCTTTATATAACTCTTCTTGTTTTTTTTGGTTTATCTCATGATTGAAACTGTGAAGTCAGCATTGACGCGCGTGGAACCACTTCCTTATTAAACTAATAGTTCATCTGATAAAAGGTCGAGGACCGAAACGTCACAAATAATAAATGTTTTCCTTTTCCCCACGTGGAGACAGAGTGGGAAGTTCTCACAGACACGTGGGAACTTCTGTGTGGGAAGACTAACATAAGTTTGTCCCCTGTCTGTTTTTAGAAAAGATGTGTTTTTTTCTTTCAAGTTTGATAGTATATAAGTAGAAATGATGTTTTATATGTATGATATTTTCATGTATAATAAAATATATTGTTGATATGCTTTTTTTGTATATGTTATTATACTACTACTAAATAACACTTTTCTAAACACAAAGTGCTCACAATTGAGGATTTGATAAATGTAAAACAATGAAAACATAAAACTAATACATTCAATCCTTATAAAACCAGAGGATGTTTGTTTTGTGTGTGATAATAATAAGTAACATCACTATAGGAACATATATATATATAGTTATATAGAGAACATATCATTATATATATATGTGAGCTTCCTTTCTTTTCTTCCTCCTTCCTTCTTGTGCTGAGAGTAAAAAGTCCCCTGATGTAATTTCACACCTGAGACGATGACATCACAGCATCACCAGGTGCTCTGTCTGTCTGTGTGTGTGTGTGTGTGTGTGTGTGTGTGTGTGTGTGTGTGTTACAGTGTGTGCACTGCAAAAACTCAAAATCTTACCAAGAATATTTGTCTTATTTCTTGTCAAAATGTCTCATTTCTAGTCAAAACTAATCTCTTTTCACTTTAAAGCAGATAACAGCGGCACGGCCGTTTCGGCTAATGCTGTGTTCAAGGCAGGCTTTTGAAACCGTAAGTTACAGCTTCAAGTCACAACTACGACTTGGTAGCGTTCCAGGTAACCCGTAGCTCGTGTTTTTACCGTCCTGTTGTCTGTGAAAGTTCCCTATAACGGCCACTCGTAACTTCCGACCCGTGAACTCGTACCAGATCGAACTGGTATGACTTCACAGGAAGGAAAAACACAAAGTACGAGTTTCCTTGAACGCACCATGAGTTAGCAGCCCCCGCCCTTGTCAGGCATCAATTGGTCCTCGTGCTACGTCACCACATTCACGCGCATCCCTTGGCTGCACACACAGCCCTTCATGCCGTTCTCTCCCCTCATTGGATAACACTTGTATCCCACAAGGAAAATTTTCTCCTCGGGTTACAGCAGAGCAGAGTGACGGAGAGACTCGTGTTTAGGCTGAAATACTTCATGTAAGTGATTGCTGACGGAAAATAGGACTATTTAGGACTTATATTAACAAAAACATTCCACTGATATCTGCTTTAAGATAAGAATCATCACCTAAAAATTAACTTGTTTTTAGATCATTTTCACTTGTTTCAAACACATTTTCACTTGAAATAAGTAGAAAAATCTGCCAGTGAAAGCAAGTTTTTTTTGTGCTTGTAATAAGAAAGAAAAACTTGCTCCACTATCAGATTATTTCAAGTGAAAATCTGCTTGAAAGAAGTAAAAAGTGTCTAAAAACAAGCTACTTTTCAATGTGATGAGTCTAGATTTGTTTTGACTAGAAATAAGACACATATTCTTGGTAAGATTTTGAGTTTTTGCAGCAACAATTAACTTGTTTTTAGATCATTTTCACTTGTTTCAAACACAATTTAACTTGAAATAAGTAGAAAAATCTGCCAGTGAAAGCAAGTTTTTTTTGCGCTTGTAATAAGAAAGAAAAACTTGCTCCACTATCAGATTATTTTACTGTAAGTGAAAATCTGCTTGAAAGAAGTAAAAAGTGTCTAAAAAAACCAGCTACTTTTAAATGTGATGAGTCTTATTTTAAGTAGAATGAGATCTGTTTTGACTAGAAATTACATTTTTGACTGGAAATGAGACAAATATTCTTGGTAAGATTTTGAGTTTTTGCAGTGTGTTACAGTGTGTGTTACAGTGTGTGTGTGTACCTGTGACGATGAGGACGACCGCTCCGTCCCGGTTCTGCTGGCCGACCGGAGCGTCGAGGTGACACATGTACCAGCCGTCGTCGCTGCAGGCGGCCCGGGGCAGGAAGATGCTGTTGCCCCCGCTGCCCCCCTCCCCCAGCAGCGTCACCTCACGCTCCACGCCCTCGTAGTAGCGCGTCGTCCCGTTGGGCAGATCTCTGGTCAGCAGGCCGCTCAGCTGGGACTCAGGAGGCTGCACCACCTTTAAATCAATAATAATCAATAATCAATAAACTGTCAATCAACCAACCAGAACACTCCAGACATCAATAATATCAATTATTCAGTAAAACTCACAGAAATAAACTGAATTAAGTCATTTAGAAAGTAGATTTTGTTATTTTTTGTATTAATTATCATATTATTACAGTTATGACTCATACAAATAACATGAAACACATATTTACATTTAAATATATTTAAACTTTATTGATTGTTTTTCATCTTGTCTCTTGTACGGTGGCCTTGAGTGTCCTTTAAAGGCGCCTACATATACATTTTTTTTATTTTAATCATTATATTCTATTTTATGTCATATTTTATAGTATAAAAACATATTTTCATTCATCATTCATCTTTATTTCTCATCATATTCTGTATCATGATGTTATTGATTCAATAAAACATCTGATTTGGACTCGTCACATGACAACATGGACGTCATCATGTGATGATGCCAATTTGTTGCCAGGGCAACGGCACAGCTTCCTCCCACTGATGGATGAAGATCAGCCAGATGATGTTGTTTTTACAAATATTGATTTATATCAACCATTTAAACAAACAGTGTCAGCGTGTAAAGATCAATAACCTACAATTACAGTGGTTTTAAAGACGCTGGTTCTAATATTTTCATGTTTTTCTTTGTATATAAGTTAATTTATTTTATTTTCTACGTTTAACAGATTCACTCTAACTGTTTTTTCATGTAAAATGGCATTTTGCTACAGATTTTTTATTCTTTTTTCAATAAACTTTCCTCTGATATTTTAATTATGATATTTTCTTATAATAACTTATAAAAACAGATAGGCTACATCTGAAAACTTTGTTGCTTTGTTGTTTTTCTTCAAATTAATAATTAATAACAGCTGCTAATTCAGCTCATGTTCAATAAATGGTATCGTTTATTACTCATCGAAAGTGAAAGTAAAGATTGAGGTTTTATTTAAAAGAGCCAATCAGACTGAGCCACCAGTGCAGTGTCTGAAGTAGGCTACAGTGTGTGTGTGTGTGTGTGTGTGTGTGTGTGTGTGTGTGTGTGTGTGTGTGTGTGTGTGTGTGTGTGTGTGTGTGTTTACCTGGTACCACCTCTCAGCCAGGTATTGGACCCCTGGTTCTCTGACCGCGGTGCAGGGCAGAATCACGTCCTCTCCGGACTGAACCTTCACCTCATGCACAGTCACAGTTTGCACTGCAGCACCGTGCACAGCAGAGTCACACACACCTACAGTAACAACAATCAATCAATCAGTCAATCAGGCTTTATTTGTATAGCACTTTTCATGCCCATGGCAGCTCAAAGTGCTTTACATGTTAACAACAACCACAACAACATGAATATACTGTATAAAATGCATGCACATAGAACAGGAGCGAGCTCAGATGTTGATATAAAGACGGAAGCTATAGTCTCACTTCACTAGAGCTGCACGGTTTAAAAAGAGTAAAAACACAGAGAAATTTGGTTTAAACATGTTACAATAATGTGATTTATAATATCATTTGTGTCTTAGAGGTGAAACATCGTAAAATGCGCTGCGATTTCTAACAGTGCAGAGGTTAAACAGTTTATTGTAGGCTACTTACACAGAACGAGCAGCAGGATGATAGTTGTCATCATTTTGCCAGTGATGGTTGTTCAGATAGTCTCGGTGAGTAATAACGCCCACGCCAACGGACACAGACACAGACACACAGTCAAGTACGATTTCCCCTTGAGTTGCTTTCTGCGCTGCAGATCTGGGTATATATACTGTAGCCTACTGCTGTTTCCGTTTCTCTTTTAGCTGCTCCAATGACAAGAAGTGGGCGGAGTTTGTGATGTGTTTTCCAGTGTTGTCCAGTGTTTTCTCACTTCTATATTTGAAAGAATGATAATAATAAGAATAATTAATCCCCAAAAGGTAAATTCATTTGAATAAACTTTATGTAGATTATTATAGCCTAGGCTATAATTTAATATGTTAACTTATTACAATACACTTCCAAGTTTTAGATATACTGGTCTGAACAACGTTTTTAGCTTGTGTGTGGACAGACTGTATGCTGTCTATATTGTTTGTCTATGTTTCTTTGTTTATCTGTTTATTTGTCTGTCTGCCTGTCAATTATTGGACTTGGAGTCTGTAAAATAAAGCTATATTTAATACGTAGTCTTGATGTATATGAACAACAATAATGTATGAACAAAAACACATTTTTACTGTACTTATAGCCAGAAGGATTTTTATGCTATGTAATAAAAATATAGGGTAGTATCCATAATATAGGCCTATTATAGGTATTTCAGTGGGTGGGAAGGACTGGGTGAATTTTAATGTGTCTTATATAAAATATGATATTGATGAGGTGAAATCATTCAGAACAAGAAAACACCATGAAGGCAGGTCGTTTTTTGTGTATTTGGTGTGTTGTTAGGGTTAGTGTGTGGTGTGTGAACGCCCCATGTAGCCTACAACTCTTAATTACAGACTTCTCACATTTTAATTATCAAATCATTTATGTGTATGTAATAGTTTATTATCAATAAAAAAGCACCAATAATTGTGTATGTTCTACTTTCAAAGACGTTGGAGGGGACTTCAACTAGAGCACATGGACAAATAAAATAATTATAAATGATAAGGATCATCTCTTTATTGTATGTATACAACCTGACCCATAAAATAGATAGATATAAATCATGTTTATCATAGTTTCATTTTCAAAGTATGGACAGGCCTATTATTATAGTGTTATAATTATGTAACTATGTCTTTTACATATAAGCCAATTTAATATTTCTGATATTTATGTATTTTTACGTGTGTATTGTATTTGTATTAGTGTGGCTGATGGGTGGTTCATCTCTAAGATGGGTGGGCACACGTCGGTCACGCAGGCTACGTCTCTACATCATTTCATCACGGAGGTTATGATGTGATGCCATTATTGCCATTCACACCCGCAGCTTCACCGGAGGGAAGAACAATGCCGCCTCTCATCTTCGTCGCTGTAGTAACGTATTTCGGTGAGTTTAGCAACAAGTCAATTCTCTAACCTGCTACTTTACTAACAGTTACCGCCTGCATTATTAATGTGCAATGCACGTGTTACCCGGCAAACTCCATTAAAAGAGAAAGAAAAAAAGTTGCAACTCAGCGAAAATCAGTCACGCGCGTGTCACTGTGGACGATCTGAACAAGCCGAATAGTAGATAAGGTGTCGCAGATTTATAAAATACCATCAAATGTTGACTTTGCTCTCTGAAGACAGGTGCAGCCAGGTCGACAAGATTAAATCGATCGAGATTCCAATGAGGTTTCGTTTTTCATTTTGTATATACGTATATAACCTGCGTCTTTACACTAACAGGCTTTTTAGGCGTTTGCGGTTCTGCAAGGTAATTATATATCTTATTATATGTAACTGTGTAACTTTATATAATTCGGATCTTATTATGGCCCAAAGTGAAAGTAACTTGGGAGTCCCCGATGTTTCCAGAAACTGTGTCGTAGTTAAGTTTACACTCTCACCGGGGGAGGAAGTGGTCATAAGGGAAATTCCCACATGAATAGACGACATACACACACACACACACACACACACACACACACACACACACACACACACACACACACACACACACACACTAGAGTTCAAAACCAACAATGAATTTACACAACTAAACACAGTCTATTGTCTGTGAAGTGCAAACATGACGTCGTTTATATATTTATTGTAGAAGTAAAGCTCTCAGGTCAAGGTGCTGTCCCCTCCCTCCCTCACTCATCATGGTCAAATATGATAGATATGGATCCCCTTGGGTCTGAAATAAAGAAATGAATGAATGAATGAATGAATGAAAAATACTGACCTGAGATCTGTGAGTTGACACTGATCATGAAGATAAATAAACGTATTTTTCCTTTTTCTCCTCCAGTTATTTTACAGTCCATCAGCAGCAGCTCAGAGGACACAACGTCCTCCTACTCGTGCTGTCCAACGCCACAAATCAGATTCAACCAAAGATGTGAGCACCAATGGATCATCGATGGCATGGTAATAATAATAATATCGATAATAATAACTATAATAATGATAACTGCAGTGCAAACCTGAAATGATGTCACAACTAAAGCACCAAACCAGTGTACGGTGGCCCTGAAGGCTCAACACACAGCAGCTTATAAGTCACAAACATCCTACAACACATGAGCTGCAAAACCTCCCAACACAACAGGGCCACAGGGTCACAGGGTCATTACGGCCTTCACCTAGGATGCTCAAAATCTAATTGGTTCATCCAGGTCTGTCCCTTTTTTGTCACATGGAAACACAACGGTCTATTATGACTTCTGATCTACTATGATTCTCACTGTATTACTATTGTATTCTTATTCTATCTATCTATCTATCTATCTATCTATCTATCTATCTATCTATCTATCTATCTATCTATCTATCTATCTATCTATCTATCTATCTATCTATCTATCTATCTATCTATCTATCTACCTACCTACCTCTATCTATCTATCTATCTACCTCTATCTATCTATCTATCTATCTATCTATCTATCTATCTATCTATCTATCTATCTATCTATCTATCTATCTATCTATCTATCTATCTACCTGTATCTATCTATCTATCTATCTATCTATCTATCTATCTATCTATCTATCTATCTACCTACCTACCTGTATCTATCTATCTATCTATCTATCTATCTATCTATCTATCTATCTATCTATCTATCTATCTATCTATCTACCTATCTATCTATCTATCTATCTATCTATCTATCTATCTATCTATCTATCTATCTATCTATCTATCTATCTATCTATATTCTTCATTTTCAATATCAGATTTACTTTTGGCCCTAACTCTCTGTCTTGAGACTGGAACACTTCAAAAACTATCAGAGTAGAGCTCCATTTTTTTTTTGGCTTCTTTTCTTTGTGTATGAGTGAATTAATTCTCAGTGGTGGTTTGTTTTCTTACAGACCATCGCCCGGGTCCAGGGAGAGAAGAAGGAGTTCATGCCTCCATGCAAGGATGTCAAAGACGACCTGATGCTGTTGGAGCAGTGTGTGGACGTGAACGTCACCGTCACCTGTATGAACGTATGTCGCCTGCTGTTTTACACATTTAGATAAACGTTGTCAGTTGTAGTTCATCTCTCAGTACATCTGTCAGTCATTCAGTTTCCGATAGCGTCCAGGCCCCACATGTGCTAACATGCTAACCCCATGCTAACTCCTTCTTGTTTTAGTAGGTGTTTATTAAAGGGATAGTTCACCCAAAATTGAAATTGCACCGTGCTCCATGGCTTCTCTGAGTTACAGGGGGTCTCGGCGTAGCAGTGCATGTCCACATAACGGTAATGTTGCAAATGGATACGTAACAAAAAGACACACCAAAAAACATCCAAATACCTCCATGCTGCTCGTATGTAATGTCCGTCTTGTATTGAAGCCCCGAAATGCGAAATTGTCCCGAAAAAAATTAAACAAGTCTATATTTCAAGCTTGTTTTGTAGTGGAAGCTTCTCGAAGCTCCTCTTCCCGGTTCGTCAAATTTGACGGACCAGGAAGAGGAGCTTCGAGAAGCTTCCGCTTGAAATATAGACTCATTTAATTTTTTTCGGGACAATTTCGCATTTCGGGGCTTCAATACAAGACGGACATTACATACGAGCAGCATGGAGGTATCTTGATGTTTTTTGGTGTGTCTTTCTGTTACGAAGACAGTTGGTATCCATTTGCAACCGTTATATGGACATGCACTGCTACGCCGAGACCCCCTGTAACGAGTAATGTCAGTGCAATTTCAATTTTGGGTGAACTATCCCTTTGAGCTGCAGCTTGAGCCTTCAGGGCCACCGTGCAAACCCCCTAAGTGTAATAACTTTGAGTGAGCTCACTGTATTTTGTAAATCCTGTCCATGCAGAACGGCCTGGCAGCGGAGGAGAGGATCCGTTACCGTGGTGACCCGTGTCCTAACGGGAGCACAGGCAACAACCAGGGTGAGTCCTTCAGCCTGACGCACTAACGCACCATCAGAGCATCAAGTGAAGTGAAGTTTGAAATGAATGTTAACACTTTACTTGAATAGGTATTCATAAGATTGACATAACACTGTCATAACCATCAATGAATACTTCTGACAGCTGTGGTTAAGTGTCATTCGGTAAGTTATGTCACTTTTGATGCAAAGTTGACACTAGGTGCGTTTCCATCAGCTGTTTAGATGCATCTAGATGTATCGCATCGGAAAATGATGATGGAAACGCCGTGATTCGCATTAAAATCCCCTGATTCGCACAAACTGAAATACGCTCGCTATAGGGCCGGGTTTTGGTTGATTCGAATGGGATGGAAACAGCTGTATGCAAATCAAGTGTGACGTAGCGCACTTTCACCCCATCTGCTCCCGTGTTTGCAGTTCACTCACAAGACAACATCAGGGTTTCCGCTGTCACACAACAATTAATTAATTAATTGTGGCACCGCCACGGCAAAATAAAAGCCCCCACACACCTTCATAATGATGTTACTGCACTTCTTCATAGTTCCTCCTCAGTAAAAACGAAACGCCTATCAACCAGCGCGTCAAGAGTTTATCATTAATAAAGTCTGTGGCAGCCGCGACTCTCTCTCTCTCCCACACACACACACACACACACACACACAGATCGCGTTATGAAGGTAATAAACATATGCGCTAAATCGCGCTAATGTGTTCAAATCAGACCGTCAGTCCGTCAGTCCGTCCGGGGGGGGCAAAGTCCGTAGATGGAAACACACACCATTCGAATTTCTTTTAATGCGCATTGCCCAGTAATGCGAATCACTTTGGATGGAAACATGGCTTGTGTTTGAGATGTTCCTTGTTATGAGAACTTGACATAATTTTTGAAAGTTTGTCCATTAGGTCTGCTATGACAGTTTAAATTGTCTTTATGTCAAGTTGTCAGAACAAAAACATCTCAAACAATGTCAACTTTGCATCAAAAGTGACATAACTTACCAAATGACACTTAACGACAGCTGTCAGAAGTATTCATTGATGTTTATGACAGCTGTTATGTCAATCTTATGAATACCTATTCAAGTAAAGTGTTACGAAATGAAGGTATTATGGTCCAGCAGCAGAGTGATTGTATACTTTAAAGGTCCAGTGTGTAAAATGGGGGGAAATCGTGTCATCTAGCGTTCAGATTCTAGTTTGCAGCGCTGACTCGCTCGCTTGGCGACCTCCAGCCAGTTCTCCTGCAGCTCCACAGAGGAGCTGTCTGAGGAGCCTCTGCTGCTCCTCTCTCTTCAGCCTGGTGCTTGGCTGCACTTTGTATAAAAACAGTTCAACATTGGAAGATCTAGCCGCTAATGTTGCTCAGCTGCAGAGCCATGTGTGTGTTTTATGAAGGCAAAAAAACCCCAACATCGATTGTCCTCTGATAGCGGAACGGGTTGCTGATCGGCACAAGCCTATAGTTACATACACTCAATAGAGCGTTTGAACCGAGTTTGTCCCCTTTCAGCTGCCGTATTCAAAGATGGCGATGCAGCATGGCAGCTTCAGTCGGTGCACCGTCACCTATGTATTTGTAAACAACTCGAGAAAGCTTTCATTTGTATACAATTGTGATTAGACCTATTTATGAAAGCAATATTTGATTTTTGCTAATAAAATGCCAAATTAATTACACACTATACCTTTAAAGAGCAACTAATCAGGATTTCTCCCGTGGCTATGCTACATTTTTACCTAAATTAAAAAGCTCCGGGGTAATTGTGATAGTTAACTACATGACTTGTGACTTGTTACAAGTGAGAACGGCATCTCACAGCTGAAAACCAAACTTGTAACATCTGTGTAGTACCTGGCCGTTTTTTTGTTTATGACAGATAAGACTACACAAATACACGTTGTAACACTGCATTATGTTATATACCGTTATCCACCGCTCCATGGATTTCAGATTCAAGATTCAAATATTGTATTTATGTAGGCCTACTTTTTTTTTTAACTTACTTTTATTTCTGTTTTTACTCACATTCAATTCATTCATTTTCTGCCTCTTTTAGCATTTTCTTATTTTTCCTGTCATTTTTGTTGATTTTTAAAATCCTTCCTTCTATTTATGGCTTTACTCTTCTTATTGTAATTCCTCTATTTGACCATTTTATTTATCCTTACCATTATTTTCTTATCTTTGATCTCAGAGTCCTGCATTTCCTCTTCTATTGTTTTCATTTTTCACTTGGTCATCAATTGCACTTTGTGTTGCATTGAAAAGCAAAGTTGTAGCCTACAAATAAGTTCAGATTGATTGATTGTGTGTGACCTGTAGGTGATGATGATGTTGTGATTCCTCTGCAGGATGTGTTCCTCTGCTGCTGCTGCAGGCTGCTCTGGTCCTGATGCTGGTCAGATAAACCTCCTACCTCAGAGTCTCCATCATCTGTGGACCAACTTTTTTATTCTTTCTTTTCGCTTCCTCAGCACTTTATATCATTTAGACTTTAAGTGCCTTGCTTAGGTGTAAAAATAGGCAGAAGCACAGTTTCTCTCTAGTGGGAGCCACAAGAATCGAGCTCAGTACGAGCCAAAGAGAATGTGAAGGAAAAACTGAGGAACACTCTGAGAAAAACAAAAGAAAATACACCAGCTTTAATAGAAAACTAGATCAACTATATTTTCGTAGCCTAGCTTTTAGTTTAGCTATCCCAGTACCGCCGAATGTAAGAGTTTACAGATGATTTTTTTAGTGTTTCCAGTTTTTGAATGTTTTTCATGTTTTTGTCTGTTTAGCTTTGTACTGTACTGATTTGCACTGACACTTGCTACTACCAGCACATACAGCAATATAAGCACAGAAAAAAAATACATAGCAATAGATTAGGGTTTCCATTAAATCGTATTAAGTAACAGTAAACACTGTAAAAGTAAGTATCAGTAAACCTACGTGAATGTGTTTGTGCCACATGTTGAGATTACTGAACGCACACACCTGCCAACAGAACAAAACTGTGCCAATAATAGCAAAAAACAAATGCACCTGACCAGTATTTAGTGGGGTTTTTTGTTTTGTTTTACAGTTTTATAGAAATCCCCTTTTTTTAACGAGTTAGTTACAATTTTTTTTCCTCTAGATTCTTAAAGGGATAGTTCACCCAAAATTCAAATTTCACTCATTATCTACTCCCCCTCATGTCGACTAAGAGCTGTGAGAAGTTTCAGAGTCCTCCGTGCCTTCTCTGAGTTACGGGGGGTTCCGCACAGCAGTATTTGTCCATATAATTGTTACAGACGAGCACTATGGAGGTATTTGGATGTTTTTTGGTGTGTCTTTTTGTTACGAAGAAAGTTGGTATCCATTGACAACCATTATATGGACAAATACTGCTGCAAAGACCCCCCTCTCTTAGCTCTTAGTTCTTAGTTGACATGAGGGGGTGAGTAGATAATGAGTGAAATTTGAATTTTGGGTCAACTATCCCTTTAAGGGGTGCTTGTTTTTTAGGATGTAGTTTTGTTATTACTGTAAATTGTAGCATGAAATCTTTGTTCCATGTGGATTTTAAGCAATATTTTTTTAATCAACTAACCCTTTAATAGGAATGAGAAGAAGGGATTTTTAGTGTCATAGGAACAAGTTTTACGGGTAAAAATTGTAAAAGGAACGCGTTTACAGTGTTAGCTCCAAAATTACAGACACACTCCAGTTTACATTCCCGAAGTGTGGAAGGTCTCATTTCTCAGGTTTAGGCTTTGTCCACACACTGCATCCACACATAAGCTTCTTGTTCTCCATCCACGCTTACACACCTAAAAACTTTTTTTTTTTTAAATCACACATAGCTTAATTTTTCCACTAAAAAATGTCCCAGTCACTACACACAAGGTCAAAGGTCATTTCTACTTGAAGGAAGGTCAAAGGGCTTCGCAGCAGGAAAGCGCATCGTTTATAACTCAAGATGGGAGAGTTCTCAGCTTTGGTACGACAGGAAAAAAAAAAACACATTTCAACAGTATTCAATCAGGTAGTCGCCCAAAATATTCCACAGCCCAAAGATGTTAAATTTTTTTTCATGTTTTTGTTTTGTTTTTTAACTTATTTAAAACCACTGCTAATTTATTATCTATTTATATATGTTTTGTAATCAGCAACAATTTAAAAAATAATAACAAAAAGGGAAACCGTGGCACTTCTTTAATGCTAAAACTGAACATCTCTTGCACTTTAAATCTCAAGTCAGACCATGTTACATGATTGAAATAAAAACGAATAAATGAAGGTTTCTAACCATCTAACACAAATTCTACTTGCTGCTCCATACCAACACTTGACTCACAGAAGGCCACGGCATAAATAGGCTTAAACTAGAATGTGTTCAGTTTTACATTTTAGTTTTTCTCTACTTCTTTCTACCTCCATTTGTGCTGTCTGTTTGCCAAAAATTCATCTCCCAATTTTTCTTTTTTTTTTTTGCTTTTCTGAGCTCTCCAATGTGAGTTACAATTTTATGTAAATTAATGACTGACATTAAGCTGGACTCGGAGGGTATATGAAATAACAAATGAACAATACTAACAACAAATACTGGTTCAATAGGTAAACCCTAACCCTTTACTTACGAACCAATATTTGCAATTTCATAATAATAATAATTTCAAACCCTTTCCTAGCCCCTGACCCTGAATAAGCTTTAACGATGCGCTTTCCTGCTTCTGACTAAAATCACATCTGAAGTATCATCTGACCTGTTTTTCTAATAGAATAATTTGCATTTCGTTGCCTTATTGGTTTTAACATATCACAACAGTAATATATATACTATATATATTACAAACACTCAAAGGGGCATTTAGTAAAAAAAAAAAAAAGCCAAGTAACAACACATATCCTCGGTGCTTCCATCTACTAACTTGATGACGGTGCTTATAGTTTGACCTTAAGAATTAAGCATCATTTTTCATGTCATTTCTGCTGAATAAAAACTGTGAAACACTGAAGAACAGCGCTGTATCTCTGTGCGCATCTCAAACTATAGCTTTTAGTGTGTATGTAATAATGACAAATGTGAAATGATTTGCACAATCACATACTGTAATCTGATGCAATAAACGCTTTTGCTAAGCTGCCTTTTGAATCTGTTTCTTTATTGTCTAAAGTGAAGGGTTGTTTGCAGGTGGATTTGAGTAACCATTATTATACTTTTTTAGTGAAAGTAGTAAAAAAAAAAAAAAAAAACACACAAAGAGCCAAGCAGGTGAGTTTATCCAAGAATATTCAAATGCCATTAGTTTTTTTTTAATTTTTACAATTTATTTTTTTCTTTTTACGGTGGCATATTTCCTCCTAAGGGTTTCTTTTAGGCAAAACCTTTTTAGTTTCCTCTGAGATGTTTTAAACGTATTAAAATTAAGAGTTCAGGGGCCGTATTCACAAAGAATCTTAAGGTTAAAAGTAGCTCCTAAGGGCCGAATTTAGGAGCAACTCCTAAAAAAAAGTGGGCGTGTCAGTCTTAAATTTAGGACTCCTAGTTTTTTAAAATAAGAGTAATTCACAAAGTATTTTATGCCTAAAAGTAGCTCCTAAGTCTGGGAGAGCTTAAAAGTCCTCGTGAGGACTCCTAACTCAGTAAGACCTATTCACAAAGAATCGCAAATGGCTGCAGCCAGGCAAATGTATGGAGGACTGCAAATTGCTGCAGAGGGGGGAGCTGGAGCACCTGCCCCTTTGCCCTTTGATGCCCAACGTGCCTTTTTGTCGGTGTTTTTTTTTTTTTTTTTGTCATCACCAACATTTTCGCTATAAAACGGGAGTAGTGACGGTGACCGAATGTCCAATATAGGCATCACAACGGTCGGACCGAGGTAAATGCGACCACTGCGATGCAGTCATGCTGATGTGAGCCAAAAATATTTTTAAAAAGTTTGTGGGTGCTAGACACATACATCTTTTAGTAGTAGCCTAATAGCTCACGTGATAGGGCAGCTCCTCCAATAAACTAAACTTATTGTCAGTGTGGGTTCAAATCCTGCTATAGGCCACAAATGTGGGTAATGCATTTTCTTTTCTCATCATTATTATGATCACCATATAATATTAGGGCTGTCAACGAATGTGAAAATTAATATTAAAATGTGGGAAGAAAAAAAAACCAGCGGCTGCTTTGCGAGTGGACGCACTGACCCTCATTGCATTTGCACAGCGTCACACTGCAGAAAGTGAGACGCGACAAAAACTGTAGCAGATGCAGATGGCAGAGAGAAAGACAGAAAGTTCAGAGCCCAACTCGGCAGCAGAGACAGTGGTTTGGACTCGAAGCTGTCTGAAAAGCCCCGTCGGACCTGACGGCAAAAAAAAAAAAAAAGTGGAGCGGAGCGGCCGGCGGGGAGGAGGAGGAGGAGGAGGAGGAGGAGGAGAAGGAGGAGGAGGGGAGGGGGAGGGGGGCGCCGCCGGCACTCAACAACCAATCACCGTGTTGAGCGCCTCGAATTCGTGCACGAGAATTGACGTAATCCATAGCAACGGGGCGTCACCAGGGCGTCACTCTTACTTTGCTCTTAGTGATTTATCCTTATAGTCCATGAGCCAGACCACCAATCGCAATCGAAAGGGTGGGCAAATTCTTGTTGCTATTTTATTATTCCTATATATGTCCAGATTATTAATTGGTATGATAACCTTCGCACAAGAGTAGCTTAACAATATTTATCATGCATTCACTATTTTGACCATAAAAATGCCATATACACCAATTATGGCCATTCTCCGATGTTGCACATTTCATAATTTGTGTGCCACTACTGATGATTTAGAGCGCCTTTGCAGTTGCAGAAAGGCCCTGCAGATAATATTTGTTTGCACCACTAGTTGGCGCTAATTCCACTGGGTGCATGAGGGAGCGAGGGGGAAAATCGGCTTTAATACTGCTGTTGGCAGGAAGTAGCAGAGGACTTTTGTGAAATCACATTATACAGGGAACATTTTTAATGGTTTATATATACATCCAAGGTTAAGAAGGCTAAGATGTAGTGAGTAAAGATGACATTAACATTATAGCATATTACATCCATAGGTTTAGGGTTATTTAGGGGGAACTGGGGCATTGTTCATTAGGCTGACTGCAGAGAGGAAGAAACTGTTCTTGTGGCGTGAGGTCCTGGTCCGGATGGACCGGAGCCTTTTGCCAGAGGGGAGGGGCTTGAAGAGTTTGTGTCCAGGGTAAGAGGGGTCAGCAGCTATTCTGGCTCTGGTCCTGGAGATGTACAGCTCTTGAAGAGATGGGAGGCTGCAGCCGATCACCCTCTGGGCAGAGTGAATGACACGCTGCAGTTTGGCCTTGTCTCTGGCTGTAGCTGCAGCACACCAGACTGACATGGAGGATGTGAGGATGGATTCAGTGGTGGCAGTGTAGAAGTTCACCAGCATCTTCACAGGGAGGTGAAACTTCTTCAGCTGCAGCAGGAAGTATAGCCTATCCTCTGCTGAGGCTTCTTGGTGAGGGAGCTGATGTTCTGCTCCCATTGGAGCTCCTGGGAGATGGTGGTGCCCAGGAAGAAGAAGGACTCAACCAGGGTCACTGTAGAGTCACAGAGGATGACAGGGGGGAGGGCAGCTTGGTCCTTTCTGAAGTCCACTATCATCTCCACTGTCTTCAGAGCGTTCAGCTCCAGGTTGTTCATGTTGCACCATGACACCAGAGGGTCCGTCTCGCTGCTGTAGGCCGACACGTCCCCATCAGAGATGAGGCAGATGAGGGTGGTGTCAGCAAATTTCAGGAGCTTGACAGACTGGTGTCCAGATGTGCAGCTGATGGTGTACAGGGAGAACAGCAGAGGAGAAAGGACGCAACCTTGGGGGGATCCAGTGCTGATGGTCTGGGTGTCAGAGACATGCTTCCCCAGCCTCACGAACTACCGTCTGTCAGTCAGGAAGTCCGTAATCCACCTGCACATGGAGTCAGGCACATTAAGCTGGGAGAGCTTGTCACGGAGCAGAGCTGGGATGATCGTATTGAAGGCAGAGCTGAAGTCCACAAACAGTATCCTGGCGTAGGATCCAGTCCAGGTGCTAGTGGAGGGCCATGTTTACAGCATCATCTACAGATCTGTTGGCTCTGTAGGTGAACTGTAATGTCCTTAAGGTGGGACAAGACGAGGCACTCAAAAGTCTTCATGACCACAGAAGTCAGAGCAACAGGTCTGTAGTCATTAAGGCCAGTGATCCTTGTCTTTTTGGGAACTGGAACAATGGCTGAGGCCTTGAAGCAAGCTGGCACATGACAGTTCTCCAGTGAGGTGTTAAAAATGTGTGTGAACACCGGAGACAGCTGATTGGCTCAGTGCTTCAGGGTGGAGGGGGAGACTTATACCCCTTTCCCACTGGCCAAAAAACCCTTTTAAACCCATAAACGCACCGACCCGCGTCAACCCGGCACGTCTGTCTGACTACCCATTTCTCCGACCATACATTTCTTTATTTTTGAGTCCATTAGTCCGACCTCCCATTTCTCCGACTTAAGTAGCCCTAACTCTCAACCTTACCCTAAACCTAACCTTAACACTGTAGAATGGGTAGTCGGAGAAATGAGCTGTCGGACTTTTCAATCGGACTGATGTATGCCCCCCCGTCGACCCGCGTCAAATGACTCGGCAAGCGACGCGGGTTAAAATCGCCTTCAATCGGCTCGACTCTGATCGGCTTGCAGTGGGAACACCAGACCCGGCTCAACCCGCTAATTTATGTGATGACATTGGGCGTTACGTGATGCCACATCATCGTACCAGTCGCGTCTCACGTAGGCTACCAAAACAAAGCTCTGCTTGCATTCAAGACTGGGATTTAAAGATCAAAGAACACTGACCAAAAAAGATTGAAAAAAAAGAAGCGACAGTCTGTTTAACTGACATGTTGTGCCGCGGACGTCCATCATAAGGCGGCCGCGGCAGACTCGCTGTCCTCCGTGGCGGGCGGCTGGGGCATGACACGGTGTTTCTCGCACTGCGAATGAAAGCGGGGCGACTGTTTTATGCGGGGGTTAGACAGACAGACCCGGCTCATTTTGGTCAATGGGAAAGAAGCCAAATGCCGATTGTTAGCGGGTCGACCCGCATTTAAAAAACCTGCGTCGACCCGCTGATGTTAGTAGGAAAACGGCTAGAGTTTGGGCCTGCAGCTTTGCACGGGTTCAGCCGTTTAAACAGTCTCCTCACCTCTCCTTCTTTGATTTGATTTGATTTCTACGATGGAGAGAGGTGTGAGAGGTGTGGGGGAGGGTGGCACTTGGGTGTGGGGCTGTGTAGGTGATCCAGGTTTGGAGGAGCTGTTGCTGATCGATGGCTGGTGGTTGGAGGTGTGGGGGATATCAGGTCTGTCCCATTGTCTTTCAAAGCGGCAGTAGAACTCGTTCAGGCTGTTGGCCAGGCGTAGGTCATTGACAGAGGGACACTTGAAATACTGTACTGGCAGTATGCTCCACATTATTTGTGACAGAAGGAGCAAGCTCTTTAGTTGATTTTAATTGTGTAAAAAAATATTTGTTTGTTCTTGTTATTGCATGAAAAGTAAAACACTCTAAAAACGTTGGCTATTTCATGTGTAGGCCTATGTTCTAATTTTTATCACATTTTCATTCACATATTTCTGAGGTGAGTCTATTATTATTACAGTAGGGTCTTGATAAAAGGGAAAAACATCCTTGAAGTGATTTAGGCACTGAGTGGTCAACAAACAGCATAATACCGAACAAGCACTATACACAGTTTTCAAGTTTCCACTCTACCGGTCCACCTATTCAACACATGATAACCACCACTAAGCTACCTGTTTGCAATGGTTATCATGCCAAACTGTTCACTAGAGATGTCTACCAAGTCAAAAAAACAAATTAGAAATTGCCCACCCGTTCGATTGCGGGAGGCCAATTTTGGGGTCTTGGCTCATGGACTATTAGTAAGAGTAGGTCTCAGCGGCTTTGTGAATAGCTTTTAAGAAAAAACTCCTACGTAAAAACTTTTAGTGCGAGTTAGGAGCACTCCTAGCGGTAAGATAAAATGCTTTGTGAATACGGCCCCTGGACTGTAAAACATGAATGTAAAGGCCGCCTCAGTGAGGTTTTTAGCTTTTGAAGACTTAATTATCATAATGAAGCAAAGAACCAGTTGGAAAAATGTGACGACTGACAAACTGAAGACTCAGCTTTAAAAAAAGAAAACATAAGTTTATCTGAAACATATTTCAGAGTACAGTACATGTATTTGAGATACTTTACAAAATATTTACATTGCATCTGTTGTTTATTTTTATAGTGAATCAAAAGAAAAAAAAACTTAACTGTAAGACTCAATGGTAAAACTTTTACTTTTTTTGTTTTATCAAGTTACATTTGACCTGGAAAAAAAAAAACGTAGTAGGGTTTAAAACATTTTTTGAATATAAAACCTTTAAAATGTTGGATGTTCACTGGTAGCTTTGTGTGGCTCAGAGGGAAAAGTCTTTGCTGGTCTGAGTACGAAGTCTCTTGGTGGCGGAGTTCCCCATGGTTTTATACTGGGCCCACTGACGTTTTCAGTCACAGCTCTATAGACCTTCATATTAAAAACAGTTTCTGGTAAAAGCTGGATTACTGAAACTTTAAAATCGCCACCAAGTGAATCTCAGACCGTCTATAATCTCGCAGCGCTCTCTATAGCGCTCAGGTTCAGGTTCAGATTCAGATGTTGGAGCTGCCGGGTCCTTTGACCAGACCTTGTTCTTTGCGCATCACCGGCGCGTGAATGCTGCAGTCCCGTGCCTCGCAAATCCCCGGCACGCCAGCGTTCCCCACCGTGCCGGGAATACCCACCGCGCCGGGGAAACCACGAGCACCACGGGGACCCTCCATGCCGTCTTTGGGCTCGGCCGCGTGACCGGGAAAACCTGCAGAGAGGAGATTATAAGTTTATATCATGCATACAATCTTTCAGTCACGTCATAAATTGTAATAATTACAAGTTTTTATATAAAATCAAAATGTTATTATTATATTTTAACATAATTGTGCACTGATTTTCATTGGAAATCATCACCTCTCAAGACCTGCACTTTTCTTGTTACACAGATTAAATATACTGTCCTCAGACTTTTAAAGGGACAACGAGGAGTTTTGGAAAGCGAAGTGTTTTCATACTACATTTACCATGAGACGGTAAGACGGACGTCTTCCCAAGAATGTTTTCATTCATCAAGAATTAAAGTCAGAGGTTGGAAGACGATCACATACCGTCGTAGTTCCCACCATAAACGGCGATTCGGTGGCGTTATTGTCATGACTCGCCACGAAACCGAAAGTAGGGAAACGCTGGTCGGCTCGACCAGCATTTCCACCACCACTAATTAAAATAACAAAATAACGATAGAGACAAAACGATATATTTATCGAAAATGGGCCCATTAACAAGTGTGGGTAGCGGAGATTCAGCCACATTAACATGAGACTTTTTTATAACCAAATAGAAACTCCTCATTGTCCCTTTAATTAATCATCTCAGGTCATAAAACCCTGAAGACTTTCGTACCTCTGAAGCCTTGTGGTCCGTCGGGTCCCGGCAGACCTTTACCTGGAGCACCTGCGACGCCTTTAGCTCCCTTTTGACCTGACGGGGAAAGCACAAAGAGAAAGTTCTTTATCATCCTTTGAGATGTTCTGATTGTTTGAATCTATTTTGTTTGTAATACATTGATTTTACTAATTCTATATTTCTGCTGCTGTGAAGCACTTTGTAACCAAATCCCATAAATAAAGAATTATTATTATATGATTACTATGAAAAAAGCTGGTATTTGTTTTTAACTTGACTGACGTTAAGGTTGAAACTTGGAAATTTTGAATAAATCCAGTCAGATCACAGATAATCTTAGATTCTTATTTCCCTCAAATGTAATTTTTTTTCTTCTTTTCTTGAGTTATTGAGTTTAAATTCCTAATTTTTGTTCTGGATGACTTCAGACTCCTTCTCTCTGTGTTTGTGGTGTACAGTTGCATCAATATATACATATATATATATATATATATATTATATATATATATATATATATATATATATATATATTATAATGTAAAAGTAAATCAAGTCAAATAGCCCCAAACAAGTATTGAGTGCATATATGGACATACTTTTCAGAAGGCCAACATCTCAATACTGTATTAACCCTAACCCTAATACTGACATAAATAAACATTTCCGTGCATGTAATTTATTGAGATGCACCTGTATGTATCTGAATCTTGTATCTGAAGCCAAAATAAATAATATAAACTTTTGAATAATTAAAAGTGTAATGAGCCTTTTGAGAAAATGTTGTTTTGGTCTTACCTCGGTCACCTGGCGCTCCTTCTTGTCCATCAAGGCCTCTGTCACCTTGAACACCTCTCGGTCCTTTAGCTCCAGCTTTTCCTGCTTTACCCTGAGAGATGATGAGATATTGTAAGAATTTATTTGTGCTGTGAGACTGTTATTCTGGTTTTTTATCAGATCTCTTAGAAAGCAGGACGTCATGTATTCTGTTTTGCAGTGTTTCGGTGAAGCTTACAGTTTTGCCTGTTGGTCCTGACTGTCCCGGGGCTCCTGGGGGCCCGATGAGGGTGCGGTTGTTGACGGGGCAGCCCTGGGAGCACTTGGCCCGGATAGAGGAGGCGTACTGGGAGATCTGGGCCGTCACTACACCTTTACAGAGCTGCAGGACCTGCTCATCAGTCAGACCTGGACCCTGGAAATGAGGTCAAATCAGACGATAAGAGATAAGCGTGTCTCTACAATGATCAACATATTTACAGCTTCAGATAACATTTACTTTCATTATCAGTTCATCTATTGATTATCTGGTTCATAAAACATCAGAAAACTGTGTCAGTGAGTCACATGACAATGTCAACAACTGTCTAATGTCCAAAAACAAAAGATATTCAGGGGGTAAATCAGTTTTTACAAACGACAAAGACAAACAATATTTCATCAAATGTTTGGGGGAAAAAATCACTTTGACTTGTTGGTTAATTTTGCTTAAATGAACCTTGGATTTCACCCAAAAAATTCAATATGGCCGCCATTTGCAAGATGGCTGACTTTTTTTTTTTTTGGTGGTGGTGGTGGTGGTGGGGGGGTTGTTGTTGTTTTCCACAATAAATTTACTCACAGCCTCTATAAATAATCAACAAATATGTGAAAAACAAAAACACTGTAAAAAATGAAACCTGCAAAAATGTAAACTGTTAACTACAATTTTTTTTCAAATTAAAAGCCCTGCTGAAACAGAACAATCAAAGTGGGGAACAAGTCAAAAACTTTGTCACTGTCAGGTTGAAATACTATAAAGTTAAAATTAAATTATTTGAAATAATATTGATTATTGACTATAGCTTTTCATATCAAAGAAACAAAACAAAAAAAACAAGATTGCTTTGCAAAATCAACATCAATCCTATGGTGGAAACGGTGGCCATCTTGGAAAATGGTGGCTCTTTAAAATGTCAAGTGGGAATTGATGACCACTAAGGGAAAAAAAACACACCAATGATCCTTATTAGATCAATACATTTATCTGCTGCATAATTAATCAGCTGATTGTTACAGTACCACGTTAAACTGTCCATCTGATTAACCTAGATGTTTTCAGATCTCTGTCGGCCATCTTTAAAGGTGAACTATAATAGTTCTGCAGATGATTGAGCGGCCGTCAGACTCACAGAGGGACCTGAGGCTCCTTTAGGTCCTGGTCGACCTTTGACGCCCGCGTCTCCGATCGGACCGCGCTCTCCTCTGGTCCCCGGGAGGCCGGGCGAACCCACGGGACCGGCGACGCCGTCTCGGCCGAGTCCACCTTTGGGTCCACGCTGGCGGGGGGAGGAAGACGAGTGTGAACATGATCCATGAGGAAATAAACTGATGTTTATTTCGTTAAATCCACAAATTCATCTTTATTTTACAGCTTAAAGGTACACTGTGTAAGAATTCCTCCCATCTAGCGTTGCGGTTGTATATCTCAAGCAACTCAACCGTATTTTTCATGCTGCATTCACGTGAAATTGGGCAGACGGCAGACGGATGACAGACACTGCTGCACGTAACGGCATAAACAAGCCTCTATGTTTACAAGTGGTCCGTCAGCACGAGGCAAAACAATACACGTGACAATATGTTGTCATGGCGATGTGGTATTGTTTTCTTTCTCTGGACTTCTGTGAATATCAACATGTGGCCAAATGCAAAACGAAATGTAATATATTAACATTAGTGGTCATGTGAGCGATTAATTGATAAGTCTACAGAGGACTATTCAGATACTTTAACAATTGATTAAAGGTAGCCTACATTGTGTAAGAATTACTCCCATCTAGCGTTGCGGTTGTATATCGCAAGCAACTCAATCGTATTTTTCATGCTGCATTCACCTGAAATTGGGCAGACGGCAGACGGACGACAGCCGCTGCACGTAACGGTATAAACAAGCCTCTATGCAAACGATGTGGTATTGTTTTACCGGCTTTCTCTGGACTTCTGTGACTAAAATGACATCTGGTTTGTTAGCGACGGCCGTCTGCCTGACTGCAGGTGAATGCAGCCAGCCACACTTCAGTTTGTTGATGGGGGGGATTACTGATTAATGAAAAACAGACTGAAGAACCAAATAGAATAGATAACAGGAGAAGTTACACAATGTCCCTTTGAATCTGAACCTGAAGTTTGATATACTCAACAAAAATGATTGTGAATGTGGATTTCTGTCACGTCAGGGTGGGAAAAATGTAAATAAATACCTGTCCTTTGTCTCCACGATCGCCGAAGCCGCCCTGATAAAAACAACGACAAAAAGAAAAAGGAAGAAGGAGAAAAAGAGGAAGGAATAACCCGTGTGTAAGTCCCAACAGAATTGAAAGAGGAAATGATGGAAATCACAGTTTCGTTGCACTTTTGTTTGTAAACATGTGAATTTACCTTTTGCCCTTTTCCTCCCTTCGTGCCAGTCTTCCCTGTCGCCCCCTGCAGAGAGAGAAAAACAAAACAAAAACCCAGACATGTGATGAGGGAGGAACCTGCGGTCTCTGAGTCACTGTTATTCACCACAATAATAACAGGTGATGGAGCTCAAGTTGTGTTGCGTGACTCCAGAGTTTTTGTAAATAAACGCCTTGATGCCTTCTAATAAACAAATCACTGAACTGGACAAACTAGAAGATTAAAGGAAGTCTTGGCTGTAAAAACAGGAAACTCCCATTCAGGGGTTAATGTCGGTCAGATGTTGTTTTGAATGTTGGATGTTAACAGAAAAACAACAACAACAGAACAGAACAGAAGGTTATTGAATTACAAGAAGCAGCAATAATCAACAGACATTAAAGGGATAGTTCACCCAAAATTCCGTGCAGCACTGCATGTCCATATGACGGTTGTGAACAGAGCTCACTTTTCTTCGTAACAAAAAGACACACCAAAAAACATCCAAATACCTCCATAGTGCTCGTCTGTAATGTCCGTCTTGTATTGAAGCCCCGACATGAGAAATTGTTCCGCAAAAATTTAAATAAGTCTATATTTTAAGCTTGTTTGTAGCGGAAGCTCCCAGTGTCTCAGTTCACTGCTTTGCCGGTGTCAGTGCAAATCTCGCGGGATTTGCATTGACACCCAGTTCATGGCTCCGCAAATCACGCAAGATTTCGGCAGAGCAACACTGGGAGCTTCCGCTACAAACAAGCTTAAAATATAGACTTCCTTAATTTTTTTCGGAACAATTTCTCATGTCGGGGCTTCAATACAAGAGGGACATTACAGACGAGCACTATGGAGGTATTTGGATGTTTTTTGGTGTGTCTTTTTGGACGAAGAAAAGTGAGCTCCGTCCGAAGCCACGGAGGACTCTGAAACTTCTCACAGCCCTTAGTCCACATGAGGGGGAGTAGATAATGAAATTTGAATTTTGGGTGAACTATCCCTTTAAGTTTATAAAGTGGGACTCAGTGATAATAATATTATTATTATACTGTTATCTTTATTATTACGTTACAGCACAGAGATGAAGGGAAACCATCAGTGTAATGTTTGATATCTGACACTGTCTGGTATGTGACTGACTGAACACAGACAGAGCTGCTGCATTCATTATGGTTTTATATCTATAATATTCATCAGTTTACAGTGTCTGCTCTCAGCTAATAAATAACAAATTAAAAGCTGAATTAAATCCAATCTAATCTAATCCAATCAGGAGCCTGTGGATCAAGATATGGATGAATGGTAACGTCAACACTCAGCTCTGTTGGACAGAATTAGTTTGAATATTACGGTAAATGTTAATGCTTTGCAGTTTGCACACATTGATACTTTGTGAGTATGTAAGTGTGGGTGTAGTAGTACTGTATCTGTCTGCTGCAAACTCATTATAGTTGTTTTTGTTTTTTTGTGGTTGAACGACTCAACCAGTCGTCTCATTAGTCATCTCTCCTGTTTCTCTGAATTGGAGGTTGTTGCAGTAAAATGGTGAAATCTGCAGCTTCAATCAGTCTGGGTTCAAATGAATCACTGGGTTTCTCAGTTGTTTGGGTTTTGTTTTGTTAATGAACTCACCTTGTCTCCGTCAGGTCCTGTCTCACCTTTGGCCCCCTGGAGATAAAAAACAAAACATCAACATTACATCATAAGGATGAATCAATGAATCTAGACTTTCATTACACACCAAGTCCGATTTTTTCGTAGGCGTTTTTCTAATCCATGCATCACCCAACAGAAGTAGTTACGCACACAGACTCCTTACACACTGAGTCTGATGCGTTTTATCACCACGCTTCAAACCAAACTTCAGAAAAAGGAGGAGACAAAAGTCGTCATGCAGGACGAAGACGATTGTGTTTCTCCTCTCTCATCAAAAAATACAAAGTGAAAAAGGACATATTGTGTCCATCCAGTCCTGAGAGGACGTCTGGGGAGAGCGAGGGACTTATGGGAGCAGCACATTAAAAAGAAAACAACGAAGAATTCCCATGATGCGGAACAAATGGCCGGCAGGAAGTCCAGGACACACACTGATGTGAGTGGTTGGTCAGACTCGGATGCAAAAGAAAAAATTGAACCTCTTCCGAAAACAGTGTACAATTATTATATTTATCCTTTATTTATCTAGGTAAAACTCATTGAGATTTTAAAAAAACTCTTTTATAAGAGCGACCTGGCTAAGAAAGCAGTGCACAAAACAACACCACATAGAATTATACAAATTACAGAGGGAAAACATATAAAAAAAGATATAAATATGATCGACTCAACATGAGGTCAAATTTATTTCTAAACGTGCTGCAATTACGGATGGAAAAAAAAAACGGACTTGGTGTCCAACGGTCTTTAAAACTTTACTGACTTTACTGTCTCAGGGCTGTTTGGACTCTTTTTTTTTCAATAGAATTTAGTCTTATTATTGCACCTATTTGACCAATTTCTTTTATTTATTTTTATTTTATTTTGACATGCTGTATTTACATAATATAATTTAATATAAGATTTGCGGGAGATGATGATAAATCTAGTCTTCCCCTTTAAAAAATGTTTTTAAATAAAAATGCCCTATTTGACCCTTTAAATAGGCTACTTAATATTTAATATTCTTCTCTGTTGGTGCGATGTGAATAAAATTGATATTTATTAATTATAAACTCAATTATTAAGATTTCCAGAAGTGGAAATGAAGAGAAGAAATGTAAAAATTGTATCATTCAGACAATTATTCAGTATTCAAATTCTTTGCACTTTAAAAAATACCCTCATGTTTCTCACATATTGAACCTTTTACAATAAATGGGAAATAAAAATGAATCATATTTGACTAAGAAAGAAAGAGAGGAAGTCACATCTTACACTGAGTCAGACTTTTACTTCTGACTAAGAGCAGATTAACACTTATTCATTTTCATCACTTAGGGACCGTTCGTTATTTATGGAATGGGCCACCGGAGGAAAATGGGGGGGGGTCATGTCATAATATTCTTTGTTGAGGGGTGGGTCCACTAAAAAAAAAAGGTCAGCGAGGGGGGGTCATTCAACATTTTGTCTGGAGGACACTGCAATGCTCGCAAAAAACAAAAACAAAACAAAAACGGGACATTTAAAAGCTGCAAGCACTGACGGCAATGAGAGCAACGGCCCCTAAATCACAACGTAATTTTATATTGTTCTGATCTGCCCTAAGTGGGGTTCGAACCCGCGTCTCCCGCACCGCAGGCGACGATGCTAACCGCTTCGCCAAGAAGTCAGTAAGGATTCGCCGGCAGCTTAGCACGTCTTTTATGGGTGAGTGAGTTTAACTTCACTACCGTACAGAGGCTACGCTGCCTGCCTGCCTCATTGCGTAACTCTACATAGTCTGAGCAGCACGTACGTTCACGTTGCTTTTGTGAATTGTAAACAAACAGACGCCCCCCTCGGTTTTAGCGTCCAGCAGTTTAGCGGCGAATTCAACTGCAGTGATGGATAACTGTACCGGAGAGGCTCAACAACTTCATGAGCTTCATTTGAGGAATAAACAGCAGCTTTTACCTGACGGGAGACCGACGCCTGAGCTACGGTAGCTAACAGCTAGCAGGTTTTACCTACTTTCTCTCTCTCTCTCTCTCTCTTTCTTACACACGCAGGCGCAGGCACACACACACACACACACACACACACACACACACACAGTTGTCTGTCATATCTGTCGTAAACCTTGCAATAATACGTTGTTGAGTGCAGTTCACATTACTGTTGCTTCGGTTTGAGTGTGGATTAATTGTTAATGTCTTGTTGTGTAATGTGAGCTGGTCCAAAATCGCGATTCTGTTATTGATGAGTTGGGTCTTAATAACAGCTGATAAATGGCATGGATTGATGAGAAGGTGTTGCACACATGGTTGTCAAAATGAAATAATGTAGTGTCACGCGCTACGTGATGCGATGTCACGTGTCGATGGCTGGGGGGGGGGGGGGTCATGTATCTTTTGATAAGGCTTAATGCAGGGTCATGTTAAAATTTACTGACTCCGACAGGGGGGTCATGTAAAAAAAAAAAAAAGTCCCGTGAATCCCTCCGGTGGCACTGATGATAAATAACGAACAGTCCCTTATTTAATTTTAATAATGATGTCTCCATGAAAACATTGATACTCTGTTTTTTCAGTTCCTTCTCAGTTGAACAAAGTGTTATTTATGTATTTCTCTCTATCTCTTCAGGGCCGTCCCCTCGTGTTAAAGAAGAGGAACTGATCTGACCACAAAAATGTCAAATAACAAAACAACGACTGACATTTCAACAGGGGAAATTTCTAATTATTCGTTAAACTAAAAACAGTCTGAGTTACATAATAATATGTTACACATTGACGACCTGCACAGAAATAAATCGATAAATGTGAATGTTTTACTGCTGGCAGCTCAGTGTTGCCAGGTTGGACCGGATCGATCAATCAGAGGTATTGATTGATAACTTCATATTGTGCACAAACCTTTGAGGCCTGCAGACCCTTCACTCCCGGTTTCCCCGGCACTCCAGCGTCGCCTTGCTCTCCTTCTCCGCCCTGTGGAGCAAACAGACGGAAAATCACTATTTCGATTTATTTATAAATGTTCATATAAAATCATTATTTACTAATGTAATTCTTTTTTTTACATATATAAAAATAAGAAATTTCACCTGTTAGAAACTGTAACAATTCAATATATTAACATATATTATTTAACTTAAATAGAGACTGATGATGACTAAACACATGTTACTATTTGAAATGAAAATGCATGTTTTTTAGAATATTTCATGTCATAACTAATGTTGTCAGGTGGTGCAACCAATTTAAACCAAAAAATGATAGGTTAAATTAACCAAATGGTTTCTATATGTAATGTGTGTAGTTATTATACTGAATATATGAATTTGTGTATTTGTGTTATTATTTTCCTGTCTTTAAATGTAAAATTGGATGTTAACGATACTTAAAACCTGACCTACAGAATGCAAAAATCTTAAATTATTGTAAAAAAAAAAAACAAAAAAAACACAATGATAAAATAACAATGTGTTTATAGACACCCTAAGGGATAGATACCAAAGAAATAACCTTAAAATAAAGATTAGGAATGTATATATATTTTTATAAATATTTGGTTGCGCCACCTGACATTTTTTTTTGCCATGGAGTTAAAAATACTGATAAAAAATTAGTTAAAACAGTTAGAAAAGTTGTTCAATAAATGAGACTTATTCAAACACATTGTTCTGGACTCAAAAATTACATCTATACTGAAAATACTTTAAAAAAATACCTTTTTAGAAGCTTTATTTGTCATTGACCCATATAGTCGATGTAAATCTGCATGTTTCTGTTTATGCAGGTCTATATTACATAAATATATCTCCATATCAAAAACATACAGAGTTTCTTGTTAAAATTGTAAACAAACTAAATATAACACATGTGTATTTAATTTAATGTATCATTAATATATATGGTCCCAACATCTTAAATCATAAGAAAAATCACACAAACATGTAACCCATGCACAATTTTTCTTTTTGATTATTTTTGTGTATTATTTCTAAGAGTCTGAGATCTGTTTCTTTTTCTATCCACAGTTTATGTATTTTAAAAGAGCAGACAGATTGTCAGGTCAATTTCAGAGATGGTGTCTTATAATAAAAGTTTGCAAAGACACAGAAAAAAACTCTGTGTCAGTTCAACAGTTAATAATATGGGTGAAAACCAGTTGTTAATCAGTTAAACCACAGCGGCAGGTTTGGGGAGTAACCGTGCTTCTCCTCCTTCTCATCATCATCATCATCATCATTCTGCTGCTGCTGCTGCAGTAAAAACACGTTTGCATGATGAGACTTACAAAAACAAAATGATGACTCTGCACAACTCGCATATTTGTCAGGAAACGGAAAAAGAAAGAGCGGAAACCGTCAACAGTCAGTTTCACCGATGAAACGAGGACAACCCCGAGAAAAATATTCTTTGATTCATTTCAGACTCTTTATGCTGTGGAATATTTAACAATCATTTTTTTTCAGTGTGAATGAGAGGACAGCAGTCATGAATCTCTCATTTTGTTGATGATTCATATTCAGGGTCTGATCAGATCCCCTGCAGCCCAGAACTGAGCTTTTAATTTCATGCTGAGACAAGAAGGTTATTATTTATATTTAATACGTTATTCATTGTTCTTTTGCCCTGCTTTGTCAACACTAAAATCTTATTGAGCGTTTTCCACTGAAACCACACACCTGCCTCTTTGTTTAAACTGTGAAATGAACCTTGTTCCATTTTTTTTTTTCACTCATGCTTTTATTACCGTATTGGATTACCGGGGATTCCCTCTTAACCAGACTTTGTTCTTGATAAAAAGCGGTGATTTACTGTCTGGTCAATTTTACTACTATGTGTCGCACCACATGAAAAAAACCCCCATGTGCAGATGCAAAGCCTCATGGGACTTTCCAGAGACTGTTTAAGAAGCTAACATCAACATCTGGAATGATGCAGCTCCTCTAGAGTGTGGAAGAGACGTTACAAAAACAGGAAAAACTCGCATTTATTCATCCAAACCGTTTAGTTTCTATTTTTACACACCTCAGGAATCTGATTCATAATTTGTTTCCTGTTTCCTGTCTGAAGTTTGTTTGTTTTTTTCAGGGAAGATACCGATAGTTATTAGTAACTAATCGAGGAAACAGATATTCATTTGCAATAAAAATGAACATTTTGGTGTAAAAATGTAAAAATAACACCTGAGATTATACACTAGATACTGTTGAGTTGTTTTTTGTACACTGTAAAAAATCTGTGATTAAAAATACCTCACATTTATTTTATTGGATAAAAACCTCTGATGCTGATTATCGTAAAAAATGCAAAATATCATCGGCCATGCTGATAATCAGTTGATCATGAGATAAAATTAGAAAGAATAATATATAATTTACAGAGAGAATGTTTTGAGTGTTCCTAATCGATCCTGCAGCCTCCCAGATTAAAGGGATAGTGGCATTTTTTTTAAAAGTGGGGTTGTATGATCTACAAATAGCCCCTAAGTACATTAATTGCAGTAGAAGACTCTCTGCACTCCTCCCGTTAGCAACGCCAGCCCATAATAGCCCTGCCCAGAGATTTACAACATACAGTGTTGTGAATGGACCCAAAGAAACGGCATATTTTCACGGCCTAAAAGAGGTTTTACCTGAAAAAAAATACACAGTTCCATTGTTCGCTATAATATAATTTTTTCCAGCCCTTCAAAGTGCAGGAAAAACACAGATTTTATTTGGACCTAACCAACTCACGTATCCCTCCGCCCAGGGTTAGCGCCCGCCGATCAGCAGTTGGTTAGGTCCAAATAAAAACTGTTTTTCCTGCACTTTGAGGGGCTGGAAAAAATTATATGATAGTGAACAATGGAACTGTGTATATTTTTTTCAGGTAAAACCTCTTTTAGGCCGTGAAAATAGGCCGTTTCTTTGGGCTATTTGTAGATCATACAACCCCACTTTAAAAAAAATGCTACTATCCTTTTAAGGCTAAGAACCACTGGACCGGTTTGGTGAATCCTGTGAGGCAGCAGGACGTCTGTCAGAATGATTCAATAAAAACTTTCATAGAGTTTCGTCATCACATCTTCAGCCAATCAGCTTTTCCCTATTATACTCCTACGCTTTCTCAGGAATCAAACCTGTGATTAAACATGATGAAACACTCACCACAGCGCCCACTCTGCCCCGAGGGCCTTTTACGCCACGGTCGCCTTTGCTGCCCTGCAGAAATAAAATAAAAAACAGATGTCACACACATGTGATACAGATGTTTCAGTGGCTGTGGTAGACGAGGTAGAGCAGGAGGTCGGTGGTTGAACCCCGAATGAACTGTCACGTTTTAATTCATAATAAAAGCTTTTTCGATATTGCACCTTTAAATCTTAGATTATAAAGTAAATAGGACTGGAAAAAAAAAAAGCCTTTACAATAAAAGCAGCAAAAGGACAAGAAAAAGGCAACATCACACTGTAAAAAAAATTGTGTAAAAAAAAACAAACAACAACTGTAATTTTCTGGCTGCAGGAATACTGGAAAATGTTGATTAAAAAAGTGAAAAATCCTGTAAAATTATAAACTGATTATTATTATCATTTTTGTTTTTTGCAGGTTTTCTTTGTTAAAATTAAACGGCTCTGTCGCCTTATTTTTTTGGCAATTTTAATACAATAATAAGTTATCTTAAAATACAGAGGAAACACTATTAAGTAAAAGTTAAAAGTTTTTTCGTTTTTTAAAAATGTGTAGTGTATTAAAATGTAAAGAATGTTTTTAATCTTAGAAGAGTTTTTAATTTTTTTAACAAACATTTAATGTTTTTAATGATATTTTTTTTTACAGTGTAGTCGTCCAGTCTGAGAAGATGAATGTACGTATTTATATTCACAGCAAGGGCAAAAATAAAACTAAACTGATGTTTGCTCACTGTCTGTTTGATAGGGAGGCAGTGATTTATTTAAAGGTGCAGTTCGTTTATTATGAATTAGTTTCAATATTCCTGGACCTTGAACCCGGAAATTTATAGTTTTTATAGTTTTATAGATCTAAACGTCGGCAGAGATGTTAAGCCATTGTATGGGGAAAAAAACGGCTTGCAACAGTTGTTAGACAGTTGTAAAACATTTATGTGCAGTAGGGCCTACTTCCCCATGAGTCACATCCAGATTACTAAACAGAACCAGGATAAACAGAAAATCAACGGCCGCGTCTTTCCACAGAAACATTTTTATCTTTGTTTGGACTACAATCAATGTCTATAATTGACTCATTTCCCATGATTCATTTCATTTCCCAGGAGTATACAATGTTCACAAGAAGCACAACTGTCAGTGAAGTGGGTGGGGTGTGTTATCAGATGAAGAAAAAGTCCCAGAACGGGGCGGTGCGTGGTGCAGTGGTTAAAGCGGCCGCCCCATGTAGAGGCTACAGTCCTCAACACAGGCGTCCCCGGTTCGAATCCCGCGTCGGGCAGACCATTCCTGCATGTCATTCCCCCTCTCTCTGCCTCCCCCTTTCCTGTCTATCTCACTATGTGCTATCAAATAATACAATTTTTTTAAAAAGCCTAAAAAGTATAGATATATACAGAACTAAACGTACAATCAGGGAGCTCTGAATTTGTTTTATTTTGAAATCTGACTTTGGATCTGATGCAACAGTGAAATATGCAGAGATGGACAGAGTACTCGACCCCAGTACTTGAGTAAGAGTACAAATACTACTGGTCAAAATTTACCCCCTTACAAGTAAAAGTAGCTCAGTCGACATGTTACTCGAGTAAGAGTAGTACTTGCTTTTAAAGGAACTTAAAGGGATAGTTCACCCTAGAATGATATTTCGCTCATTATCTACTCACCCTCATGTTGACTAAGGGCTGGAAGAAGTTTCAGATTCCTCCGTGGCTTCTCTGAGTTACAGGGGGTCTCGGCATAGCAGTGCATGTCCATACAACGGTTGCAAAGGGACACCGGAGCTCTTCGTAAAAAAACACACACAAAAAAACATCCAAATACCTCCATGATGCTCGTATGTAATGTCCGTCTTGTGCTGAAGCCCCAAATTGCGTAATTGTCCCGAAAAAAATTAAATAAGTCTATATTTTAAGCTTGTTTGTAGCGGAAGCTTCTCGAAGCTCCTCTTCCTGGTCCGTCCAAATCTCGCGTGATTCGCAGTAACCGCACTGACGCATGCTGACGCCGGCGCAAATCACGCGAGATTTGGACGGACCAGGAAGAGGAGCTTCGAGAAGCTTCCGCTACAAACAAGCTTAAAATATAGACTTATTTAATTTTTTTCGGGACAATTACGCAATTTGGGGCTTCAGCACAAGACGGACATTACATACGAGCAGCATGGAGGTATTTGGATGTTTTTTTGTGTGTGTTTTTTTACGAAGAGCTCCGGTGTCCCTTTGCAACCGTTATATGGACATGCACTGCTATGCCGAGACCCCCTGTAACTCAGAGAAGCCACGGAGGACTCTGAAACTTCTCCCAGCCCTTAGTCCACATGAGGGTGAGTAGATAATGAGCGAAATATCATTCTAGGGTGAACTATCCCTTTAAGTATCCAAAAGTACTTGCTTTTAAATCTACTTTAAGTAGAAGTAAGAGTAAGAGTGCATTTCTTATTTTTCACATCAATGACGTACTATAATTTTTTTTTTTTTAAGTATATTTTTCGGCTTTTTTTGCCTTTATATGATAGTGATGACAGTAGAGATAGACAGAAAAGGGGGAGGCAGAGAGAGGGGGAATGACATGCAGGAGATGTCCGCCGGTTCGGGATTCGAACCGGGGACGCCTGCGGTGAGGACTGTAGCCTCTACATGGGGCAGCCGCTTTAACCACTGCGCCACGCACCACCCCAGCTCCTATAATTTTTTCTAAATGAATTTAAGGACCTTTTAACTCTTGTTTCTGAGAATTATCTCAGATGAGGCCAAGGATTTTCTGAAAGTTCCTCCGGATCATCATCAGATTCAGACTGAAACTCAGCGGATTCTTTTCAGCCTTCCTAGAAATTAACTCGAGTAAAAGTAAAAATATTTGTCTTGGAAATGTATATAAGTAAGAGTAATAAGTACCAAAGAAATATAATACTCTGTAAATTTACTCTGTTACTGTCCACCACTGGAAATATGTAATCAATGCAGCAGCTGAGGCTCATGGGTAATGTAGTATTCAGTGCTATTCCACAGACATCAGGCATTAAAACTGAACTATAATATTCAACAAACCTTTGTTTAATACTAATAAATGTTTTATCTACACATCTGTTTGTGTTACCTTGGGTCCAAACAGCCCCGGTTCTCCCATGAGCCCCGGGACTCCGATAGGACCCTGAGGAGACGAACAGCGAAGACACATAGGGACGGTTAAATACAGATAATCACTGAGTTTGTTGTATAATAATAAATCTATAGGCTAAATCAGTTTACATCTTCTCCGGGGTCGCCATCGCTGCCGGGCACGCCGTCGAATCCTTTACCGCCCTGAGAGAGACAGAAACACACACACACACGCACACACAAAGAAAGGGCATTAGGAAGTTCACTATAATAAAGTCATCATGTGTTGTGTGTGTTTTTCTTGTGATCTCTTGTGAAAATGTGAAATGTGTGATATTTTCCTCCTGATCGGCACCGTCATGTTAGTCTGAGTCACAGTCACTCAATGTTTCAGTAAAAACTAATCAAACATCTGTCAACACATCTGCTAAATAACTGGTTTGTAATTGATAATACTTCATTTATAAATGCTAAATCCATAATTACTTGTCTGCAACGTGGGAATGAAAACACATTATAGATTATTGTATTAATCTAAAAATTGTGCTTTTATTGTGATATGGATCCCCTTGGGTCTGAAATAAAGAAATGAATGAATGAAAACTACAGACTAATTCATATCAATGTAGGGTGAATACTTTATAAATGATGAATCGAGGGGAATAATAATAATAATAGCTACTGTAGTTGCTACCATTTTGATTTATTTAGCCTATTAGTTATTGGATTGGTTCGTTATAGGACAAGACCATACAGATTTTAATGTGGGACAATGTGAGCAGAAATTGGGTAACCCTTTAATTTACAGGTAGTTTATTATGTAATAATGTCAAGAAATAGCCTAGAAATAACAATTAATTACAATAGTATTAATGTAAAGAAATGGCCTAGAAATAACAATTAATTACATAGTATTAATGTAAAGAAATAACAGTAAATTTCATAGTAATGTCATGATTTTTCATAAAAGCAACAGATTACACATGCTTTTCATGCTTTGAATTTTTTGGGAAAGACCAGAATTTTTCTCCACCAAGTCATTGTACTGTAATTGACCGTTATTTCTGGGCTATTTCGACAATTCTTTGGCTATATTTCTCAACATTACTACGAAATTGACCGTTATTTCTAGGCTATTTCTATTTATTAAGACACAATTAATTGTTATTTCGAGGCTATTTCTATTTATTAAGACACAATCAATTGTTATTTCTAGGCTATTTCTTGACATTATCACATAATGAACGGCCTGTAAATTAATTACCAGAAATGGTTATATGTCATTGTAAATCATGTCATCTGTGCTTTTTGTGCTCAACATGGTCAGAGTTGATTAAACTACATGTGATCAGCTGTTCTGAAACGGGATTTGGCTCTGAGTTTGTTGAGCCTGCTTTCTGAAACAGAGCCAAGGATCCCTGAAAATGAAAGAATTCACACAAAACAAACATAAATTGCACGCAAACTAATTGTTTCCCGTGAGATAAAATCTATCCGCCTCTTGTTTTTGTGGTTTCCTTGGTTTACTTTTCACTAGTCACTTCCACCCTCTTTATGCTGACTCATAATTTTCATGCTACTGTTGGTGGGGTGTGTCACGTTCTGAGTCAGTTCTAAATAAGAATGACTTGACTTGACTTGCATGTTTTAAGGAAGGCTTTCACATTATTGCACCAACCTCGTCTGTTCTTTAGTTTGTAGCTTTAACAAACAAGTAGTTAAGCATTAGTGTTGACATATCGTAAATTCTCGAAAAAAGCTGAGTCTCAAACAGACTCCAGTCTCCTGTACTGGGCCGGGTCTGGCTACAGGTTTGAGCAAATAAAAGCTCAAGAGTCTCAATTAGAAGCTTCTTTCTATTTTCTGCAAAGTTATTGTGAATGTACAAAACCCTAACCCTACTCTTTTAAACAGTAACAACAGAACCATTGGAGAGAATTTCCCATCTTTGCTGAGCATAAGATTTGTTCTAAATGAAATAAAAGCCTGTCCCATAAAGACGCATGTGCTTAATATAAGCTGGGTCAGTTTGGCAGGTGAAGCAAATAAAAGCCCAGGCTTCTGTTGGAGAATTATGGTACTGAGATGATTGCTTGGTGATTTGGTCCAGTAGCTATATCAAGAAGTTACCTGACCAGGCTACAGGTAGCTCAGAATAAAGCAACTTGCTTAGTTCCACATGTCCATACACACTAAAAACAGTTGGGTTAAAAAATAACCCAATTTTAACCCAACTGCTGGTTCAAATAAGGACAAACCCCTTTTTTGGGTTAATTTTAACCCAACGCGTTGGGTTATTCTTTTTTTTTTCTTTTTCTCTTAACCCATTGGGTTAAAATAACCCAAAAAAGGGGTTTGTGCTTCTTCAAACCAGCGGTTGGGTTAAAATTGGGGTTGTTTTTATTTTAACCCAACAGTTTGGTTGTTAAAAACTACAGAGTGCGCTCCAAAGCTTTCTACCAAGTGACACCACTGTCACAGAAATAAATGGCAGTGGTGTCACTGGTTAACAAGTTTGGAGCGCTCCCTGCAGACCTAGATTGAAAAGTGGTAAAATGGTCCTTCAAGTACAATTACTTATCATTAGTACCTCTTCAAAAGAGAAAGAAAACTTTCTTGATTGATTATCTTATGTTTTAATACAAACCTATTAAAAGTAAACTCTTGTAAAAAAAAAAAAAAAAAAAAAAAATCCAATTACTTGAACAACCCAGGAATTGGGTTAAATGCATAGCCTCTAACCCTGAAAATGGGTTACACTCTGGAAAAATAACCAAAAAATTTAACCCAACACCAATAATTCAGAAATTGGGTTACAGAGATAACCCAACATTTTTTAGTGTGTACCAGACTAGCAATGAATAAAATAAAAACACCTAAAAAAAATGTATAATAGGGTGCTGGATCTAAAAGAGCTCCCATTTAAAATATTTATTAAACAGTGTGTAACATTTCAAGCTTCTTCTCCGTTTCAAGCCGGGGCTCTTCCTCTGTGGAAGAGATTGAAACATTACACTATACTAACGAAACGTTCGAACGCTCGAAACGTTACTCTATAAAAACTCTGGGGTGGCGTTTTGAGATTTACCCACCCTGGGACCAAAATGTAGCCTCCCTTAAAGGACTGCATTTGTGTACATTTTATTTAGAAGAATACAATTATTTATTTCAACTTGATACACATTTACTGATGATCCAATTTTATATGTTATTTAACAACAAAAGACTGTGTTCAATGGAAAAGTTCAAAACAACACATTTTAGAGATGTAATTGCAATACCGTGAGAATGTCATACCGGCCCATGCCTAGTCTCAACAATAAAGAAAATAGTAATGACTAAAAAACAAGAAATATTGTACAGAAGATTATCATGTTTTTCAGATATACGAGACAGACGTCAGAAGGTCGATTTGCAGAACCAACTTAAAACAGACAATGGTGGAACATGGAACAAATGACCACTTTTTGTTTTCGATGAGGAAGCTTATAAAGTAAAAATCCAAATCAGTATATAATATAACTAATGAGGCGTGACAATAAGAAGTATCAGTGGTGTAACTGGGGGTGTGTCAGATCTTTGAGAAGAAGTGGAAACATCAATGCACATATGATACCTAGAATCTAGATTCTAGTTTTCTATGATTCAAAATGAATGCAAAACTCCTAAAAATTGATTTTTTCTTTTAAACGTGTTTTTTTCTTGTCCCAGCCATCAGGTCTTTGTTGATTGGTTCATACTGAATGTGCTTATTTTTTTATTTATTTTATATTTTAGCCAAATGCTAAGCTAATGTATATAAAGCCTTATTTGTTTTATTCTTTTTTTATTGCACTTAGTCGAATCAGTTTTGAATACATTTGATCAGATGTGCAAATCAAGTGGGATTTTGCTTAATTTTATTGGACTAAAGATCCAAAGTAGATTCTTGATCTTAAAGTGTTGTAATCTGTTATTTTTTTTATATTTTGGGGATCCTAATACAATTTTGTGTCACAATACAACATAGTTTATTACTTTATTGATAATAACAGACAAAAATGTTGGGTTTAAATTAGGTTACAGACAAATCAGATCAAATCTATTTCAAATTAAGAATCCTTTTGAATCAATTTCTACTCCAAAAAATAAGTGAATTTGTGCACCTGTATCACAGGATTATCAGGATTTTTTCATGCAGCAGCTTTAGACCCGGGTGATGCAACAGATAATTCATTCTGCATCAGACTTTGAATGTTTAAATATCTACATTGTCTAAAAGTGTGCAAAGAATGACAGTGTTGGTGTAAGAGTGAAACCATGCTCTGCTCTATCTACTTTCATTGTATTGCGCTTCTGTCACTTATTAACTCAGTATATTTATCTCAGATCTTTGATTTGAGACATAACATAACTGGGCCATAAACTAAACATGTCTGAACTTTAACATACATTTACAGTAAGAAGAAAAGAAAGAAAAGAAATGTGAGTTACTGTAAGATAAGTAAGACATTTCTGAAAAGTAAAACTCAGATGACTATACTACATATTTTCCCACAGACCTAAATGAGACAGAAAACTTCAGAAACTTTCAGAAACTAATCCTTGTACTTCATCATTCAGTCAGTCATCTGTGTTGTGCATCATTTGAATTCACTCGCAACCAGACTCACACTCTGCTCTATCACTTTCACTTCCTGGCTGTGGCAACAGTGGTGCACGTGTGAATGATCTTTAGGTGTTTTTCTTTCTTTGAACTGAAAGTTACGGGGAAATTGGGGAATTCTTAATTGTGAAAGTTAAAATTAAGAAATCATGTGGTGAATGTTGATAAAGAAAAAAAAAGTCTTACAACTTTAAAACTGCACCGTGAATCAGTGACATATGACACTCAGTGACTCTTCCTGTTGATATGGAAGGTCAGATGTGTCATGTTTTTATAAGAGTCACAGGTTCATCTGCTGATCAAAACTCAAACTCAAAACCAAGTGATGTGTATAATCAACTATTATTGACATAAACTGTAAAAATCTCAATTTCATTTCACAATGATCATTGTTCTGTCCGGATCTGAAACTGGTTTTCTTCTTATCACAAAGGGCGGGGGACGAACAAATAAAATAACATGCTTTTCCTGTCTGGGCTTCCGTACCATGACGAGGTCCAGCATAGAAAAATTCCTAGACACAATTCCAAAATAAAAGCATGAGCTCAGGGCCGGTGGCCGCTGGCATAAACACTCTATGCAGTTGTTTAGGGCCACAGCCGTTAGGTGGGGGGCCACATGATCAGAAAGGTACCGGGGTTCATCAAGTCATTTAAACATCCTGAGGTCTGCTCTGCACGCTATGAGCTTTATATGTAATGTGAAGTCAATATTCAGCTTCTTTTATCTCACATTTGAGACATTTGGTGAAAATAGAACGGCAGAATGACAACATTTGTGCTCAAAAAGCAATCTTACAAAATGTCATTTTAGACTTGTTTTCTACACTTATCTATTACTGTATTCATATCCTATTTCAAGCACCAAAACAGTTCATTCTCATGACTGAAGGTGTGTTTTCACAAGGGATTTGACATTTTTCAAAAAGCAGACCTCAAATTTCCAGAATTTGGCCTAAATTATTTCTTCATACAGTGTTCTAGGACAAACTGGCCTCAGTGTGCTTACAGCGGAGGTTCTAATATTTAGACATAAAACACTTGAGTGTTGTTACATCTGCAAGTATCTTAAAAAGATACATTTAAGAAAATATGTAAAAGTTGAGAAAATGGCCTCAAACCTCAGAGGGCATAAACACGCCTGTATTCAGTTTTAACCAGTGATTTGGTGTTTGCGCTTAGAGTGCAGGGCCACAAACAAAAAATCTTGTTTAGGGGGCCACCAAAATCCTAGGACCGGCCCTGATTGAGCTTTTTTTAACTAAAAACTTTACTTGAGACCTCGCTACAGTTGTGTGTCGTGTGTTGATGTTCTGTACTAATGAACATCTGAGATCTGGATTTCAGATCCAGCTGCCTCCACAACACACTTGAGAATTATTTGGACCAACTATTATTAGCGACACGCCTCAAATCAACAACTAAGCTCACACTGCAACAATAAACGTGCATGTGTTTGGACTGAAGGAGGAAGCTGGAGAAGCTGCAGAGGTTCATGAAATACCCAAACTAGAACAAACTCTGTGGTGTAAACACAGACCAGAAAACTTCATGGTAACCCACTTGGTAGATTTTGGTTTTTCCTGTGTACGAGGGAGTGTTTTTATCTGTTTGTGGCACAACAACAAATATGTGTCACAGCCACAGGACTGTTTTAAAATCCACCACCACCATCTCCCTCATGTGGAGTGTGAGCTCATCCTGTCATACCTCACTGTTAGTTAATAGTTAATAATTATAAAGCTGTTGTATGTCCAGTGGATTCATGTCTTTGTGTGAAAAAGGGCTTTGACAATAACCTTTACGATCAATTTACTGATGTGTAGCATTTGGTGAATATATGTTAATTCCCAATCAGTGGAGAATGGGGGAGAATTAAATAAGTTTATGCTTCTTCCTTCTCCTTTGTTATTGATATTATTTTCTGTTGTCTTAACTGTTTTGATGTGACTTTTCTTTTTTTATTGTATTGTTTACATACCATTCTTTCATTCATAGGCTCGTTGTGTGATGCAACCCACATTAAGGACTTTCTGACTTTCTGTCTAATCTCATTTCCAGAGAAACCATAGAGCTGTGATGACTGTGTTACACTGACTCATACAACATTCCCAAGTACTTCACTGGAGATCACTGGAACGTAAAACCTCTATTTATAGGAGTGTGTGTGTGTGTGTGTGAATTGAAATGTAACGGTACAAATTTCCCCTTTTGGGGACAATAAAGTCTATCTATCTATCTATCTATCTATCTATCTACTATCTATCTATCTATCTATCTATCTATCTATCTATCTATCTATCTATCTATCTATCTATCTATCTATCCATCTATCCATCCATCCATCCATCCATCCATCCATCCATCCATCCATCCATCCATCCATCCATCCATCCATCCATCCATCCATCCATCCATCCATCTATCCATCCCCCTCTCTGTCTTTCTTTCTTTCTTTCTTTCTCTTTCTTTCTTTCTTTCTTTCTCTTTCTTTCTTTCTTTCTTTCTATCTATCTATCTATCTATCTATCTATCTATCTATCTATCTATCTATCTATCCCCCTCTCTGTCTTTCTTTCTCTCTACCCCTTTCTCTGTCTTTTTTCTTCCTTCCTTCCTTCTTTCTTTCTTTCTTTCTTTCCTTCTTTCTTTCTTTCTTTCTTTCTTTCTACCCCTCTCTCTATCTATCTATCTATCTATCTATCTATCTATCTATCTATCTATCTATCTATCTATCTATCTATCTATCTATCTATCTATCTATCTATCTATCCCCCTCTCTGTCTTTCTTTCTCTCTACCCCTTTCTCTGTCTTTTTTCTTCCTTCCTTCCTTCTTTCTTTCTTTCTTTCTTTCCTTCTTTCTTTCTTTCTTTCTTTCTACCCCTCTCTCTCTCTATCTATCTATCTATCTATCTATCTATCTATCTATCTATCACCCTAACCCATTATAAAAAGTGTCACATTTTAGGATAAATGAGCAAGTGTGTGTGTGTGTGTGTGTGTGTGTGTGTGTGCGTGCGTGCGGGGTGTTCATCATTGGGAAACTAAAGTGATACTCATACACCCACACACATTGTTAGACACACACCCACACACCCACTCATACACTGAGGTATGTGAACTGAGAACTCCCCCACACTCCCCCCATGAAGGATCATCATCAGTACCTTTCCACCGGTTGGTCCGAAGCCTCCCTGTTGTCCTGGATAACCCTGCACGAGACAAAAACAGAAAAACAGAGATTATAGTCTGGTCAGATTATTATCAGAGGGAAACAAAACAACCCCAACATGTCTCTGGGAAAATTTGTTGAAGCAGCAACTTTGGAAACTGCACGAGTTATTATTGTAATCCCAGAGTAAAAGTACAGAGGAAGGAAGTGACACTCCTTTCACTTCCTCATACTGAAGCTTTCAGTTCACTATGGGACAAGTTCAGAGTGATGTCATCCACTGATACGTAGATGGAACAAAAATGATAAAATAACGTCACTGAATAGTTCTGCTAATGTCATGGTTTGTCTTGTAACATAGGTAGGTGGGCAGATTGGTAAATAGGTCATGTCAGGTTGATGGGTAACCAGGTAGATTGGTTGGTTGGTATGTAGGAAGCTAAGTAGGTAAGTAGCCATAGGTAGATAGATAAGTAGGTAGGTCATTGGGTTGGTGGATGGGTAGGCAGTTATCTAAGTAGGTTAGTAGCAAGGTAGTTAGGTAAACAAGGGAGTGGCCAGGTAGGTAGGTAAGTGAGTAAATTGGTAGTTAGGTAGATAGGTATGTTGCTAGGCAGGTAGGTGTAGGTAGATAGGTATGCAAGGGATGGCAAGTTTATTTGTATAGCCCATTTTAAAGAATCAGTTTGTCTCAAAGGGCTTTACATTGCATCATATCTAAGTAGGTAAGTAGGTAAATTGGCAGATAGGTAGGCTGCTCTGTAGTCACTGTAGGTAAGACAGGGTAGACAGGTAGGTGGGTAGCTAGATGGGTAAGGGGCAGGTAGTTAAAGCAGAAGTAAGCGATCCGGTGGTTTTGGCTAACTTCTTGTCAGCGGATGGAGTTAGCAGTCCCCGCCCTCGTCCCTACGTCACCACATTCACCACATGCCTTGGCTGCATGGGCGTCGCACCCGTGGGGGATGGGGGTGTTTCGACACCCCCACTTTTATAGCAAAATAATTTCATCCCCCCCACATTTTCCAATGGTAAACCCGTGTGCCCACCCCTCGCTGTGCACCAGCATACAAAAATGGAGCGCACCTCAGCCTCAGCCTCCTTACGCTGCATGAAAAGGCAGTGGTCGAATTGAACGGGCATTCACCCAATCACAGACCGCTGTCCGCGACGCGGCCGCCGGGCCGGGAAATTTGAAGTCACAGAGACGGACTTTGGTTACGTGCCAGTCGGAGCTTCTCTCACTCACCGGTGACTGAAAGTGAACAATATTGAGAAGAGACGAGAAAGAAGGAGGAGGCAGAGATGCTAAAAAGGAAGAGGCATCTTTTTCAACTCAAGTTTGTACCGGTGAGTGAATGCAGAGGAAACCGGCTCTACGCCCCCTCAAATCAACACTCTGTCAGCGGAGGTAAAAAAAAAAAAAAATGCTCTCATTGCTTATAGGGCAGTGATCAGCTCCGGTGACCGCGGCGCTGACTGTTTATCCCCGTATTAATTAAAACCAGACGCGACCCGACACACGGTGCTGAAGCACGGACCAGCGCGGTCCAACTTTTAATTCTCGGTCCAGACTCCGAACCCGCGCGTGTGATTGGGTTGGTTAGACACACGTCAATCGCTCTGGTCGAACCTCACCGCTCACAACATGTGTGCGCGCGCCTGTTTGTTTGTGTGAGAGAGAGAATCAACACATTACCCCCCACACACACACACACACACTCTCTTTGAGAGCAGACAGGAAAGACAGCAGTGTTTTTCAACCTTGGGATCAGGACCCCATGTGGGGTCGCCTGGAACTCAGATGGGGTCGCCTTAAATGTCTAGTAATTGAAAAAAAGAAATTACTGATAAAAATATTTTTTAAACTAATTATCATATATATATATAAAAATATGATTAAAAAATATGATTAAAAACACCACACACAATCCTAAACAACTGTAAGAGAGAGAGATTTTTTGAAGTAGCCTAATGATAGTTCATTTGTTTATATTCTGTCTGTTCAGCAGGTGGTGGTGGGATTCATAATGGATTAGAATTAGAAGTGTATCTAAAAAAAAAAGGATTTTTACTCCCCTCAACAAATACAAATTCCGGATGCTTTGCACACCCCTAATTGCTAGTATTAGTGCGTACTACTAAAATATTGATTGAGAATCGCATATAAGACCCAAATGACACGTTAAATAATAGGCCTACTGATAGCAATATACAGCACTTAAATGCAATTTTTACTTGCTTGGCTGGTAAATTATCTGCCTGGCTGGTAAAAAAAATTCACTTACCAGCCTGAAAAAGTTAGTTTTGGACCCTGATTGGAAGCTTACTCTTTTGGCGATCTAAGGTGGGCTCAGGGCAATGCCTATATCTTTTCGAGAGAGTTTTCAATCCAGCCATGAAGTGCAGAGTTTTTTTCAGGAACGTCGTAGCATAGGTAAATCCACCGTGATAACTACGTGATAGTGATTAAAAATTGCATTTTGTGATTCAAATTGAAATTCAATTTCCGTTCTTTGGAACACCCCCACATTTAAAATCACTGCTCCACCCCTGCTTGGCTGCACACACAGAGAGGACTGCCCCTTTATGCCATTCTCTCTCCTCATTGGATAAAGGTTGTAGGATACGATAAATGTTTTCTCCTCGGCACAGAGCAGAGCAGAGTGACTGACAGACCCGTGTTTCGGTCCAAACACTCTATGTAAGTGATTGCTGTCGGAAGATAGAACTATTTAAGACTTATATTAACACAAATATATCACTTACTTCTGCTCTAAGTAGGTGGGTCGGTCAGTAAGTAGATAGTCATTGGGTAGGTTGGTAGGTAGGTAGATAAGTAGTTAGGTAGCTAAGTAGATGAGTAATAGGTAGGTCATTGGGTAAGTGGGCAGCTAGGAAGGTTGGTAGGTAGGTAGGTTGCTAGGTAGCTACTAAAGTGTGTGGGAGGCAGGGGCGATTGCTCTAAGACTGCAAGAAAAGCTGCTTCCACTAAAACATCCAAAAATAAATTGAATATGAACTGTTGTGTTTACATTTCATTGACTAAAAATGCGTTAAAGACGAGTTTGTTCAGAATCAGCTCCTTACTGCAGGCCGACTGACTGAGTTTCTTCTCATACATTCCTTATAGTGTCTCAGTGCATTAAACCCGTTGAAGCTCAATGTCCATGGGCTTCAATGGGTCAGCAGACAAACTAGACAGTCATTGGATTAACGCTGCGATGTTGTCAGCGTCTCTTGGAGGGAATGGAGCAGTGGACGCTGGGCTTCTGCATGATGATTGGAGAATCCATCTAAAGGCTGAATCCCCTTTTTGATTGACAGTGGCTTTGAAACATTACACCGGCACCAAAGGATTGTCGAGTTCAGCCCCATTGCGAATTTTGTGAGTGAAGGTCGAGAGAACTGCAACTAATTTCATGGTATTAGCTTGGCGATATAGAACATTTCCATTGTACATATCATACATTGTAAATAAACACAATCATAGCATTTCTTTGTTTCAGTTTAGCATAATTCTCACATGTCCTTGTTCGAGTTTAATGTAGTTTCGTTAGATCGCATTCTTTCATACTGCAGGATAGGTCGTGGGATGGGGTATAAATAAATGGGCCAATTTTGGGCTTCCCTAGCCTCGTAAACCAGCTGCTCCTGGAAATGCAATTCATTTCATTTCTGAGGGAGAGTCTGGCCTCATCCCCGTTGTAAGCGTTTGGCCTGAACCCCTCAGAGGGCCGAGCCAATCAGCGTCGATGCTGTGATTGACACAGCACGTTGGCCAATCAGGGACCGACATGGTGCAAAGCCCCGTCACTACACCAACTTGCTGATTGGCTGAATGGGGTTGTCTGTCAACGCTACTACTCCCGCCCAGCCCAAACGCTTACAGGCTCTCCCGAGAAATGAAATGAAATGCATTTCCGCGAGAGGCTGGTTTACGAGGCTAGGGCTTCCCCTCTTTGAAAGATCATCAGTCGCCACTGGTGGGAGGGTTTCGTTTTTCGGAATATCAGCCTGTGCATATTCTCATTTGTCCAGGTCATAGTATCTCAAAGGAATTTTCAATCGAAAGCAACTGGACTTGGTTATTTGTCTAGGAAGACGTTAAACCTCTCGGGGAGCATACGTCAGTCCGACTGCCCACAAGTCCGACGGCTCATTTCTCCGACTACCCATTCTACAGTGTTGAGGTTAGGTTTAGGGTAAGGTTAAGGGTTAGGGCTACTTAAGTCGGAGAAGTGGGAGGTCGGACTGATGGACGCAAAAATAAAGAAATGTATGGTCGGAGTCGGAGAAATGGGTAGTCGGACAGACGTCATGCGCCCAAACCTCTCATCAGTTCATGCTCGCATCTGACCAGGCTGGGACTAGTCCAACTCAAATGCAGCGATTTCCTCTACTACCTCTTATCAGAAGGAAAGCGGTAGAAGGACAATAGCGAGGTTTGATTGATTGATTGATCATATTAATTTCAAACTAAACAAAATTTATATCTCACATAGAACAAGAAAAACGTCCTTTTGAACTTGGATCTGTTAATACAGCGAAGGACACAGCACTGCCACTGCAGCATGTTTGAAAGTCTTGTTTGATTTTTTTTGCCAGCGCAGTTCGTTAGTGCCCTATGTTGTTTTAACGACAGTCGTTGGAGTCACTTGCCACTTGTGAACAGTAGTTGTTCTTTGAGGCTAGATTGTTGAGATTGAGATTGAGATTGAGATTACTTTATTTATCCCATAGGGCAATTCTGTTTCTACAACTGACCGCCACACCATAATCACATACACAGGCATACATACAATTGAGGAGGAAGTGCAAGGACAGTGCAAATTTGCAAGTTTGAGATCAAGTAAGATAAAATACAAAAATGTAATAAATACATGAAAGAGCAAATATACGTAAAAAACACATTGTCAACAACAGTACTAAAAACTAAAAACTACAGCTTCAAGCCAGCTGAGCATTCAACAAACTAATGGCCGAGGGCACAAAAGACCTTGAATAGCGATTGGTCTTCCTAAGAGGCTGCATGTAGCGTCGCCCTGACGGCATCAAGATGAACTCACAGGCCAGAACATGATTCTGATTATTAATGATGCATGCTGCCATTTGTGAGACCCGTCTTTCCCAAAGGGAGTTCAAGTCAGTAAGTTGGGTGCCAGTAATTTTCGAGCAGACTTTCACAATGTTATTTAAACAGTTCCTGTCCTTCACTGCCAGACTGTTAAACCAGCAGACGAAAGAGAAAGTGAGGAGGCTCTCAATATATGAAGAGTACACAGTACATAAAATAGAATTTGAGACCCCGAAGGAACTGATTCTCCTCAATAAATGAATCCTCTGTTGAGCCCTTTTGACCACTGAATTGGTGTTGATGTCAAATTTAAGCTGGGAGTCAAACAGAGTACCCAGATATTTGTATGAATCAACAATTTCTACATCCTCCCCATGGATCGTGCTTACAGTGGTGTTTGCCTTGTGTTTCCTGAAATCAATAACTAATTCCTTAGTTTTTGAAACATTAAGGTCAAGAAAGCTGTCGTCACACCACTTAACAAAATCAGGAAGAGCGCAACCGTGATCTGACTCTGTGCCTTGAAGAAGTGACAACAGAGCCGTATCATCTGAAAATTTAACAAGGAAGCTGTCTGCTTTAAGGCACCTACAGCTATCAGTGTATAGAATAAAAAGTAATGGGGAAAGGACACATCCTTGTGGTGAGCCAGTGTTAGAGATCAGAGTTTTGGACAGGACCCCGTTGACTAAAACCCGCTGTGTCCTGTTAGTTAAAAAATTTAAAAGCAAGGTTAAAAGATGATCAGGCAAATTAAAATAAGACGCTAGTCTCTCGATTAAAATATGTGGTAGCATCTTATTAAAAGCCGAAGAAAAGTCGGCAAATAAAAGCCTGACATGGGATTTGGGTTTCTCCAGGTGTTTGTATATGTTATCGAGAATAAAAAGCTTAGCATCGTCCACTCCCTTATTTCTTAGGTAGGCAAACTGAAAAGGATCAAGTCTGTCTACCACAAGAGAAAGAACCTCATTTTTCTAAATTTTCTCAAAATTTTTCACCACGAGAGAAGTGAGGGCCACAGGTCTGAATGCTTGTAATTCCCGGGGGTTTTTAACTTTGGGAATGGGAATAATTGTGGAACATTTCCAAATTGAAGGGAGAGTGCATGTGTCAACACACTTCTGAAAAAGATGAGTAAAAACACCACTAAGTTGCTCTGCGCAGTGGTGCAGTGTGCGACCGCAAATATTGTCAGGACCTGGAGCTTTACTCTTTTTGGTTTTCTTAAATAGAACCATGACTTCATCTTGAGATATCATTATATCATTTTGAGGTATCAGGGAGTTCCTTAACCTGGAAAGATCGGGAGTTAGGTCAGACCTTTCAAAACGTGAAAAGAAAGCATTGAAAGTATCAGACAGACTGTCATTATCAATTCCATTTATTCTTATAGACTGCTTGCTCTCATTACAATGATTAATTGCTGCCATGGATTTGATGCCCTGCCAGGCTGACCTAAGATCACCGTTTACATATTGGTTCTCTATTTTATTCCTGTATTTCCTTTTGGCCTTGGCTATTTCAGTCCTTACATCTCTGGATGCAGCCTTTCTGTCCTGAGGGTCACCTGAAAAGAAGATCTTTTTCTTCCTATTAATTGTTGTTTTTAAGTCTTTGGTTACCCAGGGTTTGTTATTTGGAAAAACAACAACAGTTTTCCTTGGAATATGTGTGTCCTCACAAAAAGTGACATAGGAAGAAACTGTATCAATGAGTTCATCAATATTGTCACCACATCCATCAGTAAAGCATTGCCAGTCAGTACATTCAAAACAAGCTTGGAGGGAGGAGATGCTGTCCTCTGACCACATTTTCACAGTCTTAGTCACTCTCTCCAGACGTCTGATGCATGGCTCATAAACTGGAATTAAGAAAATACTGTTATGGTAAGAGGCCCCCAACCCAGGCATGAGAATGGATTTATAGCCATTTTTAACATTCCCATAGCACAGGTCAAGTGTGGTGTTCTTCTGAGTGGTTGGACAGGTCACGTATTGTTCATATGACCTCAAGGGCCTATCTAGACGGACATGATTTAAATCCCCTAAAAAGAATTTGGGAGCCTCACTGCAGATGGAATCCAGCTTGTGTGACAGGTCCGAAATCACCTGGATGGCTGCAGTGGCATTGGCACGGGGATGAATATAGATCAGTGTGAAGAACAGTTGAGGGAACTCACGTGGGAGATAGAAGGGGCGTAGAGAAATAGAGAGTAACTCGATGTCGGGGGTGCATATTCTCTCCCGCACATGTATCGTTTTACAGAACCTCTCATTAACATAAAAGCAGACGCCCCCTCCGCGGCTCTTCCCGGTCACGTCCTTGGAGCGGTCCAGTCTGATGGGACAGCCGAAGCCGGTGAGCGCCAGCTCACTGTCCAGGTCGCTCTCGTTCAGCCACGTCTCCGTGACTCCAAGCAGGCAACATTCCCTCATTTCCCGTCTGTATTTTACCAGACTTTCCAACTCATCAATATTCCGCCTCAGGGACTGTGCGTTCGATAAGAAGATAGAGGGTAGGGGGGGCAGCCGGCGTCTGTCATCCAGGCAGAGCTTTTTTACTCTGCGCTTAATTCCACCTCTTCTCCCTCTTTTCCTCCGCTGTGGCCGCACTGGCTGGTGCGTACGAGGGGCAAAAATCTCCGGCGGGATGGTAGTCGGGATCTCACCCTTCCCTGCAGCTCGGAGTGACAGGAGAAGCTCCCTGTTGATAGCAATCCGGCTACCATGCTGGACAGCAAGTTTCCCCCCGTGACAGACGCTACAGACAAGCGTCAAAATAGAAGCGAGTGCAAAAAGATGCACTAACGATCCCATAATCCACATCTTGATCCCGCACTTGAATCCTCTCACGCACAACACTGAAGCACACTATAACAACACTTAAAACATAGTAAAACAAAAAATCTGCGGTGCAGCTGTAGTGGGTCGCACGCCACGGAGCGCCCCGCTGAATGTTGAATCTCCTGGGAAGGGATGAAAGGGCAGCATTGTAAATTGGAGATAGGTGGTGTCTCAGACCTCCTCCCCTGTTGAGGGATGGTTTCTCTGCTTTTACATAGATGGCTTCTTTTACTCCTCTTTCAAACCATCTGTCCTCTCTGTTTAGGATGCGGACATTGCTGTCCTCAAAGGAGTGGGCTTTCTCCTTGAGATGTAAATGGACAGCAGAGTCCAGGCCTCCTGTGTTGGGCCATGCGTTTCTGCAGTGGTTGTTTTGTTTCTCCAATGTAGAGGTCTTTGCATTCCTCGTTGCACTGGACTGCATACACCAGATTGCTTTTGTGGGTGTGTGGTGTTCTGTCCTTGGGATGTACCAGTCTCTGTCTGAGTGTGTTGCTGGGTTTGAAATACACAGGGATACGGTGTTTGTTAAAGATCCTCCTGAGTTTTTCTGATACTCCAGACACATATGGAATGACTATGTTGGTCCGTCCAAATCTTGGACATTTGGACAGACCAGGAAGAGGAGCTTCCGCTGCAAACAAGCTTGAAATATAGACTTGTTTAATTTTTTTGTAACAATTTCACATTTCGGTGCTTCAATACAAGACGGACATTACATACGAGCAGCATGGAGGTATTTGGATGTTTTTTGGTGTGTCTTTTTGTTACGAAGACAGTTGGTATCCATTTGCAACCGTTATATGGACATGCACTGCTACGCCGAGACCCCCTGTAACTCAGAGAAGCCACGGAGGACTCTGAAACTTCTCCCAGCCCTTAGTCCAAATTTCAATTTTGAGTGAACTATTCCTTTAAGAAGGAAGGTTGTGGTGATGATGATGATGAGTGGAGACCTTCCTTACCATGTATCCCATCTCGCCAACGTCACCTGGAAACCCAGGCGCTCCGATCTGTCCCTGTGGGAGAAGAGGAGGAGGTTAGAGAGTCGACCCCTGCTGGTCAGGAGAGGGAACTGCAACAACAGCCAGACTGAGACGGTTTAGATCTCTGATGATTTCTGTACCTTCAGTCCTTCTCGACCCTCTGGACCCTCTTTACCTTCATCACCACGAGAGCCCTGAACAGAAAAACAGCATCGGCAGAGTCAGAAAAATGAAGCAAAGAGTCAAAACTAATGATTTAAACAAAAACGGAAACAAAACAAAACGTCTTTTACACATTGAAGAAAATAAAAATCTAATTATGCTAAATTATATTCAAATATTTTGTTAAAGGGACAACAAGGAGTTTCTCCATCGGCAGAACGAAAAATTCCACGACAATAAAAAAGTCTCACATTAATGTGGATGAATCTCCGCTACCCACACTTGTTAATGGGCCCATTTTAGATAAATATATCATTTTGTCTCTATCGTTATTTTGTTATTATTAGTGGTGGTGGAAATGCTGGTTGAGCCGACCAGCGTTTCCTTACTTTTGGTTTCATGGTGAGTCATGAGAATAACGCCGCCGAATCGCCTTTTATGGTCGGAACTACGACGGTATGTGATCGTCTTCGAACTTCCGACTTTAATTCTTGATGAATGAAAACATGAGTCTGTCTTGCGCCGGTCAAAGAATTTCACGGTGCGCGGAGGCTCATAAATGTAGTGTGAAAACACTTCGCTTTTCCAAAACTCCTCGTTGTCCCTTTAATATGTTGTGTCCAAAGATTTGTTTTGTTTTTATACTGTATATCAAGTGTAAATAATTGTGTGTATATTTCATTTTTTTCATTACCTTGATACCTTTACCTCCTCGTTTGCCTGCGGTGCCCACATCACCTCGAGGGCCCTGAAATAAAACATTTTTTTATTAAAAAAACTGATAGAAACATGATAAAAAAACACACAGGGGCCTAAAACAGACAATCATTAGATAATCACTGTAGAAATGTAGTGCTGCGTTTGAGGTCCGAACACGAAACTGGAATTGTCAAATGCTTTTAACGGGAAACAGAACTATATGAAAACAAACGGTTGCAGTTTAATCCAGTGGTTCCCATGTTTTTCTAACAGCATTCAACAGGTGGTCTTTTGGTAAACCCCCAAAATCACCACAAGCTTTTGTTTCCCGCCTCCTCCTCCTCCTCATCGCTCGATCCATCCGTCTGCTGGCTGGCGATTGGACGTTGGAGACGGAGAAACAGAAACTCTGGGTGATTTCCATCCGTGTGAAGCGACAACACCTGGATCAAAGGCTAAAGAGTTAAGCTGACAGACGAGACGAACTCCACCTGCATCCTCCCTCCTCCCCAACGGGATCGGTTTCCTGTCGCTAAGAGCTTGGCAACCAATGGTTTCTATAAACACAGTTCTTCACATGACAACGTCTCTGTTATCTGGAGACGAGGAGATAATTTAATACTGGAAAAATAATATAATATCATCACAACCACACCCTCGCCTCCACCCCTCCCTCTGCAACCGGCTTCAAGTGGTTTCTTCTGGGTGGTTTCCATGTTTTGCATCAACAACAGTGAAACTCTGTATTAGGAAAATATGACTGCGGGCGGCCTTCTAAAAATATTGTGATTAATATTGCACCATATTTTCATCATGGTAGGGGATATTATTCTTTTGGTTTTCTTTTAGCTTGTTCTCTTGCTGAAATGTTAAAGGGATAGTTCACCCAAAATTCAAATTTCTGAGTTACAGGGGGTCTCGGCGTAGCAGTGCATGTCCATATAACGGTTGCAAATGGATACCAACTGTCTTCGTAACAGAAAGACACACCAAAAAACATCCAAATACCTCCATGCTGCTCGTATGTAATGTCCGTCTTGTATTGAAGCCCCGAAATGCGAAATTGTCCCGAAAAAAATTAAATAAGTCTATATTTCAAGCTCGTGTAGCGGAAGCTTCTCGAAGCTCCTCTTCCCAGTTCGTCCAAATCTCGCGAGACAAGCTTGAAATATAGACTTATTTAATTTTTTTCGGGACAATTTCGCATTTCGGGGCTTCAATACAAGACGGACATTACATACGAGCAGCATGGAGGTATTTGGATGTTTTTCGGTGTGTCTTTTTGTTACGAAGACAGTTGGTATCCATTTGAAACCGTTACATGGACATGCACTGCTACGCCGAGACCCCCTGTAACTCAGAGAAGCCACGGAGGAAATTTCAATTTTGGGTGAACTATCCCTTTAAAGACATGTCGTTGATTTTTTTTTTTCTGCAGTAAATGACTGAAGTATCAGTTTGGATATGAAACGAAAGAGATGTTGAGAGTTTCCTGTTTCCTGTTTCCTGTTTCCTTACAGTTTCACCAGTACCCCCGACCCCCCCACGGGGCCCCTCCATCCCGATGTCGCCCTGTACACAGAGACAAAGACAGAGAGAGAGAGAACGTGTTGAAAAATCATGTCTTTTATTATTATACAGAAAACAAAATAACGTCATCGATTATCTGGAAAATTTTAAAAAAAGAAAAGAAAAGAAAAAGAGGAAAAAGTGACAAGGGAAGCAGAAGTAAAACTGAAATTAAGCAAAACTATAAAAAGTCTCACATTCTAGGAAAATTTGCTAATTATCCAGATACAGAAATAAATAGTTAAACAGTTTAAAGATTTGCAGATACAACACAATACTTAAGCTTATGAAAAAAAAGCAAAACAAAACTAAAAATGTCAGACACTATTATCTCCTTACGACGAAGTATTAGGGCCACATTGACAAATAAAAAAATCACAAACTTGTCTCGTAAATTTACGACTTTATTTTCGTAATGTTATGACTTTTTTCTCGTGGGAAATGTACGACTTTATTCTCGAAGTCTGTGTTTTTTTTCTCAATGTGGCCCTAATCCGTTGTATCTTTCTAAAAACACATTTTTAAATGTATTTTTTAAACATCTGTGTGTGTGTGTGTACCTTCAGTCCCAGCTCTCCAGACACTCCCGGGTCTCCAGGAAGTCCAGGTTCTCCCTGTTCACCACAAAACAAATATTTATGTTACAGTAACGGTCATATTGTGCTTTTATTTTACCGACCTTCAAAATAAAATGCCTAAGCACTGCAGAGTCAGTGGATCCTCGACCTCTGAACCTGTTGAAGGTTGAAGGATGGAAGAAGGTTTTCAACTCACCATGGCGCCAGAGAAACCAGACCCTCCGTCGTCGCCTTCAGACCCAACGTCACCCTGCAAGACAAACAGATATGAGTTTTGATGTTTTTTTATTTCTATACGTTAGATTTAGTAGCTTTTTGCAGCAGTTTTATTTGGTCGTTTTTTTCAGGGCTGATGATATTCATAACTTCATGTGTTGGTCACTGGTGAAATCATTGAAATTCTGAGTTTTAGCGTGAATTCCAATTCCTATTTTAACCCTCAATCTCAAAAATGCTCATTCCCGCGTAGTGCTGGTGCTGCCCCGATTCTGAGGATGTTAAAGGGAAAACGAGGAGTTTTGGAAAAGCGAAGCGTTTTCACACTACATTTATGAGCCTCCGCACCGTGAAATTCTTTGACCGGCGCAAGACAGACTCATGTTTTCATTCATCAAGAATTAAAGTCAGAGGTTGGAAGACGATCACATACCGTCGTAGTTCCCACCATAAACGGCGATTCAGCGGCGTTATTCTCATGACTCGCCGCGAAACCGAAAGTAAAGAAACGCTGGTCGGCTCGCCCAGCATTTCCACCACCACTAATAATAACAAAATAACAATAGAGACAAAACGATATATTTATCGAAAATGGGCCCATTAACAAGTGTGGGTAACGTAGATTCATCCACATTAACGTGAGACTTTTTTATAACCAAATAGAAACTCCTCGTTGTCCCTTTAAGTTGAGGGACAAGTTTAAGGACTGTACAGCCTCAATATTATTGAGATTCTCCGACACCACCCTTGGGAGCAAGGGCTACCCAGAATGCAGTGTTTTCTTTGTTAATAGAGATATGAATATTAGGAAAACCATTTTAGTTCAGGCCCATTTATGGATTATTTACCTCATTGTTGCATAACATTTATTTTTTATTCTACGATCTTTTGCGGACAAGCCATGTTGCTGTTGTTTAGTTACAAAATGGTCATTTTGCTCAGTGGTAGGCCTTATGTAGTCGTTAAGTTGTTTTATCAAGATGCAGCCTATGTAAAATGTTTGCGCCCATAATATTTTAAGCAGAGTTATCTACCGATAGTTACAGCTGGTGTTTATCTTTCAATAAGCCGTAGTATGCGGTGATGTATGTAATGTTTGTGGCTTATGATTAAACTGAGAGGGTTAACAGTGCAAATATATAAAAATAATAAACTAATGCCCATGTCTGAAGACGTATCTGCATTTAAGGGGTGTCCCATTTCTAAGTCATAAAATAGCCCTTAACACTTGGTTTTGAGGGTTACTAAGGTTAAGGGTTGAGCTTGAGGGTTAAAATAGGAGTTGGAATTCACCCTCATTCCTGTTCCACATATCCTGTCTGAACTTTCACTTTCTCTTATCTGATCTTGTTTAAATTTAGACATCATTAACACAAACATACCTTTTTACTACTATTACTTTCATTTTCATTTCACTTTTACTTTCACGTTTGAGTTTATTGCATATTTACTATACAACATTGCACAGCCATATGGGGGCATGTTGTGGCATGTTTTACTCTTGCACAATTTAACTTTCACTTTCACTTATGTTCACTGACTATAATAGTGATTAACTCACCACAGGCCCGGTGTCTCCTCCTCTTCCCCGAACTCCTTTGGTTCCTTTGTATCCCTGAGGGTTTGGACATGTGGCTTCTGTTACAATCTGATTTCATTCAGGTTTTCCTCATTATAAATGAAGATGCAGCAGGTTCAGACTCTCACCTCTCTGCCCTGAGCCCCTGGTTCACCGCCTTTACCCTGCAGACCTCTGAAACCCTGAAAATACAAGAGGTTTACGTGAAGGAAAAGACAAACAGACATCTACAGTGTTTATTATTCAGCACCACAGCTGTGAATGTGCAGCAAACATCAGTTTCTTTTTTTACAAGCTTTAGATTTACTGAAACTGACAATCATCTGATAGAATAAGAGGATTTTAAAGTGATCTTGCAGGTGATTCTGCAGCATCATCAATGTGAAAACAGTGTGTGAGACCAACAAGTGCCATCGCAAATGTGTGTATTGTCTTACAACTGTATATTTATTAATATGTCTTTGGTATTTTACCTCATTGTTGCTTCTTTTTTTTTTAAAGGTTGCCTTTTATCATCAGGCAGAGGGACTGGCGATGAAAACTAGCTTTTTTTTTAGCTAACTCGGGTGCATTTACGTTTGTTTTTTACAATGTTTTATTAATGTACATTGTCCCTTGTCAAATAAATTAAACTGAAACTAAACTGAAGTATAGTATTTAAATAACACAATGCATGTTGTAACATTATAAATCATTAGAAAAACAACAACATATCTGCATAAGTTGTGGCAACATCATGAAATCTCGTGTCATGGGCATAGTCTGGTGATGTTTGCTCATTATATGAATGATGTGTCATACAAGTGTTTGTTCACCAGATGTTTTCAACAAATACAGAGTGTAATTAAAACCAGAGTTCACACACTGAGGCTGATTAACACTTGAAAATGACTCATGACTGACAACAAAACTGCTTTTATTTCTTAATCATGACAATCCATCTCCAACAAAACTGCCCTAAACAACATTTATCTCCAGGAGAAATTCTGCCCACATGTTTCTAAGAGACTGTGTGCTGAATGACAGCGCCCCCATCAGGCCAGAAACCAGAGAACCACTTTCACTCTTCTGTTGTAATATCACTGTCAGTGACTCATAATGTTCAGGGCTCCAGACTGCCTCTAAAATCTGAGACAGTGCAAGTAAATTTTTCATCTACTTGCACATGTGGAACCAGTGAATTTGCTGTGTTTTTTTTTGTTTTTTTTAGGGGAGCCCGGGGATGGTTGTAACACTTTTTGTCTCAGCTCCTATAACTTGCAGAGTGTTCATGGTAGGGCTCTCAAATTATGACACAAATTCCCCTCATTTGTCCACTACAAATAGTAATGCCTTAACCTTCTTTAAAGGTGTACAGAAATGGCTGTTTGTCCTGAGTTGTCACAAGTTGCCGCACGAGTTTACCCGAGTAAGGAAAACGAATTTGATTGGTCGTTATCAAGCGGGCGGGATATTCAATGTTTGGGGCGAGCCTGAGTTCGGTGTGTGTGTGTGTGTGTGTGTGTGTCTCAGACGTTTGATTGACGGATGACGGATCCAATATCAGTGGCTGATGAATCGTGCGCAGGCTGACGTATAATCCGTGCGCCTGCATTATCCAATGCGGGAAAAAAACGACCACGCTTTCATCCCGGATTTACTCGAAAATAGAATTTTGCACAAAGTTTGGGCCACATCGTCTGATAGATGAGTTATTACACTAATTTTATGACCCAGAGTGGGCTTAAATTCAGTTTTCTTTTCTGTACAGCTTTAAATATACAACAGAATTCATTATCTGATGTCACATGCAAGGAGTGCCACTGTGACAACCTATACCCCACTACCACAGCAGGTTGTAACAGTGAGATTGAAAACTAAAACAAGAGACCGCACCACAAAACATGCATCTACAGTATGTAAGTTTATTATTGTGCATGTTCCAACACTAAAGCATCTTCCTGTGGTTCTGTATGAACAAAAATAACTCATCACTGACGGTTTAATGAAGAACAGTGACAGTGGTGTGGATCCTAACGTCAGAAGATCGAGTTTTGTTATAGAACATCTTGTGATAATACCGATGAATGGTGAACATGTATGAATGGAGGTTGGAAGACACTCATAGTTCATGTAATATTCCAGGAAAGATGTTTGACAGTTAATAAAAATAACGGTTAAAGGTGTGACAACCATCTCCACCCCTGTCAGCCATTGTTTGATTAGCTGTACCAGCATGGGGGTTTGAAATGACTCACATTTTACCTAAGTAACAACAAGTTACCTCATTCAAACTTCAACGATATCGATATTAATCAAAATGATATAGACTCGGCCCATTCTTACTAAAAAAAATGTTTTTTGGCTGTAAAACCTACACACTTCTTCACACAGCCATGCAATTTCACATGCACTATCAGGGAGTGAGTGGGTACACATGATATTGATCACTTAAAGGACAATTCTGGGCAAATTCAACTCGGGGCTGTATGTTCCTATCATTTTAGGTCTAAAAGAAGCAATATGAAGATTTTCAGTTCAATGTCTCCTGTTTTGCGGTAGTTGTGTCTGTCCCCGCATCGCCACGGCAGCAATGAATGGGAGCGGATGCAAGTTCCGCTGCTTAGGCTGTTTCCAGCCCTCAAAGCCGCAATTTCTTTCCACAGACAGCGTCAGATGGCGACTCAAACATGCACCGAGAAGTTTATTTACTTCAAGCAAGCCGACATGATTCCTTCTTTTAGACCTAAACTGTTAGGAAAATACACCCCCGAGTTGAATTTGCCCGGAATTGTCCTTTAACTCTAATGTTATCTCTTATTGGGGAAAGTGATGCTGTTACAGCCATACACTGGTGGTGAAACATGGAAGGGACGACTCAAAGGATCTGTAATCTGTTAGTCTGGAGCCTTGTAGTGTTGATGTTGATGTTGATGTTGACGTGTCGGTACCTTCGGTCCGGCGAAGCCTGCGAAGCCGGGTTCTCCAGGTTCACAGTTACAGTCCGTGGGCGCCTCCTCCCCCAGTGCAGCGTCGCCTCCAGACTCCTCCGAGGAGCCGGCGTCGTACGGCAGCTGAAACATGCACAAGAAGATGATGTTTTTAGTAGGTGAACAACGACTAACTAAGAGGGTTTTTCCCCCTTTATTTTGGCAATAGTTATTGTTTAGGGTTCAATAAAAGGCAAAATCAAAAGGGAAAGAGCGGAAACAGAAAGAATGACTAAAAAAACTGCAGGAAGTTTGACAAGTCTGATCGTGTTTGTCCGTTTTTTGAAGGAACTGGCTTGAGACGCTGCAGAGCTGCAACAACAAGATTCAGATAAAATCCTGCAGAGTAAAGTCAATGAGTTTGTTGAACTTGTTTGTGACTCATAAGGATGATGAGTTTCGTTTAACCAGAAGCCTGAAGAAAAAAAATTAGGAAATTAAAGATTATGATCAGTGATGCAGGTAAGTTTCTGGGCAGCTCCCAAATGAAATGTTCATTTCTTGAGAAAGTGAGGCGTTAAACTCCTATTTGTCTCGTGTTGGTTTGATTAACTGACTACGACATTCATGTTTGTTCAAAATGTAAACAGTTAAAATAAAGAAAAAACTGTCACATCTGAATGACAAACAAAATCCAAATAGAATACAGTATATATTCTATATAGTGATAATATAACAGAAATAACAGTTACAGTATATATCTTCATCAGCTGAGTTTAATGTACTTTGTTGAAATAACTCTTTAGTTTTTTTTTTCCTGCTACAACTCTGACTAAGAAGGATAATTAAAAACAAAAATGTTGTAGTTAATTTTTATGTTTATGATTTTCAAGATAAAGTTTTCTTTATTTAAACCGGTTTTTTGTTTCGTTTTAGTTCAGGGGTCACATTCAGCACAATTTGATCTCAAGTCGGCCAGACCAGTCAAATAAAAGCATAATAAATAAAGAGAACTCTAAACTTTTCTAGATAAGTACATTATTAAGATGTTTACATTAAATGAGCTATCCTTTTTACCTAATATGTTTCTTCTTTCTTGAGAAAAATACGTGCAATTTATGCCTCTTCTGTATAAATCCCCAAATCCATTTGTGAATTTTGAGACTGTTTTAGCTCCATAGTTTTAAACCATAAACTGTAAATAAAGATGGAGCTGAAGAACAGGGATCTGAACAACAACTTCTGTGCTAAAGATGAAGCTCATGTGATGTGGTGAAAAGCTCCTTCCACCTCCATGGTCTCCTGGTCCTCCTTGGCGTAGTGCGCCTCGCTGGTGGTGGCGTAGGGATACGACTCCTCTGTGAGCATGGTGACCTGTGTGGGGCCGTAGTAGTCCTCCTCCCCCTCCTCCCCCTCCGGGTGGGGGAGGCGCTGCTCCTGGTCGTAGCTGTGAGTCGGCTCAGGTGGATACTCTGAGGTCACACACACACACACACACACACACACACACACACACACACTCACAGTTTGTGTTTTGTGTTGACATGAACAGGTGAGAGTGAGGAGTATAGGGTTGGAGAAAGAAAAGAGTGAAACTGTCCTTTAAACAACTGAAACCAGCAAATGACTGAAAGTGCTTACTCATATTAAATGATTACAGCTGACCTTGAAATTGCTTTTTTATTTTATTTTATGTCGAGTCATTTTGACTTTTGTGTGACTGAGAGACGCTGTGATTTGGTTTGTGGTTTGTTTTTTCTTTTGTGTCAATCGTCCTTTTACACTGGGCTTTTATTTTGTTTTTAGGCTCCATTCATGTCTGTAGTTTAGTTTTATAAATAGATTTACAATTTACATAAACAGGATGAGGAATAAACGTTTGTATTGAATATGGTCAGGATTATTCTTGCTTCCTTCCTGCATTGATTGGCATCGTGTGTGGTATTAAAAAGGTTTGACACCGTCTTTAGGATTTTTACATCCAATCCAAAATTTACAAAATTGAAGGTTGGCTCTTAACAGGGAATTTAAATACAGTTGGGAAAAATATATTGTAGCATAATCTTGGCTAAAACAACCAGATTTAATGCAAGTACACTTGAATATCTATGCTATTCCTCCATCACATGCACACAGCACACTGCTAACTGCAGGGCTACTGAGGCCACGCCCCCCCATGTGTGTGTGTGTGTGTGTGTGTGTGTGTGTGTGTGACATTCATTCATGTTTTTGTTGTTCAGTAAAAGAATTGATTGTTCATACAAGAATTAAAACTTAATAAAGTTCTACTCACAAATAAATATGTTGAAATGTCATGTTTTTTAATTGTATTATTTTGCATGGATGTGATGACAAAACAATATATTTTTACATTCATGTTTGGATATGATACAGTTTGTTTAAATTAGCCCCAATTTCCAGTTAATTCCCAATAAATTTCCATAAATTCCCAATAATTCCCATCAGTGTGAGTCTCACCTGGATGCGGGGCGGCCAGGGGGTCGTAGGGGTCGATGACTGAGCCCTCGGAGGTGTGGTCTTCACCTGAACACACACACATAGACACACACACACACATAGACACACACTCAGGGTGGAGGCTTCGCATGGGCGGCTCGTTGGTCTAGGGGTATGATTCTCGCTTCGGGTGCGAGAGGTCCCGGGTTCAAATCCCGGACGAGCCCAAAATTTGAGACGGTGAATCTCAGTGATAAATATTACAGAATGTAAACATGGAGTCAAATTAACATTAAAACTGTTATAATACGTAACTCTGGCTTTGTTGTACAACGACAAAAACATGTAACTGTGTGTCAGTCAACAGGAAACTCACTTACTATATATGTCAAATATAAAGCACAAAAACATCTGTATAATACAAATTTTGCAATAAAGCAGCTAATTTTTTAGATCTATTATGAAGTTAAAACACCAAACATGTCAGATTAAGTGATTTATAATTGTTTTTTTATTCATGACAAATCTGACAAAGAAAGTTGTTTTTTTTTTTTGTTTTTTTTTTATAAATCCACAAATTCTCTTTAATTTTGATGGATATTTGTCAATTATTTTGAGTCATTTAAACCATAAAATGTAAATATAGATGTTTTTTTTTATTAGAATATAGTTTCACATACATAAGAAGCTTACAAATCAATATGCATTTCACAAATGTGTTCTGCGCCAGGGGGTAAAAGAGCTTACAGAAGTATATTTAATTGTTCACATATTAACAGTTTTAATTGTCTTTTGGTTTTCAGAAAACGTAATTGGCTGAGCTCACTGTGAAAAGCAACAAAAGATGGTTTTCTTTGTGTAAATTTACATGTATGAATAGTAAATATGGTTGTTGCTGCTGCTGCTGCTGCTGCACGGTCGCCATCTTGGCAGCAACTGACTCCGCCCCCTAATTCTCAGCTTATCCAAATATGGTAAAAGGGGCGTGGCCTGCTCTGAGCTGAGACTTCAGTGCTGCATGTTGATTTGTGACAGCAAGTATATGTTCACCCACCTGTCACTCAAAGAGGCCACGACCCCAGTTTAAGCCTTGATAAAAACGTAAACAGGTGAGTTAGACTCACTCTAGTGGTCAGGAGGGGAACTGCAGCTGCCCCTTTGATTTTTAAAAACATATTTTTATTCAGATTTCTCTTTGATATTTGACAGTTTTTCCCTCAATTGGGACAAATTCTGATCGATCAAATCATTTAAAATATTTTTTTGCAAGTTGTGCGACACATTATTTGTGTAATTGTTAGTGCTGGGCATAGATTAATTTTTTTAATCTAGATTAATCTCACTGCAATCTTGGAGTTAATCTAGATTAATCTAGATTAAAATGGCTCATTTGAATTCTGATGAAGGCATTCAAGTGATGCACGATATGAAAAATTTCTACCAATAACCCATAATTTCCTGGTTCTCATTGCCGATACCGATAAATTCATATTTGTATATATAACATAATAGGCTCTAACCCAGGGGTTTTCAAAGTGTGAGAGAGTGAGCCCCCCTTATTGAAAAATAAACAGCTGGGCGCCCCGCCCCCCCCCCCCCTCCAAACCTAAACATTGATACAGAACTCTGTAACACACTCATCACACAAGCAGCTTCATGATCTCCCTGTGTGATCATCTGGGAAGCAGACAGTCTGAGGTTGAAGTTTATATCAATGCACAGGTGACACTGTGACAGGTCTCTGTACGTCTTGACCACATGTCAGCTGTTCATCTGGGAAGCAGACAGTCTGAGACGTGCATCTTTTTTAAATTTTTTTTATAGGAGCGGTATATTGCGGCTTTATGCGGGAGGACACGCAGTGCTACAGCTGATCCAATGTATTTATCTGAGCTTGGTCACCGCGAGAGGCACCGGGTCGCTTTGAGCTGCGTTCATATGAAGTTATAGGCTACCTGACGCTGTGCAGCACCTGACGCTCTTCTTTTTCCAACATGCGCGGATGTAACGACTGTACTAGGCTACTGTACATGTGTGATTCGCTCCAAGCGACAGTGGTAAAGCAGCTGTTTTAATTCCCGCTGTGGAGCTGTTAATATGTCACTTTATTACGTTTTAATATTTTTTCAGAGGGAATCTAACCGTGTAGATCCCCACTTTGTGGTTAGTTTATCCAAATAACGCCTGTTTGCTCCGACGTTGTGAGAGCAGCCGACCGGGAGCAGCAGCAGCAGCAGCAGCTCGTCACAGACGCAGCTGCCTCCGGTGACACCGGTCAGCTGACGTGGCGGTCAGCCTGCGTCGCCGTCGGCATCCCTCGGGGAGAAAACGAGCAGAGTAACTTACCCGCAGGTTTTTAGAGGTTTTCCGCCGGTGGTTTAATTCTTTTTAAATATATAAATGTTGGTCTCATTGATGAAACCTAACAACTGTGGAAGCCGCAGTTTGAATGAAAGGTGAAACTTACTGGACAGAAGAGCAGCGCAGCCCCAGGGCTCTGTACAGAAATCACCACGTTACGTCAATAAATTAATGTTTTACAATGAACCGAGCGGTCTACCTGTCATTTAATTGAAATAAAAAATACAGCAGAGGGAAATTCGGTGTGACTCTTGTTTTTTTCGTGCACGTCCACGGTGCACAGCTCCACGACCTGCTTTGTACAAGGTGCATGTTGACCCAGCCCCCAGACAATTTTGAGAATAGATTAACGGCTATAATTTTCTTATCGCGCGATAAGAGTCTCACGTTAACGCAGCACGTTAACGCCGTTAACGGCCCAGCACTAGTAATTGTGTAATCAGTGTGACTCTGACCTGAGTGGTATCCAGAGTATTGATCCTGACAGAGAGAGAAGACGACACACAGCGTGAACACCAGCAGCCCTGAGAGCAGAGACACCTGCAAGAGGAAACAGTTCATTTAATGATCAATATTACTATTATTATTATTATTAACAGGTGATCAGACAAGAGTTCAAATTAAATCCTAAAGACGGTGTTAAACCTTCTTAATACCACACACGATGCCAATTGATGCAGGAAGCAAGAATAATCCTTCCTGACCATATTCAATACAAACGTTTATTCCTCATCCTGTTTATGTAAATTGCAAATATATTTATAAAACTAAACTACAGACATGAATGGAGCCTAAAAACAAAATAAAAGCCCAGTGTAAAAGGACAATTAACACAAAAGAAAAAAACAAACCACAAACCAAATCACAGCGTCTTTCAGTCACAAAAGTCAGAATGACTCGACACAAAATCAAAAAAAGCTATTTCAAGGTCAGCTATAATCATTTAATATGAGTAAGCACTTTCAGTCATTTGCTGGTTTCAGTTGTTTAGCTAAAGGACAGTTTCACTCTTTCCTTTCTCATCTCATCCCGACCTGAACTAAACTGTGCAGTGAGATCGGTCACTGCGGTTTGTTACTGAACAAACTAAAACCACAGAGTCGTTTCGTCGGCTTTGTTCGTTCAGAATAAAAACACTTGAACTTGTGTTTGTCAGAATCAGGACTTTTGAACTCCAGCAGAAGTGAAACTACCTGGATGAATCTGTTTCTTTCTTTATTTCACTGAAAAAATATAAGAACTTATCTGCAGGAGAATTAACATCTGTAAGAGCCATAATTTATAGATGTTGAGATTTTGAATTTCATTATTTCATAGTTTGTATTTTTGGTCTTTGTGTGTATTAGAGCTTTAATTAGACATTAGAGCTCTGAGGGAGCACATATAGTTTTTCTACGGAGTGATGGATGTAAATTGATTTTTCTTTTAGTAAACTTTTGTTTTTGAAAACGGATACATCTCGTTATTCATTCTTGTAAGAAACCCAACCTCTCATGCCTCACATGTGGCTTTGACACCACGAAGGAAAGCCACAACAACTTCAGTTCAAAATGTTCACAACACAATTTAATAATTCATTTTTGGTCTTTTTTTGTCTCTTTGTTGACATTTTATCACAGGGTCTCTGCAGGTTTCACCAGCTCAAATTTAAGACTTTTAAAGACATTTTTAAGACCATTATGGATGAAATTTAAGACATATCATGACAAATAAAAAACGTACAAAAGAAATGCGGAGTCACAAAATAAAAAATTGATTGCAATATATAAGTTGCGTGTTAGGCTTGTTTGTAGTTGAGAATACATTCAATAAAGCACAATGAAGTGTCGCAGGAGCATTTTATTGAGCATTTGCAGTAGCGAAGGCTCTACCATAACATTTTTCCCAAGGAGCACGCCTAAAGTGAACTATTTGGGGGCACAAAAAGAAATTGGGGAGCGAAATTAAAAATGTTTATGGAACATATTATTTATTTAATTGACTGGCAACCAACAGGCAGATGGTTTTAAGCCTTGAATAATGTTAAGGGTCAAACGTGACCCATTTTTACATTGGAGAACAGTAAAAACACCAACACTTCACCTTTGGCCTGAAATGTGATGACTTCTAATGTGACCCAGAATAGACAAACATGGAAATATTTCAACTTCTTTAACCAACAGACACGAGCCACAACCTGTTCTGTATTATGACCAACACAATATTTGACACATGAAGTAAATACATTGGCCTTTGGTCACCCCTATATATTATGGTATTAAACTACATCTTTTTATTTAACTAGGCTAGTTAAATCACAGTAGCACATCGGTTCCCAATCTTTTTTGTCTTGCGTACCCCCTGAGCCGTTTTGCCATACCACAAGTCTACCCCCTCCCTCATATGTGTTGATGATTCTCCAAAAGTGGTCATAACGTAACACAACTGATTAAGTAACGAAAATCATTTCAATTTCTCTCTTCAATTTGTACAAAGACATTTTACACCATTCTCCTGCATTTTAGTTGTTTCTGGCTGTTGTGGTGTTTGTTGTGGACAAATGTGTCTTCACAGAGTTGTGGGATTGTCACAATACTAAAATTTCGAACTCAATGCCAATACCCAGGAAAATATTGAATATGACATCATATTCAGTACAGCAGCAGTGCCTCCCTGCTTATTATTGTTCCATTATTTTATTTTTTATTATAATTAAAAGGACTTATAACAGATGTGTTTTGTTTTTTTTATTAAATGAAAAGCTAACTAAGAGTTATGCAATTCCAGCCTGTTGCTATTGTTTCATTACATTCATTACAATGCATCTCCTCTCCTCTGACGGGCGGAGCTCCCCCCTCCCTCCTCTCTCACAACACACACACGTGCACGCAGACAGCGGAGAAAAAGAGAGGAGTGTTGTCGTTAATTTAATTTTGTCTTTAATATAAATTTTATTTATAAATTTATCTGCAGACTGTATCGATCAAAAATGGAATTATAATGTCTCTGACTGACCCAACACGAGTGACACGAAATACACTTCCATGTTTTGGAAATACTGGTCTAAACAACTGTACTGTTTTTAGTTTGTGTGTGGACAGAATGTGTGCTGTCTATGTTGTTTGTCTATGTTTTCTTGTTTGTGTCAATGGTTGGACCTGGAGTCTGTGAAATAAAGTTATATATACGGTATGTTAATATCGCCGTTTGACGGCTAAATTCACCCTACGTGCGTCTAGTTCTGTGTAACTCTGTTACTCACTCAGGCCCTCAGACGTGTCTCGGACTTCCAGAGCAGGTTACAGCGCAGCGTTGTGACCTCAACCATGGTGGATGAGAGCAGAAATTGTTGTTGTAGTGAAAATGGGCGAGCTCGTGAAGACGCGAATTTACGCTCGAGTCAAAACGAGCGTTAAATCGCGTATCTCGCGTTTGGTCGCGCGTCACAACTCGAGCGAAAAAAAAGCGTTCCTCGTGTTTGGTGGGAAGCCCCTTGTGGGTCTTCCCACCAAACACGATGAAATAGACGAAGACGCGATGGTCCCGTCGCCGAAAAAAAATCGCGTGTATTGCGTCGAAAAAAAAAAAGTCGCGTCTACCGCGTCTCGCGCCTAATCGCGTCTCGCGCCTAATCGCGTCTTTGCGTCACGGCCTTTTACACCGCGGACGTAACGAATAAACGGTGACGGTGTGAACAAACAACATAGAACAGGACCAGACGTGGCGTTGTTTCCTCTTTTCACCGACAGCTCCACTCTCCCTTACTTACACTAACTACTGTTATTGTTGAGGCCAGAGAATTGTGGGATTTGTAGTTTTTGACCAATCGCAAGTTTTGTGATTTTCCCGGTTCACACATTTTTAGGGGCAAATGCAAGTGAAATGCTCGCCCATGGTAGACATAAGAAAATTTAAGACCTGTCTAAAATTATTTAAGACTTGAACACAATAATTCAACAAATTTTAGACATTTTAAGGCCTAAAATTTAGATTTTCAAATTTTAGACTTTAAAGCAGAAGTAAGCAATATTTTTGTGTTAATATAAGTCTTAAATAGTTCTATCTTCCGGCAGCAATCACTTACATAGAGTGTTTGGACCGAAACACGGTCTGTCAGTCCCTCTGCTCTGCTCTGAGCCGAGGAGAAAACTTTTCTCGTATCCTACAATTTTTATCCAATGAGGAGAGAGAACGGCATGCAGGGCTGTGTGTGCAGCCAAGGGATGCGCCTGAATGTGGTGACGTAGGGACGAGGACTGTTATGGTGCGTTCAAGGCAACTCGTAACTCGTGTGTTTTTCTGACCTGTGAAGTCGTACCAGTTCGATCTGAGTTCACGGGTCGGAAGTTACGAGTGGCCGTTATAGTGACTTTCACAGGTAAAACAGGTCGGAAAAACACGAGTGGGTTGCCTGAAACGCTACAAAGTCGTAAGTTGTGACTTGAAGCTGTAATTTACGGTTTCAAAAGCCTGCCTGGAACGCAGCATTAGGCTATAGCTATAGCTATATTGGCTATAGCCAAAACGACCGGATCGCTTACTTCTGCTTTAAGACCCCTCGGATACCCTGTTATTTCATATAAAAGTTTAAGTGCATACATATTTTATGATGCTGTGTATTTCAGGTGTAGGTTAATATACACACACCTCAGGAGGCCTGTCATTGATTGGTTAAAACAAGGTAATCAGTAGATGGGAATTAACGTCAGATTTAGTCACGGGGATCACCTTCAAACTCTCCTTGTCATGATATTTGAATTAATTATACATCAACACCAGCATCTATACTAAAGATGAAAGTTCTTTTTTTATTTTTATTTAGGTATTTTAAGTTAAATGTTATTGTAGTATGGAGTATTTTACTCATTTATTTTTTATCAATGTCATCCACCCTGTTATTGTCTCATGTGATTTACTTCCACTACATGTATGAGAGAAGGTACAGTATGTGTATAGGGTGACTGATGCCACACCTGAGGGAGGCGGTGGGACTCCTTTTCTTCTTTTTTTTTCTCTTTTCTTTTCTGATGTCTTTTTTACTTTTTGTGGTAAAAAAAACAGTCGTGAGCTACGTCATTTTGGTTTGGATGGTGGTTTGTTTTCTTTCCTGTTTTGATAACTTTGTGAATACAGAGAGCAAATTGTGACTCTTTGTCAGCGTCCGATGCATCGCGAGTTTCCTTCACCACAGTAAACAGTAGATCTCCCTTCATGAACAGAAAAGAAGTTAATGCTATCCCACAATTCTTTGCTGCAGAAACTTGCAAAAAATGTATTAAAAAGGCGAAACGCAGCAATGTCAGGAGGGTTCATGGTGAATCAGAGCAGATCATTAACAAACTTCTGTAATGAGATGTGTTATTATTATTATCCATCACAGCTCCTGACCCCTGACCTCTGACCTCTCTCAGACCGCTGCTGTGTGACTCAGACTCAGAAGTTTCTTTGTCCGGCATCAGGATGAAAACCGCCGAGCTTTTCTCAGACTCCTCTCACATTCCTGAGGCTGAACACCGACCGACGCAGGAAAAACCTGAGCAACTTACTGACCCACTGAGGTCCAGAGACTCTGAGCTGAGCGGATAAAAACTCACCATCACCATGACGTCCTGCAGTGACTTATTTCTGATTCAGGCGGAGTAGGACCAGTCTGACAACTTTAGAAATCCCCAAAATCCAAATGGGGTGTTCTCATGTATTCCCCTCTAGTGCTGAAATAGGTAACTCTTAAATTTACAGGCCATTAATGATGTGATAATGTCTAGAAATAGCCTAGAAATAACGGTCAATTTCATAGTAATGTCATGTTTTTAGGTAGAAGATAAAGGTAAAAGATCACACATGCTTTTCATGCTTTGAATTTTTTTGGGAAAAGTCAGAATTTATCTCCACCAAGCTGCAATTGACTGTTATTTCTGGGCTGTTTCTAGGCAATAAATCGTTATTTCTCAACATTATTATGAAACTGACCGTTATTTCTTTTTGCCATTTCTAGACATTATGACGCAATTAACGGCCTGTAACTTAAAAGGGTTACCAAATATTCTGATTCTTGTTTCCTGTCTTTGTGGATTTCTAATTATTACCAATAATAAACTGGCTAAAATGAGATGAGTGTGTGAATGTGTGTGTGAATGGGTGAATGTGATGTACTGTAAAGCGCTTTGGGTATCGTTCAGGTATAGTAAAAGCGCTATATAAATACAGACCATTTACCATTTACCATGATAATTGATGTAATTAAGTCTCACTACAGACTGTAAATGCAAAGATCTGGGTGCAGGGAGCATGAAGCAGTGATGTCGACCTGCAGGACCTCTGGGCCAGAGAGGTGACACACACACACACACACACACACTCATTCACTTCAGCTTCACTAACCTGGATATCTGTGTTTTCAACATCAAACAACTCTAAGTTTTGCATTGTGCAGCGTTGATAAATAAATAAACACCTCAGGTGAGGTCACATGATCTGGAGAGAAAACAAACCGATCACTTTCAAGAAATAAACTCCTGTACACAACACATGCTTTGTTACAGTTTCAAGAAAAAAGAAAACAACTAAATAAAATCTGTTTTATGCTGAATATCTCAGAAATGTTCAGCTTTTAACACGACCGATCAGCTTGTCCAACATTTCCCAGCACACCTGAAGGTATCACATGAAAATTCAAGTGTCATTGCATTTCCAGGATCTACACAGACGACACAATATCATATCAACTACTGTGTATAACATGTTTAAAATGATGAGACTAGTTGTTTTCATCTGGATCCTCCCTGCAGGTCGTTACAGATTCGATTAAACAGTTTGATTCATCAGAGACAGAGTTTTACGACATGTTTAACAAGATATGAACCCCCTGATCCTGTGGCAACAACTAGAAAATACTGTAAATATGGAAATGAACAAAAAACTGTTTTCACATCATAATGAATTTGAAGATTTTTGGATTACTCTGATGAAGGTTTTTAGACCAAAAGTTTGGTCTATTAAAGATACTTAGACTAAAGACTTGCAACTGATCCAAGTGTGCAGATAAATCTCCTTTTTTCTATCACTTATTTGTGGTTTCCATGGCACCTTGGCACACACTGGTCATGAAGAATTTTGGATTAAAAATTCAACCAAAAACGTTGCATTTATCAATTTTACTTTCCATCTGCAGTCAGTTCTGTTTAACATACTGTAACTTATAATGAATTTGATCATTAATCGGGACCGATCGTGTGCAGACATTGCACACAGCAGCTGTTTTTACGTGACCTTTTTGCCACCACCTGAACGCAGCACAAACAAACCAAATCCAGGATTATCACAGTTTATCTGAATCAATAAAATTTCACATCTGTCCCGTCAGCTTCTCCTGAACCTAAACCTGCAGAGGCCCCCCCACCCTCCACCCTGGACCAAACTCCTTTACCTGATGGCTGGAGGCTCCCATGGTTCTGCAGATCCAGATCCAGATCCTGAGAGACCGGGATGCGTTCAGGAAACAGACGAGGACACAAACAGCCGGATTATAACTTTATCTTTTCTTTCCCTGAGCAGCTCCTCACAGCTTCATCACACCGACGGTCGTCTCTCTATCTCTCTGTCCCTGCCTCGGTCGAGGATCCCTCAGGTTCCCAGGCTCTGACGGCGTCTCGCCCTCAAACTCTGACTCTCAACAGGGTGAGAAATACCTGAACCAGCGCCCAGCAGCATCATCATCATCATCACAGAGAGAGAAGGAGATAGAGAGGGTGAGACACACAGATGCATGGATTCCTGCAGAAGTTTCACAATTAAAATGTATTTACAGTGGCATCATGCAAAAGTTTGGCCACCCCCCGGTTTAAAAATGTCTGTTAATGTGGACTATTACATCACAATGTGTTCAGCAAGTGGAAGATGAAATGATCTCCAAAAGACACAAAGTTAAAGGGATAGTAGCATTTTTTGGGGGTTTTATGATCTACAAATAGCCCCTAAGTGCAGGAAAAACGCAATTTTCATTTGGACCTAACCAACTGCGGAGGGATATGTGAGTTGGTTAGGTCCAAATAAAAACTGTGTTTTTCCTGCACTTTGAGGGGCTGGAAAAAAATATATTATAGTGAACAATGGAACTGTGTAATTTTTTCTCAGGTAAAACCTCTTTTAGGCCGCGAAAATAGGCCGTTTCTTTGGGTCCATTCACAACAATGTATGTTGTAAATCTCTGGGCAGGGCTATTATGGGCTGGCGTTGCTAACGGGAGGAGTGCAGAGAGTCTTCTACTGCAATTAAAGTACTTAGGGGCTATTTGGAGATCATACAACCCCACTTAAAAAAAAAATGCTACTATCCCTTTAAACATGAAACGCTGTTTTTACAATATTTTGAATCAATATCAGTGTATTATTTTAGTTTCAGAGTGAAAAGGGGAAACAAAGCAGCAGCCTGCAAAAGAATGGGAAACCCAGGAGATTTGAGCTCTCAGATAACTTTGACCAAGGTGTCAGACAAGATATTTACTATTTACACACTGTGATAGTTTCAAAGGGGAGGATAGCTACTAACTATGCAGGGGGCCCAAACCTTTTCTGTCAGTTTGAAAATGTAAAAGATGAAAAAAAAATTTGTTTTAAAAATTGTTTAAAATGTAAAAGGGATGTGTCATCTGTAACTTTATGCCTTTTGGAGATCATTTAGTCTTCCACTTGCTGCCAAACTAACTTTTGCATGACACTGTATCTGTATCTGTATCTGTGCCTTTAAGAAAACCACTTTCCACATGACAGATCTGACCGCACAACGACAGACTGAAAACTTTACAATATGACTGAACTTTGATTTCAATGGTGAATGAGCGGTTTTTCTAGATGAGTAACAACTTTCATTTGGTTAAAATTCATTTCCGGAGTCGCTCTTTCGCTCTTGTTTTAATTGAAGTGGGATTCACGACCGGAAATGAAAACACATGTGTGAAACTGATGAGATTTCATTGAAGGGTCAGTGACGAATAAAAAAATGTTTGAAATAAATGAAAATATTTTAATAAAAATTGTTTTAAAAGCATTGGATTTGTTCAAATTGAACATTTTGTATTCATGTTGGTTTTATGAGATTTGAACCTTAACAAATTGAGACTGAAGCTCTGAAAATGTCAAATGGTGAAACCACAAAAGAATGATACATATTCAGTATTTTATCCACCTATAGTGGATTAAAGTGAATTTATAGAAGATAATACTTTCTTCTGAAAACATTAATTTGAAAATTGGTTGCTGTGTTTCTACTGTAAAGATGAATTTTAATGCATTTTTGCAGGACATATCCTAAAAACACCATTTATTTTCTAAATAAAGAGTCAAATTATGTCAAATTTGTCAAGAAACACAGTGTTGCTTTGGAAAAGTGAGTTACATTTATTCCACATTTGACTCAGAAGTCAGATTTTCATGAGATAACACCAGTGACACCACTTGACATTGGGTTGCATTACGTCACTAACCCTGAAAAGAATCCAGCTGATTCTCATGAAGTGGATTTCAAAGTGTCACGGCTTTTTTGTGGTTTTCTGCAGCTTCCACATTAAACAGTTCCCACGCTTTCTCTCCAGACTTCTCAAGGAGTTTCCAGGACACGTTTCCTCTAATTCAAGGACCCAGTTTTTCTGTGAACTCAGAGGCAACAGAGAAAACCTGCCTTTAACTGTCATGTCAAACTTTCATGGACATTTCTTCCCGTCATATCAAAGAAAGAACTTTCAAAAGGCAACACATGAATTTAAATTAACACCTTCTTTGTTTATTGTTTAAAGCTCCAAAACAAAATCTAGAAATCCATTGTTTTTTTCCTTCAGACAGTAGAGAGCCTGTGTGAACCAGAGTGACCTTTGACCCTGCCAGTTGTCACACTCATGTCTAAAAAATTCCAGCAATTTTGAGCCAATCAGACGGAGGCAGGACGAGTGTGTTCAGCAGTTTCATTGTAAGAAAAAAAAAAACAAAAACTACTAAATTGACGAACTCCACAGAATCTGAAGCACAAAGAGTCCAAAGTGTTGATACAGTTCCCAGTTCAGTTTCTGAAATCCCCCTCGGTTTAAATCTGAGGTTTATTGACCTGTGGAGGTCACGACGACCGACCACCTTTGACTTTTCTGTTGTTGCCGATCCAGAACTTTCACTTCTCCTTTTCCTTCTCCCTGTCGTCCTTCTTCTTCTTTTTCTTCTTCTTTCGGTCGTGGTGGTGCTCGCTGGGCGACCGGGAATCCCTGCCCGAGACAAATACAGAAACAAGAATTACTACCACGACATTTTTAGTCGATGAAAAAATGCCAGGGTTCGTAACTTGTCTTAAATGTCTGATGGAGGAACAGAGAGGTTATTTCTGTTTGACCTCTTTAACATCTCTCAACCCTACCTTTCCACCATCCAACCTGGATAGTATGTAGGCATCCATACAATGAGAGACTTATGCATTAAAGGCATATTTGTGTTCTTTACACTGTTACAGAGTAAATATAGACTATACCAGGAAGTAGTTTCTTTAGATATTTGCAAATAAGAGACTATTTAAGAACAGATCTCCCATATATTTTGGCTATGCCCAAAAATTACAACTTTTTAGGGTAATGTATGTATCTGAAATAGTTCAGGTATTTTTCCACCATGCCATGTCATTCAGCCTCCTGCTTACATGTTCTACTTTTACTCTTCAGATATTGTTTAATCTATCTTAGAAACGGTTCTACATTGTTTCCAAACGGTCAGCTTTAAATATATTTGAGAGGACTTCAGCTTTTCAAATTTTTCATAAATCATCAACAATTCCAACCATTTCATACAAAATCAGCCTCTCCTTCTTACACGTTCTACTTTTTAATCTATTCTCAGCTATGTCAGCATTGGTTATTCCGTTTTATTTACTTTCAGGTTAGCTGCAGATTTCAACTCTTCAAACTCTTCAATTTACACTTAAAACATTCAGGATTTCTACATTTTCTTCTACCCTTTTTTAAACATTCCTGCTGCTTTTACTACCTTTAGGAGACATTCATCTCTCAGCTTACAAGTTTTATGTTTCAGCTTTAGCATCAGCCTTTTCAACATTGCTTCAGCAGTTTCTTCTCTTAATTCAGCATTGTTTCAACAATTTCTTCAGCTCATTCAGCATTGCTTCAGTAACGGCGTTCAGCTTTCAGCATTCACCCGTATTTCCTTCAGGAAATGCATTCTCTAGTTTTTCCTAACTGCACATCTGTCTTTCTGGATGTACACTGCACACACACGTGTATTCTGTAATAACAACGCGCTCTAATAAAAACATTTGACACCTTTCTCTTTTCCTCTTCTTCTTCTTGCTCTCCTTGTCGTGGCTTCGCTCTCGGCTGCGGTGGCGTCTGCTGCTCTGTCCGTGACGAGACTCAGAGGACGGCGACCTCCGTTCGTCCACCCGACGCCTTAACCACCGAAAGAAAAAAAAATATCAAGACATTAAAGATCATTCATTTTCATTTCCTTAAAGGGATAGTTCAACATTTTGGCAAATTGGCCCATTGCCATAATCCCTATAGTCATAGCAGTAGGTTCGTTACCTTTAATTGTCGGTGCAAGCTGTTTTTAGAACGGCGGAGCAGAGCCGTGAGCTGCTCAGAGCTACGCTACGGAGGCTCATTATGGGATTTCTTGGTTTCCCTCATCAAACTCATCAAATACACAATCCAACAACTCCACAACGCTCTGGTGGACAAGTTGTGAGCTGCACATTCACCACGCTATGAGATAATAACACAACGTTACCACACAGAGTTGTTTTAGAGGGAAATTCATGCAAAACCGCTGATGCGCGTTGCCTTCAGGGACAGTTTTTCATCAAGCAGTCTCTGTATTTCCCTCTAAAACAACTCTGTCTGGTAACGTTGTGTTATTATCTCATAGCGTGGTGAATGTGCAGGTCACAACTTGTCCACGAAAGCGTTTTAGAGTTGTTGGATTGTGTATTTGATGAGTTTGGTGAGGGAAACCAAGAAATTCCTTTAGCCTCCATAGCGTAGCTCTCCGTTCTAAAAATAGCTTACACCAACAAATAGAGGTAACGAACCTACTGCTATGACTATAGCGATTGTGGCAATGGGCCAATTTGCCAAAATGTTGAACTATCCCTTTAAACATCAACGTGACAGGAAGCAGCTCGTCAGAGGTCAGAGGTCGGCGTGCGTCTCGTACCTGTGGGATGACGAGGGTTCAGGCCGAGCCGACTCCTCCTCGTCCTCTCTCCACTGTCTGGACAGCTCCTCCGAGTGGACGCTGATCACCTCTCTGATCACCTGCAGACAGGACCAATAATCAATTAATTCTTAATTCTTTAACTTTATTGAAACAGGAAACACTTTTCTGATTCAGGTTTTTTACAGTTACTCACAAAAGAACACAACCGATTCTCTGAGACAGACACACACCTGAGCTTTAAACTGACAGCATCTACTAAAATAAATCTGTCAGTGTATTTAATTCTACTTCATTTAACCTCTGGAGATCAGATCACATGTCTTCAAAGCGCCGTAAAAACAAAACTAGAGCACCTGGAGCGCTGCCGTCAACTTCACTCAAGAGTGTAGTCTTAAAACCCTCCACCAGTTTTTATTTGACTTTGATCGACCACATAGAACCGGAGATATGATCGTTTTAATCTGAGGGGGATGTGATGGAAGGAGCAGGCGCTGCATTTCTTTTCATATAGTCAGGAAAAAGTGTTTTTTTCAATTCAGATTTGATAATGTCTGTGTATGTTTGGGCTCCAGACTCACTGACCCTAAATGGAGGCATTCAGCCCCTAAAATTTGAGATAATGTAAGTAAATGTTTCATCTACTTGCATGTGTGCAACCAGTAAATTTTGCAGGCTTTTGGGTTGTCGTTTTTTTAACACTGGTGAAATGTGGAAGAGGGGACTCAACGAATCTGGAATCTGTCATTCCAGGTGTCAGGTCAATGTGTGTGAGGATTATGAATGAAAAGGAGGCGTGAACATCTTTGCAAGTTAATTTACAGTGTGTGCCCCTTAATTTCCTGTTTGCGCTCCTAATATGTGCCAATAGTAAAAAAAAAAAAAAGTTAGTCTGGTGCCATGAATATTTTGATAAAGTAGGTGAAAGTGAAAAAATAATAATCAGATCAGATAGATTTAGTTGTACTGGGAAAAAAAGGGGCATGTTAAGCTTTTTTTTTATGTGGTATATAAAGGCAAAATCTAAAGTATTCAACAACAAAAAAAGTAAGGCTCAGACCGCTAAAGGGTTAACTGGTCCTAAATGAGCAGCTGAAGTGTTTTGTGTCTGTGCTTAAATCTGTTTCAGGATGAAATGTAAAAAAAAAAAGCCTAAGAAAAGTGTGAGTGTGTTTCCTCCAACAGCTACGACATCAGTGCAGTGAAGTGATTCCTTCACAGTAACAACAAACAGAACATTTGTTGGTCGTTAACCTCGGTGTACGACTTCTTGGTGATGTGGACGTTCTTGGCTCGGTAGGACTGACGCCGCCGCTTGTAGTCCCTCATCTCCGCCATCAGCTCCAGGTGAGTCTTCGGTTCGTTCTGTTCATCGTCTGTTCACACAGGAAAGGAAACGTGCACATATTAAACCAGAGAAGTGAAGGAAAAAGTTATTTCTTTCTTGTTTTATTTCCAAGAGTTCCTCTGAAAGGATTTTTCATTCTGATGTTTGATGATGTTGGATTTATTTGACAGTTTCTAGGTCGTTAAACTCTCACTTTTCTGCAGTTTGGACACCAGATCTACGTAGAGATCTTCGTTGCTGGATGTTGCGCCGTCCTTCTGTTGGCCCATGACTCCGACCACGTGATCGTACAGAGCCAGTCGATCGGCCACGCTGAGGTCACACACGGCTCGCTTGTGGTTCTGAGGGACGTCGACGGGCTGGCCGGAGTACTGACCTGACGGGGAGGCAGAGAGGAATGAGTGCAGCTCCAAACAAACCAAACTCAAAGGGATAGTTCAACATTTTGGCACGATTGGGCCATTGCCATAATCCCTATAGTCATAGCAGTAGGTTTGTTAACAGAATAAATACAAATACAGAAGCTTCTAGCTGAAAAACTGTCCCTGAAGGCAACGCGCATCAGCGGTTTTGAATGAATTTTCCTCTAAAACAACTCTGTCTGGTAACGTTGTGTTATTATCTCATAGTGTGGTGAATGTGCAGGTCACAACTTGTCCACCAGAGCGTTGTGGAGTTGTTGGATTGTGTATTTGATGAGTTTGATGAGGGAAACCAAGAAATCCCATGAGCCTCCGTAGCGTAGCTCTGAGCAGCTCGCGGCTCTGCTCCGCCGTTCTAAAAATAGCTTGCATCGACAATTAAAGGTAACGAACCTACTGCTATGACTATAGGGATTATAGCAATGGGCCAATTTGCCAAAATGTTGAACTATCCCTTTAACCCAGACATCATATTTTATTAAATAAATTTCACATTTCAGTTTCTTAATCCAGTTTACAGATCAGAAGAAAAATAAAACAAAGATGTTCAACAGATTCCACAGTTCGTTTTAATTCAACAGCTTCCTGCTTTATTTCTGCTCAGAGCTAATGAGAGAGAACAGGAAGTGATTTTAACTGAAACCAATTTAGCGGAGGATTTCATGGAAACAGGAAGTTATGTACATCTATTTCTGCACACAGAGGGTAATTAATAATAATAAAAAAAACATGTTTATTAATGTTAACCGACAGGCATTCATTTATGGTCTGGACTTTCCCCCAACACGTAAAGGGAAAAGTGTGTGTGCATATGTCTGTGTGTGTGTGTGTGTGTGTGTGTGTGTGTGTGTGTGTGTGTATGCCACCCTGTCATTACAAAGGATATGACATTAAAGGATACTGCCTGAACCAGAGCAGCAGACCTGTCTAGAGCCCAGCGTCTCTAATACTCACCCCTGTCGCTGCAAACAGAACACATAAACACACACATACACACACACATTACACACACACATTACACAGGTGTATCAGCAGAGAGGAGGTATTACAACACCAAACAGCTGAGTGATGAGTTTATAGGTTTTTAGCAGAAGACACTGTAGCGCTCTACTGACACCTACTGGTCTGTTGATGCATCTGGAGTGAAGGAATCTAACTGTGTCTTTGCTTCTAATGTAAACTACTGCATCACGGTGACTGACACACACACATGTGTAGTAATCTGGTATAAAGCGATCTGAGCTGGTACCTTGCCAGAAGACTCCCTCCATCCTCATCAGCGGAGCAGCAGACCGGGCCTGGAGGATCACCTGGTGCTGGGTGGACTTGTCTGAAGCAACAAAAACAAACAAAAAGGGAAAATGAATAATAAAAACTAATTTACAGAACATACTGACTTTAAATATCTAAATTATGGCATTTTGAAAACACCTAATGTATCTAAAAGACATTCTGTTTAAATCTAAAATGAAAAAGACATTTTACTGAGCTCGTTTTACCTCTACTCACTCCTTTTCAAATATGCAACTTATTTGTTTGTGTATAGTTTGAATATTGTCTGTCATGTTGTATCTGGCACGTCCTTTGTTTTTGTTTTTTTTATACATTTGTGTCATGTACTTGCATATTAGAAATAAACACACTTCAAATCAAACTGAGCTTGTTGAATATGAGAGGATTTGTAATAACAGTGATCATTAATGACTCACCCATTGCAAAGCTTCTGACACTTGTGTTCTCATAACACACAGACGTATCGTACATGTTCGCCTGCAAAGAAAAAGACGAAAGCTTTAGGTTTTATTCATCTCTCTCCCTGCACTGTACAGATACAGGATTCTTTATTATCCCTGAAGGGCAACTACAGTTCATCACCATAGAGCCATTCATACGACATAAATTCATAAAAACAAACATACATAAAATAAAATAAAATCTGCACATATCATAAATACAGAAATACATTGCACCATAGATTACTTTTATTGCTCGGCTACTGTACTGTACTAATTTTCAATTCAATTAATTCAATTTTAATTTATTTTAAAGGGACAACGAGGAGTTTTGGAAAAGCGAAGCGTTTTCACACTACATTTATGAGCCTCTGCGCGCACCGTGAAATTCTTTGATAGATAGATAGATAGATAGATAGATAGATAGATAGATAGATAGATAGATAGATAGATAGATAGATAGATAGATAAGTTTATTGGTCACATGCAAAGCTAAAACCAAGGTTAAAAAACAGTGCAGTGAAATGCAAAAAAAACCAAGCTCTCAACTGTAACTAAAAAAATATACTGTATATCATACCTCACATACCCTCACTCTCTCTCACTCTCTCACACACACACACACACACACATTTATAATAAAACAATTGTAAAAACATCACTCTCAGTAATAAACTAAGATAAAAATAAATATAATAAATAAGGAAGCCCATAAGAGTCCTTAAAACCATGGCATGTTCATAAGCCTCACTGCCTGTGGGAAAAAGCTCTTTTTCAGCCTTTCGGTCCTGGCTTGGAGGGAGCGCAACCGTCTGCATGAGGGCAGCCACGCAAAGAGTCTGTTGTGGGGATGGTGAATGTCCTTCATTTGACCGGCGCAAGACAGACTCATGTTTTCATTCATCAAGAATTAAAGTCAGAGGTTGGAAGACGATCACATACCGTCGTAGTTCCCACCATAAACGGCGATTCGGCGGCGTGACTCGCCACGAAACCGAAAGTAAAGAAACGCTGGTCGGCTCGACCAGCATCTCCGCCACCACTAATAATAACAAAATAATAAATGAATAACGTAGATTCATCCACATTAATATGAGACTTTTTTATAACCAAATAGAAACTCCACGTTGTCCCTTTAAAGGGACAGTGTACAGTTCAAACATAAATGTTGCCATTTGATGCACTGTACCAGATTATAGTTTTAAGATAATTTGCATCTTCTGCATCTTCATCTAATTTGCTAATTTCAAGTTCAACTTTCTAGATGATGATCCATTTTGCCTTTTTGAGGACACGTACGTTTCTCTCAAATCTGTCATTTGCGTTCCAATAATTTTGGAGCAGATGTTTACAATTTTATTTAGACAATTCCCGTCCTTCATTGCCACCGAGCTGTTGAACCAGCAGATGGAAGAAAAAGTAAGGAGGCTCTCAATGTTGCACAAATACACAGGATGGGTTTAGAGACACCAAAAGAGTTGATCCACTGGGAGTCAAACACGATGCCCAAATATTTATAGTTTATAGTTCACAGTCTCAACATCCTCGTCGTACCTGCTCCTCGGCGGTGTATCCCATCCGTCTGAGGCTGCAGGAGGCTTTGTGTCTCTCCATGCTCCTCACTGGGACCATGTGGTTGGAGTCGTAGGGACACTGCTCCATGGCCTCCTGGGAAAACACCAGAGCAACAACAGCTGTACACTTTTGGTAACTGTGCACATTCAAACATATTTCTTTAAAAAAAATCAAGTTAAGACTAACATCCCTCTTCATACATGAAGTGATATTGTTTCTTTGTTCAACTGTTGAATGAATTGCTGCTACTATGACTGGGTAAAACCAGGATAGGATAGCATTCCCTGTAAGAACATGCATGTATGATATCTTAAACCTACAGACATGTAATGTTCATATCATCAGGTTTTCTGACAATATTTTAATTAATTTGTGTGTTGGGGTTTAAGAATCCAACATTACCACAACTGCCCCACTCTCCTCTAAGTGTTATTTAAAACATGAGTGGAGGAGAAAACTATTAAGCCACTAGAAATGTAAATGTATGACTTCAGAGTTAGCAGTGCTCACTGAGAACACATGCATAGATATCGTGGGGGTTAAGACACGTAAAGTAAAGTAAATGTAAGTAAAGTAATGTAACGTCAACACAGTTTTCTAATGTATGCTAACTGTTAGCATCGACGTTAACGTCAGAAAACCAGAGGTAGCCGGTTTAACGTAAACGGTTAACGTTAACCCTCTATTGCATGAAATATTACTAAGGCATGGTAAAAAATGTTTTGCATGTTTTTATTACTTAAAATTGTCTAAATAACAGAAATATAAAAAAAATATATATTTTTTTTTTAAAGGAGGGGGGGGGGGGGGGTCGTTGGTAAATTGTTATGGCAACAATATGCAATCGTGGAAAGTCCCATAAAATCATAATTTTTGAACAAAAACTAATTTTATTTAAAGCAACACTCAACAAATCCATCTCATACTCAACCAAAACTAACAAACAAACATTTATACAATTAAAACATTGTATAATTAGGGCCACGGGCAATCGCACCGGGCACTGGTCCCAACAGCTATGAATGCTGCAAGCATTCACACTATTGTTATTCAAATCTTTATACTTATTATTATTATTATTATTATTAGTGTGAATGCTGGAAGCATTCACACTATTGTTATTCAAATCTTTATACTTATTATTATTATTATTAGTGTGAATGCTGGAAGCATTCACACTATTGTTATTCAAATCTTTATACTTATTATTATTATTATTATTATTATTCTTACTTCTTCTTCCCTTTTTCAGCAGTTTTCTGCTCCTTCATACTTTGTGCTATTTCAACAATTCATATATCAAAACGTGCAGCTTTTTCTGGACAATTCTGCTATTATTTTACTCTTTTCAACTATTTATACTTTTTAAAATATTTAACTTTTTCTGCAATTTTTCTCCCATAGGAATACATTGAAACAGTCTTCAAACTCTTCAAATTTTCTGCTTCATTCAGCCTCTAATAGCTTCAGCATACTTTCAGCTACAGACTTCATTCAACTTTTAAACTGTTCACAAACCTTTCAACTATTCAGCTATATCTCAGCTTATTGATATCTTCAACAGTTTCAGATATATGTATAGTTTTAAAATCATTAAAATTTCTGACAAAATTCAGATTTAACATGAAAGTCAATGGGACGGAATGTTCGGACGTTGGCAGTTGGTAGAGTGACAGAGGGTCTAAAAATCCTCTCACATTTTTCTCTCTATCCTGCCAGCACGGCCACAGATTACACTCTACACACATAATTTCGGGCATGCTTGTAGACAAGCTCATCCTCGATCTCTTCATGTGCTCAAAAAACCAGAGAGACAAACACAATTTAAACTAAGAGCCTCCGAGTGCAGCCAGTTTCCTCTCTCCTCCCATTGACTCCCATTCAAAAGTAGGCGCTGATTTTCTAAACGTCCCAAAGTTTCCAACCTGCGACACAATCAACAATTTTTACTCTAGAAACACCAAAGTGACATGGACGCGTTCAGCAAGGTCTTATGGTTCGGAAAATGTAAACCTTTTGCTCGTACTAAGTACAGATTTGTCGTACATTAGATCTGTTTGAGGGTGTCACAGAGCAGTTAAAGCCTATGGTTAAAGCTGCCACCATGCTGTGGCATGGTCTGTCTGTCTGTCTCTCTATCTCTCTGTCTCTCTATCTCTCTCTCTATCTATCTATCTATCTATCTATCTATCTATCTATCTATCTATCTATCTATCTATCTATCTATCTATCTATCTATCTATCTTTCTATCTATCTATCTATCTATCTATCTATCTATCTATCTATCTATCTATCTATCTATCTGTGGGTGTGTGTCACCCTCTCTATCTGTCTCTCTCTCTTTGTCTGTCTGTCTGTCTGTCTGTCTGTCTGTCTGTCTGTCTGTCTGTCTATCTATCTATCTATCTCTCTCTTTCTCTCTCTCTGTGTCACCCTCTCTATTTGTCTCTCTCTCTTGTTCTCTCTGGGTCTGTCTGTCTGTCTGAAATGATATTATTCAATACTATATACTTCTAAATAATAATAATTATAATCCCTCCCTTCCTCCCTCTCTCTATCCTTCCCTCTCTCTCTTCTGTCTCCCTCCTTCCCTCTCTCCCTCCTTCCCTCTCTCCCTCCCTTCCTCCCTCTCTCTATCCTTCCCTCCCTCTCTCCCTCCCTCCCTCCCTCTCTCTCCCTCTCTCCTTCTCTCTAGATCTATCTATCTGTCTATTTATCTATCTGTCTGTCTATCTATCTACCTGTGTGTGTGTGTGTGTGTGTGTTTCACTCTCTGTCTCTCTTTCTCCCTCTGTCACCCTCTCTATCTGTCTCTCTCTCTCTCTTTGTCTATCTATCTATCTATCTATCTATCTATCTATCTATCTATCTATCTATCTATCTATCTATCTATCTAATTATTATTCTTACTTCTTCCGCTCTTTTTCAGGATCTAACTCCTCCTTCATACTTTGTGCTATTTCAACAATTCATATATCTATCACACACATTCTCTCTCAGTCTGTCAGTGTCTCACACACACACACACACACACACACACACACACAAATGGACACACACTAACTACCACACACACACACACACACACACACACACACACAAATGGACACACACTCACCATACACACACATCCAACACACACACACACACACACACACACACACACACACACACACACACACACACAAATGGACACACACTAACTACCACACACACACACACACACACATGGACACACACTCACACACAAATGGACACACACTCACCATACACACACACACTAACTACCACACACGCGCGCACACACACACACACACACACACACACACACACCCAACAAACATACAACCACTTACCAAACACATACACAATTTACACAATTACACACAAACAGACACACATGCACACAAAACAAACACACACACAAATGGACACACTAACCGCACACACTTTTCCTACAGTTGTCTGACTGTTTTGTATGTACCTCTCTATCTTCCTGTTGTAGTTAATGGACTCGTTGCTGTTAATTTTGTTCTTTAGCTATTTAAACTGAAAATACACATTTCCCCATTTTGGTCATGTTGAACACATTGTTTTACACGTATCCTAAACTACTGAGGCTCTTCTCAACCATTTCACACCATTAAACCCGCTGTTTACATGTTCTACTCCTCAGCTAATGCTCCATCTATATTCTTCAACAATGTTCTTCTGCTGTCAGTTTACAATGTATTTCAGTAGGCATTAACTTTTTTCCAAATTCAGGAATTTTTCAAACTCTTCTTTGACAATTCAAGTAATTTCCAGCCATTTCATACAAAGTCTCACATCTTCTACTTTTAAATATATTCTCAGCCATTGCTTCAGCTATGTTAGTGCTGGTTCATCAGTTGTCCTTCCTGTCAGGTTAGCTACAGATTTCATCTATTTAACCATTACATTTAAACATGCAGAATTTCAATGTTTTCTTCTCCCTTTAGTATTTCTACTGCTTTTTACCTTTCTACAAGTTATATGTTTAAGCTTTTTCCCTCCTAGGGATGAATAAAGTATTCCTCTACTCTCTACTATACTCCACTCTACTCTACTCTACTCTACTCTACTCTACTCTACTCTACTCTACTCTACTCTACTCTACTCTAGCATTAGTCTTTTCAACATTGCTTTAGCAGTTTCGTCAACTAATTTAGCATTGATTCAACAATTTCTTCAGCTCATTCAGCATTGCTTCAGCAACAGCGTTCAGCTGCTTTCAGCATTCACACGCATTTTCTGCAGGAAATGCTATCTTTTTCTAGTTCTTACTTCTTCTTCCCTTTTTCTGCGTTTAACTCCTTCTTCATACTTTGTGCTATTTCAACAATTCATATATCAAAACGTGCAGCTTTTTCAGGACATTTATGCTATTATTTTTCTCTTTCATACTATTTATACTTTTTAAAATATTTAACTTTTTGTGCAATTTTTTTCCCATAGGAAATACATTGAAACAGTCTTCAAACTCTTCAAATCTTCTGCTTCATTCAGCCTCTAATAGCTTCAGCATACTTTCAGCTACAGACTTCATTCAACTTTTAAACTGTTCACAAACCTTTCAACTATTCAGCTATATCTCAGCTTATTGATATCTTCAACAGTTTCAGATATATGTATAGTTTTAAAATCATTAAAATTTCTGACAAAATTCAGATTTAACATGAAAGTCAATGGGACGGAATGTTCGGACGTTGGCAGTTGGTAGAGTGACAGAGGGTCTAAAAATCCTCTCACATTTTTCTCTCTATCCTGTCAGCACGGCCACAGATTACACTCTACACACATAATTTCGGGCATGTTTGTAGACAAGCTCATCCTCGATCTCTTCATGTGCTCAAAAAACCAGAGAGACGAACACAATTTAAACTGGGAGCCTCCGAGTGCAGCCAGTTCCCCCTCTCCTCTCATTGACTCCCATTCAAAAGTAGGCGCTGATTTTCTAAACGTCCCAAAGTTTCCAACCTGCGACACAATCAACAATTTTTACTCTAGAAACACCAAAGTGACATGGACGCGTTCAGCAAGGTCTTATGGTTCGGAAAATGTAAACCTTTTGCTCGTACTAAGTACAGATTTGTCGTACATTAGATCTGTTTGAGGGTGTCACAGAGCAGTTAAAGCCTATGGTTAAAGCTGCCACCATGCTGTGGCATGGTCTGTCTGTCTGTCTGTCTGTCTGTCTGTCTGTCTGTCTGTCTGTCTGTCTGTCTGTCTGTCTGTCTGTCTGTCTGTCTGTCTGTCTGTCTGTCTGTCTGTCTGTCTGTCTGTCTGTCTGTCTGTCTCTCTCTCTCTCTCTCTCTCTCTCTCTCTCTCTCTCTCTCTCTCTCTCTATCTATCTATCTATCTATCTATCTATCTATCTATCTGTGGGTGTGTGTCACCCTCTCTATCTGTCTCTCTCTCTTTGTCTGTCTGTCTGTCTGTCTGTCTGTCTGTCTGTCTGTCTGTCTGTCTGTCTGTCTATCTATCTATCTATCTCTCTCTTTCTCTCTCTCTGTGTCACCCTCTCTATTTGTCTCTCTCTCTTGTTCTCTCTGGGTCTGTCTGTCTGTCTGAAATGATATTATTCAATACTATATACTTCTAAATAATAATAATTATAATCCCTCCCTTCCTCTCTCTCTCTATCCTTCCCTCTCTCCTTCCCTTCCTCCCTCTCTCTATCCTTCCCTCTCTCTCTTCTGTCTCCCTCCTTCCCTCTCTCCCTCCTTCCCTCTCTCCCTCCCTTCCTCCCTCTCTCTATCCTTCCCTCCCTCTCTCCCTCCCTCCCTCTCTCTCCCTCTCTCCTTCTCTCTAGATCTATCTATCTGTCTGTCTGTCTATTTATCTATCTGTCTGTCTATCTATCTACCTGTGTGTGTGTGTGTGTGTGTGTGTGTGTGTGTGTGTGTGTGTTTCACTCTCTGTCTCTCTTTCTCCCTCTGTCACCCTCTCTATCTGTCTCTCTCTCTCTCTTTGTCTGTCTATCTATCTATCTATCTATCTATCTATCTATCTATCTATCTATCTATCTATCTATCTATCTATCTATCTATCTATCTATCTAATTATTAGGGCCGCGGGCAATCGCACCGGGCACTGGTCCCAACAGCTATGAAATAGCTGCAGGGACCAGTGCCCGGGCGAAGCCCGGGCACTACTGTTATTGTGTGGATTTTTTCTTATTATTATTCTCCGTCCTCTTCCGGACGCTTTTTCGATTCGCTACTAGTCCTGCAACTCGAAGAGTTGCAGGACATATTATATATCAAAACGTGCGTCTTGATCGGGATCGGTGTGCTATTACTTTTCTCAACAGTTTACGAATTTTTCGCGACGTAGTCGCGAAAAACTGCGCAAAAATTTTGCATGTAAGTCAATGGGACGGGCGGAAAAAAAAGAGCGAAAAAGACCAATCATTGGAGTTTAACAAACGTCTACTGCTCAGGCATACTTTCACCTAGAGACTCCATTTAAACTTTAAACAGTAGACACAAGTCTTGTGTATTGTCGTATTACTCCACGTTTTGATAGGTCATATAGTTTTTGATCAATCCCTGATCAATGACCATGATCATTTTTGGAGAAATTATGAGTTTATAATGGGTGTGTATTGCATGGAATGTTCGTGTCAGAGTGCGTGACATCATCGGTTAGAGTGGGAGAGAGTGAAGAAACATTCTGTATTTTTTCTGGATAAACTGTCAGCACGGCCACAATTTACACTCTACAGACATAATTTTTTCAGAATTTGTAAGACAAACTTGTTATCTCTCATGTCATGTGCTCAAAATATCAGAGAGACTTACAGAACTTACAGAATCAGCCTCTGAGTGCGGCCACGTCTGTCTCTGCTCCTCATTGAGTCCAATACAAATATTTTCTGAGAGGAGCAGAACGGCCTGATGTTTTAAAACTGCCAGCGTCGCCAAAATATTTACTGTAGAAACACCAAATCGTACCGAAATTTTCAGTAAGTCCTTAGAGCAACTTTGATCTGTGTTTTGTTCTGATAGGAGTTACCGTTTTCTCATGCTAAGCCTAAATGTGAGACCGGTTTAGAGGCAGAAAATGGCTCTTTTTCTCCACGTTTCTGTCTGCCTCAGCCTGCGGGGGCCCCTATCGCCGTGGTAACCTCTTTGATCCTCAGGCCAGAGCTCGTTAACTTCATAAACAATCCACCTGGCGCTCGTTTAAATGTTTATAAACACAGACACAGCTAAATCAGACTGACACAGGATGCAGCTACTAACTAACTATGTGTCAAGTCAGTCACACACACACACACACACACACACACACACACACACACACACACACACACAGGTAACCTAATGTGGTTACAGCTCCTCCATATCAGTGCTTATAGAAAGATGATCATGTGTCTGTCTGATCAGCTCTGTCTTGACCTTAAGATCGTGGGTTTGATTCCCATGTTGACAGAGATGGCACAACCCGCAGTAGCTCCCGTGGCCCATTCAAAATTTCCCGAGAGGAAATTTTCTAGTTATTCTTACTTCTTCCGCTCTTTTTCAGGATCTAACTCCTCCTTCATACTTTGTGCTATTTCAACAATTCATATATCTATCACACACATTCTCTCTCAGTCTGTCAGTGTCTCACACACACACACACACACACACACACACACACACACACACACAAATGGACACACACTAACTACCACACACACACACACACACACACACACACACACACACACACACAAATGGACACACACTCACCATACACACACATCCAACACACACACACACACACACACACACACACACACACACATGGACACACACTCACACACAAATGGACACACACTCACCATACACACACACACTAACTACCACACACACACACACACACACACACATGGACACACACTCACACACAAATGGACACACACTCACCATACACACACACACTAACTACCACACACGCGCGCACACACACACACACACACCCAACAAACATACAACCACTTACCAAACACATACACAATTTACACAATTACACACAAACAGACACACATGCACACAAAACAAACACACACACAAATGGACACACTAACCGCACACACTTTTCCTACAGTTGTCTGACTGTTTTGTATGTACCTCTCTATCTTCCTGTTGTAGTTAATGGACTCGTTGCTGTTAATTTTGTTCTTTAGCTATTTAAACTGAAAATACACATTTCCCCATTTTGGTCATGTTGAACACATTGTTTTACACGTATCCTAAACTACTGAGGCTCTTCTCAACCATTTCACACCATTAAACCCGCTGTTTACATGTTCTACTCCTCAGCTAATGCTCCATCTATATTCTTCAACAATGTTCTTCTGCTGTCAGTTTACAATGTATTTCAGTAGGCATTAACTTTTTTCCTAATTCAGGAATTTTTCAAACTCTTCTTTGACAATTCAAGTAATTTCCAGCCATTTCATACAAAGTCTCACATCTTCTACTTTTAAATATATTCTCAGCCATTGCTTCAGCTATGTTAGTGCTGGTTCATCAGTTGTCCTTCCTGTCAGGTTAGCTACAGATTTCATCTATTTAACCATTACATTTAAACATGCAGAATTTCAATGTTTTCTTCTCCCTTTAGTATTTCTACTGCTTTTTACCTTTCTACAAGTTATATGTTTAAGCTTTTTCCCTCCTAGGGATGAATAAAGTATTCCTCTACTCTCTACTATACTCTACTCTACTCTACTCTACTCTACTCTACTCTACTCTACTCTACTCTAATCTACTCTACTCTACTCTACTCTACTCTAGCATTAGTCTTTTCAACATTGCTTTAGCAGTTTCGTCAACTAATTTAGCATTGATTCAACAATTTCTTCAGCTCATTCAGCATTGCTTCAGCAACAGCGTTCAGCTGCTTTCAGCATTCACACGCATTTTCTGCAGGAAATGCTTTCTTTTTCTAGTTATTATTCTTACTTCTTCTTCCCTTTTTCTGTGTTTAACTACTTCTTCATACTTTGTGCTATTTCAACAATTCATATATCAAAACGTGCAGCTTTTTCAGGACATTTATGCTATGTCTTTTCTCTTTCATACTATTTATACTTTTTAAAATATTTAACTTTTTCTGCAATTTTTCTCTCATAGGAAATGAATTGAAACAGTCTTCAAACTCTTCAAATCTTCTGCTTCATTCAGCCTCTAATACCTTCAGCATACTTTCAGCTACAGACTTCATTCAACTTTTAAACTGTTCACAAACCTTTCAACTATTCAGCTGTATCTCAGCTTATTGATATCTTCAACAGTTTCAGATATATGTATAGTTTTAAAATCATTAAAATTTCTGACAAAATTCAGATTTAACATGAAAGTCAATGGGACGGAATGTTCGGACGTTGGCAGTTGGCAGAGTGACAGAGGGTCTAAAAATCCTCTCACATTTTTCTCTCTATCCTGTCAGTACGGCCACAGATTACACTTTACACACATAATTTCGGGCATGCTTGTAGACAAGCTCATCCTTGATCTCTTCATGTGCTCAAAAAACCAGAGAGACGAACACAATTTAAACTGGGAGCCTCTGAGTGCAGCCATTTCCCTCTCTCCTCTCATTGACTCCCATTCAAAAGTAGGCGCTGATTTTCTAAACGTCCCAAAGTTTCCAACCTGCGACACAATCAACAATTTTTACTCTAGAAACACCAAAGTGACACGGACGCGTTCAGCAAGGTCTTATGGTTCGGAAAATGTAAACCTTTTGCTTGTACTAAGTACAGATTTGTCGTACATTAGATCTGTTTGAGGGTGTCACAGAGCAGTTAAAGCCTATGGTTAAAGCTGCCACCATACCTTAAAGCCACCAGCCAACAGTTACATGGTAACCTCAACATGGCAACCTCACCATGGTAACCTCACCATGGCAACGTCACCATGGCAACGCACACACATTCTCTCTGTCTGACTGTCTGTCGGTCATACACACACACACACACACACACAAATGGACACACACTAACTACCACACACACACACACACACACATCCAACACACACACACACACACACACACACACACACACACACATACACAAATGGACACACACACACACACACACACAAATGGACACACACTCACCATACACACACATCCAACACACACACACACACACACACAAATGGACACACACTCACCATGCATACACATCCAACACACACACACAAATGGACACACACTAACTACTACAAACACACACACACACACACACACACCATACACACACACACACACACACAAATGGAGACACACACACAAATGGACACACACTAACTACCACACACACACAAACACACACACCTACACACACACACACACACACACACACACCCAACAAACATACAACCACTTACCAAACACATACACAATTTACACAATTACACACAAACAGACACACATGCACACACAACAAACACACACACAAATGGACACACACTAACCATACACAAACAGACACACACGTCCAACACACACACATTTCATACAGTTGTCAGGTCAGAACTTTATGTATATCTTCCTCACACACACACACACACACACACACACACACACACACACACACACACAACACACACACACACACACACACACACACACACACACACACACACACACACACACACACACACACACACACACACACACACACACACACACACACACACACACACACACACACACACTTTTCCTACAGTTGTCTGACTGTTTTGTGTACCTCTCTATCTTCCTGTTGTAGTTAATGGACTCGTTGCTGTTAATTTTGTTCTTTAGCTATTTAAACTGAAAATACACATTTCCCCATTTTGGTCATGTTGAACACATTGTTTTACACGTATCCTAAACTACTGAGGCTCTTCTCAACCATTTCACACCATTAAACCCGCTGTTTACATGTTCTACTCCTCAGCTAATGCTCGATCTATATTCTTCAACAATGTTCTTCTGCTGTCAGTTTACAATGTATTTCAGTAGGCATTAACTTTTTTCCTAATTCAGGAATTTTTCAAACTCTTCTTTGACAATTCAAGTAATTTCCAGCCATTTCATACAAAGTCTCACATCTTCTACTTTTAAATATATTCTCAGCCATTGCTTCGGCTATGTTAATGCTGGTTCATCAGTTGTCCTTTCTGTCAGGTTAGCTGCAGATTTCAACTATTTAACCATTACATTTAAACATGCAGAATTTCAATGTTTTCTTCTCCCTTTAGCATTTCTACTGCTTTTTACCTTTAAAAAGGCATTCATCTCACACTACAAGTTATATGTTTCAGCTTTTTCCCTCCTAGGGATGAATAAAGTATTCCTCTACTCTCTACTCTACTCTACTCTAGCATTAGTCTTTTCAACATTGCTTTAGCAGTTTCGTCAACTAATTTAGCATTGATTCAACAATTTCTTCAGCTCATTCAGCATTGCTTCAGCAATAGCGTTCAGCTGCTTTCAGCATTCACACGCATTTTCTGCAGGAAATGCTATCTTTTTCTAGTTATTATTAGTGTGACTGCTGAAGCAGTCACACTATTGTTCTTCTGTTTGGCCATTTTCTTCCGCCTTTTTACGGTCTTCTTCTAGTCCTTCATACTTTGTGCTATTTCAACAATTCATATATCAAAACGTGCAGCTTTTTTTGAACTTTATCGGCATTACTTTTCTCTTTTTAACTATTTATACTTTTTAAAATATTTAACTTTTTCACAAAAAATCTCACATTCATCAAAGTCTCAACCTCTCTTCTTCACAACTCCACTGTAGTGTAGGGGGTAGGGTGGCCGTTTGCCAACCCTAAGGTCACTGGTTCGAATCCAAGGGAAGAACTCTTGTTATGTTATGTTGAATTCTGCTCTCCTCCCCCGCCTTCAATTGGTTACAGGTGTTTGTTATCTCCTTGATTACTCATACCAGTTTGCAGCACATCATCACATTACAATGAATGACAACAGTCTTGAAAGCAGTGTGCTCTCTGTAGCCGAGTGGCAGAGTAAAGGTTTAGTGATCATATGGTCATGGGTTCGATTCCTGCCTCAGTCTTTTCACTTCATTGCTTGACTTTTGATTCCAATTATTCAGCTGTCATTGGACAGTCTTTGATTCCTCATAGTATAAAGCTCATTGTAACTCAGGTTCTCTGTGGCCATATGGTTAGTGCTCAGCCTGAAATTCACAGACATTTTCATTCTAAGTCATTCAAGCTTGACTCTCAAGCTTTCTTGATGTTGACAGTGTGCAGATCATTAACAGACAACAGTCTCTGCAACTGTGTGTGCACTGTGGCCTAGAGGCAGAGTGGAAGTCTAATGACCATGAGGATGTGGGTTCGATTCTGACCTTGGTCAAACATTTATGGTGATCACAGCTTGCACTATTTGCTAATTCTGCAACAGCGTTCAGTTGCTATCAGCAGTCACACCATTTCCATTCTTGGAAATGCTTTTTCTAGTTAGTGTGACTGCTGAAGCAGTCACACTATTGTTCTTCTGTTTGGCCATTTTCTTCCGCCTTTTTACGGTCTTCTTCTAGTCCTTCATACTTTGTGCTATTTCAACAATTCATATATCAAAACGTGCAGCTTTTTTTGAACTTTATCGGCATTACTTTTCTCTTTTTAACTATTTATACTTTTTCAAATATTTAACTTTTTCACAAAAAATCTCACATTCATCAAAGTCTCAACCTCTCTTCTTCACAACTCCACTGTAGTGTAGGGGGTAGGGTAACTGGTTGCCAACCCTAAGGTCACTGGTTCGAATCCAAGGGAAGAATTCTTGTTGTTGAATTCTGCTCTCCTCCCCCGCCTTCAATTGGTTACAGGTGTTTGTTATCTCCTTGATTACTCGTACCAGTTTGCAGCACATCATCACATTACAATGAATGACAACAGTCTTGAAAGCAGTGTGCTCTCTGTAGCCGAGTGGCAGAGTAAAGGTTTAGTGATCATATGGTCATGGGTTCGATTCCTGCCTCAGTCTTTTCACTTCATTGCTTGACTTTTGATTCCAATTATTCAGCTGTCATTGGACAGTCTTTGATTCCTCATAGTATAAAGCTCATTGTAACTCAGGTTCTCTGTGGCCATATGGTTAGTGCTCAGCCTGAAATTCACAGACATTTTCATTCTAAGTCATTCAAGCTTGACTCTCAAGCTTTCTTGATGTTGACAGTGTGCAGATCATCAACAGACAACAGTCTCTGCAACTGTGTGTGCACTGTGGCCTAGAGGCAGAGTGGAAGTCTAATGACCATGAGGATGTGGGTTCGATTCCGACCTTGGTCAAACATTTGTATGGTGATCACTGCTTGCACTATTTGCTAATTCTGCAACAGCGTTCAGTTGCTGTCAGCAGTCACACCATTTCCATTCTTGGAAATGCTTTTTCTAGTTATTTTTCCACTTCCGGACGATTTTCGATTCGCTACTAGTCCTGCAACTCGAAGAGTTGCAGGACAAATTATATATCAAAACGTGCGGTTTGATCGGGATCGGGGTGCTATTACTTTTCTCAACTGTTTACGAATTTTTCGCGACGTAGTCGCGAAAAACTGCGCAAAAATTTTGCATGTAAGTCAATGGGACGGGCGAAAAAAAAAAGAGCGAAAAAGACCAATCATTGGAGTTTAACAAAAGTCTACTGCTCAGGCATACTTTCACCTAGAGACTCCATTTAAACTTTAAACAGTAGACACAAGTCTTGTGTATTGTCGTATTACTCCACGTTTTGATAGGTCATATAGTTTTTGATCAATCCCTGATCAATGACCATGATCATTTTTGGAGAAATTATGAGTTTATAATGGGTGTGTATTGCATGGAATGTTCGTGTCAGAGTGCGTGACATCATCGGTTAGAGTGGGAGAGAGTGAAGAAACATTCTGTATTTTTTCTGGATAAATTGCCACCACGGCCACAATTTACACTCTACAGACATAATTTTTTCAGAATTTGTAAGACAAACTTGTTATCTCTCATGTCATGTGCTCAAAATATCAGAGAGACTTACAGAACTTACAGAATCAGCCTCTGAGTGCGGCCACGTCTGTCCCTGCTCCTCATTGAGTCCAATACAAATATTTTCTGAGAGGAGCAGAACGGCCTGATGTTTTAAAACTGCCAGCGTCGCCAAAATATTTACTGTAGAAACACCAAATCGTACCGAAATTTTCAGTAAGTCCTTAGAGCAACATTGATCTGTGTTTTGTTCTGATAGGAGTTACCGTTTTGTCATGCTAAGCCTAATTGTGAGGCCGGTTTAGAGGCAGAAAATGGCTGTTTTTCTCCACGTTTCTGTCTGTCTCAGCCTGCGGGGGCCCCTATCGCCGTGGTAACCTCTTTGATCCTCAGGCCAGGGCTCGTTAACTTCATAAACAATCCACCTGGCGCTCGTTTAAATGTTTATAAACACAGACACAGCTAAATCAGACTGACACTGCTGCTGGATGCAGCTACTAACTAACTATGTGTCAAGTCAGTCACACACACACACACACACAGACTCTAGAGCCAGCTTCATGTGATTACAGTTACACACACACACACACACACACACACACACACACACACACACACAGGTAACCTAATGTGGTTACAGCTCCTCCATATCAGTGCTTATAGAAAGATGATCATGTGTCTGTCTGATCAGCTCTGTCTTGACCTTAAGATCGTGGGTTTGATTCCCATGTTGACAGAGATGGCACAACCCGCAGTAGCTCCCGTGGCCCATTCAAAATTTCCCGAGAGGAAATTTTCTAGTTTCAACAGTTATCTAAAATATCTGAGAACCTGAAACCCGTCTCAATGAAGTACATTGGATCACTAATTTTATTTCATTTCATTCAGTTATCTAGAAGATATAAGTGCAAGTCCATTTAGATAATATGTTACAAAATACCTTTAATCACAAAATATAAAGAAATATATTGTTTTTACCTTTAAAATATAAGAAAAGGTTGTAAACATAGTCTCAGGGTAGGTTCATGCTATGTAAGTCAATGGGACTCCATTGCGTTGAATGCACCAGGAATTTTCCATATTTGCATACTGTTGCCATATGGCAACAAATGTATTTTAGCATATTACAAAAATACTATTACATCAAAACTGAATGTTAAAAAAAATAAAGTTTACTTTCCCCAGATAGTGATTTCAATTTTTTATTTGATGAAAATTTTCCAAAATTCTGAATAAAAGACAGTCTTCGGGAGCCCCACACAGTGATGTTTACATGGCAAATGTCCATGAGCAAAAGGGACTGGCAAACAGGATATCTTGGAGGGTTAACGCTCCTTTAACGTTACATTTCAGCGAAAAGTTAAGCAACAACCTTCCTCAAAATTACAGTCGTTATAATTAATATTAGTTTATCTTTCAAATGGTTGACTCTTATTTATATTATCCCGAGCGAGGCTACATGCTAAGCTAACGGTAGTTAACGTTACCTGCTTGTAGTCGGGCGACCATCCCAGCGTTTCAATGATCTCGTTCAACTGTTTCCTGCAGTTTTCCGTGAACTCTGTCAACTCCTTCAAAAACTCCACACGACCCTCGGTTGTAATTGGAGGCGTAGTGTCCTCCATTGTTTTTCTAAAGCGAAAACGACGAAGATTTTAGCCCCAAATCATCTGTGGTTTGTTTTCCCGACTCCATTCACTGCGCGAGATGATGACGTATGCCCAGGCGTCGGCGGTAGAACGGAAGCGATGCATGCTGGGAGTTGAAGTTCACTACTTAATTTTTTGTTTTACCTTCTTTCGATTATATTATATTATATTATATTATATTATATTATATTATATTATATTATATTATATTATATTATATTATATTATATTAGCCTATATATCTAATTTGGTAGTGCTTTTATTTACAAAAAAAGAAGCATAAGAAAGACACACATAACAGCTGGTAGTTGAAGTTCACTTACTGTTTTTTTTTTTTTTTTTACTTCCTTTCAGTTATATTATATCATATTATATCTTATTTGGTATAGCGGATTTTATTTACAAAAAGAAGCATAGGAAAGACACGCATATAACAGTCATATAGGGTAAACAGATAAAGCACAAGCAAATCTGACAATAATGTTTACAATATCTTTGTTTACAGTTTATACGGTCTGAACTGGACACACTTATAAATCACGCAGCCAAGGTTCATGTCGGGTACAGATGGTCGTCAGGATGCAGCAGATCTTCTGTATATATGTCCTCTGTTCTGAGGAGAGAACAGAAAACACACATGTTTTTTTTAAAACCACACGTGTTTGTATGATTGTGGTCGCACTTTATCTCTATAATCTGTACAATTAATAGAAATGTTGAAAGAACACATTGTATTAAAGGTACAGGCTGATTAATTTCTTACATTATTTCCACAGTGTCTTCAACAGCAACTTCCTCCACCACCTCCACTCCCACCACCATGTTTGTCCTCACTGCATCAGGCAAAGAATATTATTATGTTCGGCCCTACTTGTAATATTATCGGAGTGCACATGTGTTTAAAAGGAAAGTTCAACATTTTGGCAAATTGGCCCATTTGCCATAATCCCTATAGGCATAGCAGTAGGTTTGTTACCTTTAAAGGGACAACGAGGAGTTTCTATTTGGTTATAAAAAAGTCTCATGTTAATGTGGATGAATCTACGCTACCCACACTTGTTAATGGGCTCATTTTCGATAAATATATTGTTTTTGTTATTATTAGTGGTGGTGGAGATGCTGGTCGAGCCAACCAGCGTTTCTTTACTTTAGGTTTCGTGGCGAGTCATGAGAATAACGCCGCCTAATCGCCGTTTATGGTCGGAACTACGGCGGTACGTGATCGTCTTCCAACCTCTGACTTTAATTCTTGATGAATGAAAACATGAGTCTGTCTTGCGCCGGTCAAAGAATTTCACGGTGCGCGGAGGCTCATAAATGTAGTGTGAAAACACTTAGCTTTTCCAAAACTCCTCGTTGTCCCTTTAATTGTCGGTGCAAGCTATTTTTAGAATGGCGGAGCGGAGCCGTGAGCTGCTCAGAGCTACGCTACGGAGGCTCATGGGATTTCTTGGTTTCCCTCATCAAACTCATCAAATACACAATCCAACAACTCCAAAACGCTCTGGTGGACAAGTTGTGACCTGCACATTCACCACGCTATGAGATAATAACACAACGTTACCACACAGAGTTGTTTTAGAGGGAAATACAGAGACTGTTGATGAAAAACTGTCCCCGACAGCAGTTTTTACCTCGAAAACAACTCTGAACTTACTCCTAACAAACTCTTAAGACGACAGGGATTATGGCAATGGGCCAATTTTCCAAAATGTTGAACTATCCCTTTAATTTACAGGGGGGAAACAGTAGAAACATTCACTCACATCCATAGTAAACATAAGGAGACCCAGGCCAGCAGGGGCCCGGGGCTTCTGGCTCCCTCTGCCCATAAACACACACACATCCCTGGGTGTCGACGAGCGGAGCCTCCCAGCAGCAGCCGCCGACGACAACCCGCTGGGATACGTCTCCATGGTTACAGACAACCAGCGGCTGCTCCGAGGGAGGAAGAGGAGGAGGAGGAGGAGGAGGAGGAGGAGCACCGGGCCGTCTGCAGGACATCCCAGAGTGGACGGGGACACCGGAGATGGACCACTGGGCTTCAGCTGACTCCTGACTGATGACCTCACCTGCACAGGTGCAGAGAAGCAGAGTTATTATGGGATAGAGCTGGGATATGAAACTGTGTGTTGGACAATCCTCTCTAATTTCTTTCTTGCATTACCAAAATTTTATATTTGTTTGCAGGTACAAGGAGGTCAAGCAGGGATAGTTTGCTCCTGAACAGCTTCAAAACTTTTAAATCGTGCACTTAATTTTTATGTAAGTTAAAGGGATAGTTCAGTTTTTTGAAGTGGGGGTTGTATGAGGTAAAAAATAGCCACTAATATCTGCTGATTAATTGTCCCTGTGTCTCGGTGCAGCGTGATGCGCCGGTGTTTCTCATTGGGGAGGAGCAGAGACCTTTCTACTGCAGATATTATACTTAAAGGTTGACTATGTAGAATTACAAGAAAAACAACAGAAAAAGAATTCCAGCAGTCGATTGCCAGACCGTTGCTAGGCAAAACGGGCCGTTGCTAGGGACTCCGCTCTGAACAGAGGACAGCAGAGGAGGAGAGCTAAGCAGGATATTTACCTTATGTTTCATTTTTACCGTCATTAACAGCATAATAAATGATTTGTAGCTTGTTACAGGGACAGTGGAGGCTCTCTGCCTTCACACCGCTGCTGCTCAGAGCCTCAGAGCCTCAGAGCCTCCGCTGTCACTGCTCTCGTCAAGTTGGAAAAAAAAAAAAAAAAAGGAGCTCCGTGGCACCGAAAGTCCGCGGAGATAAACGTGTTTATGACAGATAAGACTACACAAATACACCCATCCTAACAAGTATATGATGATCCATTGATCCACCGATTGATTATTAACCCCTTCAGACCCGCATTTTTTTGGCTGAGCAAAAAAATTTTTTTTTTATGTATTCTGACTCCTCTCAAACATAAAAACAAAGTGGAAAAAAAACATTTTTGCTAACTCATGTTTTTAATAGTATTTTTTCATGTCCATTCCAATGGACGCCAGGACTAAACGGCTGTAAAATGTCAGAAAAACTTAAGAAAAATAAGGTTGTGTTTTTCCACATAGTAATCAATCAGTTATGACCTAAACATCTGGAACTGGATGTTTGCATGGTTTTGAGTTTGTGTGCAGTTCTAAACATGTACATCAACTTGATAGAAGCCTGCAAGAAGAGAGGAGGATGTCGCACTTGTCACAAAAGATGCGTTTTTTCATATAGTCTTCATCTGTTGCCTCGTTGTTTTCATCATAATCTGGCATGTCAACCATGTCATACTGTACTTTAGGTAGAATATAGGTACAGTGGCAAGAAATAGTATGAACCCTTTGGAATTTCCTAGTTTTCTGCATTAATTGCTTTGCTTTCCATTGCAGGCCTGACGTTTGCCACTCCACAACACTAATGGGGAAATATTTTGTCGACTGTTGAAACTAAGATTTAATTTTTTGTATTTATTTTTTAAAGTAAAAGTTTATCAAGACTTCCTACAGGATAATGTCAGGGTGGCTGTCCACTAGCTGAATTCAGTAGAATAGCGTGATGCAGCAGGACAATGAGCCTAAACATTGAAGTAAATCTACAACCTAGATAATCTAGAGTAGCTTCAAAAAAAGAAAATCCACCTTTGGGAGTGGCCCAGTCAGAGCCCAGACCTGAATCCAATAGGGATGCTATGGAATGACCTCCATTCACACCAGACATCCTAAGAACATGGCTGAGCTGAAGCAGTTCTGTAAGGACCAATGGTGTTGTGCAGTTCTGATCTGCAGCTACAGGAAACGTTTGGTTGAGGTTTTTGCTGCCAAAGGAGGTTCAACCATGTATTAAATCCAAGGGTTCACTTACTTCTTCCACCTGCTCTGTGAATGTTTATTGGACATGTTCAATGAAGACATGAAATATTATAATTGTGTGGAATTAGGTTAAGCACATCGTGTTTGTTTATACTTGTGACTTAGATGTAGATCGGATCACATTGAATGGCTAATTAATGCAGAAAACTAAGAAATTCCATATTTTTTCTTGCCACTGTATACAGTATATTGTTTGATGTCTTCATAGGGTCTATGGGATGATCCTCATCAATTGGAGCATTCTAAAAAGGATGTGCCCATGATTGTAGTGAATGGCCTGTGACGCCACTTGATTTCTTCCTTCCTTGCTACTGTCATCTCCTCCTGTCCTCCTCTTTCACTATACTGTCTGTCTCCTCTATCTCAATCTCATCTGCCACATAAGTTCTTCTGGCATGCATGTACTATAACCTCTCCACTGTCCCTCTCTGAATCTAAAAACAAAACAATCACATTTGAACTCATTTTATGTATTCTCACTCTCAAATACTTATCCATTCCATTTAGATAAGACATTAAATTGATGAAAACCACATACTAAGAATTAAAAACTGTCTTAATTTCTAAACTTAGGCCTACCACCTATCTCACTCCTGGTAACATCCTCCTCATTGCCTGAATTCAAGGAGTCAAGTTCAGATTTACAGGACGTTTAAGGGAGTCTTTGACACTCATTATGATGATTATGAGAACATTATGAACAAAAAATATATATTAATAAAAATGTTATAATCATGAATAAATAAACTGTTACACCATGCTTTACCAATGAAAAGCTTACAGGTATTTTGTTTCTTTATATACTGACACTAAGCATTTGAGTGTTGGCTTACCTCGCCTAACTCCTGATGTCCACTGCAATGGACATTGGACTTTGAAAAAAATCCTACAAATTAATGATATGATATTTGTTTAAAATAACTTCAAATATTATGACTTGTAACAGTTAAAAGTATACTGACAGCAAATTGCTTTGGCCAGCATGAACATAAATTTATATTTTTGACTGAAAATGGGCGCTTCCTCCTCCCTCTCTGCAGTCGGTCCACCATGCTTGTCTTGTCCGATGTCTGTCACTCTCTCAGAGTGTGCTCAAAGTCATAACATGATTGTGGTTGGATAATCAGGACCCAATCAGTAACTAGCATTGCTGACATCATTGAATTACAGAGTATTTATTTGTTTAGAGACAGAAATATGTCATGTCCATTCCAATGGACGCAGGGTCTGAAGGGGTTAAAAAGGCTTGGTTGGAAACAAACGCATCCGACCGGGAGGAGGCAGGCAAACAGCGGAGAACTGAGCCACATGTCGGCTACAGGCAGGTACGAATGTAAACAGAACGCTGACAGAAAGTCATTGTCGAGCCCGTCAAAAAAATTAAAAATAATAATTCAGACTAAAAAAAATTTTTTTATGGAAAAGCAATACTTTCATTCTGTACCCCTCTAAAGGCCCCATGGATGTATTATTTTTGAAAAAATATAGCTTTTAATAAATATTCTACATATTCAACCTTTAATTGACATTTGTAGCTCATGCAACTCCACTTCAAAAAAGCGGAACTATCCCTTTAAGTTATACTCCTGTACTGTTGCCTGCTTGTTGACCTCTCAACTAATTTTTTTCTTGCATTACAAAAATGTTATATCCATGTTTGAAGGTACAAAAAGGAGGTGTTGTGCTGTGCGTAGCCTGAACAACTTTAAAACTCTTAAATCGTGCACTTAATTTTTACGTAAGTTAAAGGGACAGTTCCATTTTTTTGAAGTGGGGTTGTATTAGGTACAAATAGTATAATATCTGCTGATTAATTGTCCCTCATTCACAACAGTGTTACTGCCTGTGTCTCGGTGCAGCGTGATTTGCCATTTGTACCCCATACAACCCCATTTCAAAAAAGCTGGACTATCCCTTTAAGTTATACTCCTGTACTTGGTCAAGTGACTTTCGCCTGATAGCACCAATGTTGTTATAGGCACTTCATATTGTATTTTATACTCCTGTACCTTTCAGTCAGGTGATTGTGGGCCTATCCATGGTGGCAAATTCTCTTTTTTTATTGCCTTTTATTGATCGTATTTATTTACTCTATCTTTTTATTAGGTTTTAAAGCAGAAGTAAGGGCGACTTGTCCACCGTCTCGAGGGAAGATCAAACATAACATCAAGGTCAGAGGTGTGTGGGAGAAGGAGTTGTCGGTAACCATAGATGAAGAAAAGTGGGATACCATTTGGTCTCTTGCAAAAAGGATTTCAATTTGTACTTGGACAAGAGCAATACAACTTAAGATTTTACACAGATTACATATCCCCTCACCACAGGCGCCTCTTCAACCGCTCTCTTTCCCCTTTGTGTCTCAAGTGTAAAACTGATGTGGGAACTTTAACTCATTGTTTCATGGGTTTGTCATAAACTTCAAAGATATTGGGTTGAAATTATAAGTGAAATGGAGAGAATTTTTCACATTAATATAGAAATGGATCCCATATCCCTGGTTCTAGGTTTGTTTTGTTGCTGTGTGTCTAGTTTTGTAGACACTGTTTTGTTGAATGTAAACAAAAACTGCAATAAAAACAATGAAGAAAAAAAAAAAAAAAGCAGAAGTAAGCGATCTGGTGGTTTGCGGCTTCGTCAGCCGATGGAGTTAGCAGTCCCCGCCCTCGTCCCTACGTCACCACATTCACGCGCATCCCTTGGCTGCAAGGACCGCCCCTTTATGCCGTTCTCTCTCCTCATTGGATAAAGGTTGTAGGATACAAGGAAAGTTTTCTCCTCGGCTCAGAGCAGAGTGACTGACAGACCCGTGTTTCAGACCAAACACTCTATAGAAGTGATTGCTGTCAGAAGATATAACTATTTAAGACTTATATTAACACAAATATTCCGCTTACTTTTGCTTTAACAATGTTGTCTACTGTCTTATTGTCCTAATCCATGAGCTGTAACTCCCTTCATCTCAGAGTTGTTGTGTTTTTTGTCTTATAAATCTCCAATAATAGAAAAAAAGATGTAGATCTATTAGTGCAGGTTATGTTTATTGATAATTTTCCACTGTAAACATAAATCAGCGGTCTGTGGCTGTTTGATGCAGGGTGTTGTTGGCTGTCACGGCTGAATCATGTGTCTAATCCTTCTGTTTCCTCTATACCTGCTGATTTAGACCCTGCTGGGTTTGGACAGGGACTGTGGTCACCAGTCAACTGCTTATACAACTGCTTACACAGGCAAACACACACACACACACACACACACACACACACACACACACACACACACACGAAATGCATGCACAAAGAGGAGGTAGTGCAGACAAAAACAAGCATTCAGGGATGGTTTTGATGTAGGAGCTGCGGCTGAACAACAGATTTTTTATTCCAACACAAAAAACAAATGAAAGCCGAACAGCATCTGAAACAGTCACAGACATCTCTGCTTGAAAAGGTCCAGATTAAAGGTTTATATTCATCAAATGAGATCACATTTTGTGGAAAAAGCGTTTTCCTATACGTTTTGATGAATTAATAGGCTAATCAGCAAATTCTGCTGTTTTTACTGCAGCAACAACTTGTTTTGTGTGATGGGTGTTCGTTATATATTCTAGGATTGCTCTCCTCTTCCCGCATTAGATGGCCAACGCAGCAGGGTTGTGTGATCCTAGGTTGAATAAACACAGACTCCCCATTGTTTGCTCTCTCTCTCTCTCTGTCTCTCTCTCTCTCTGTCTCTCTCTCTCTCACACACACACACACACACACACACACACACACACACAAACACTCTCAGATGTTATATAAAATACATAAAAAAATGTGTTTTTAGAAAGGTACGACGGAGTATTAGGGCCGCATTGAGAAAAAAAACACAAACTTCGAGAATAAAGTCATAAATTTATATTTATTCTCGAAGTTTGTGATTTTTTTATCTGTCAATGTGGCCCTTATACTCTGTCGTAAGGCGATAATAGTGTCTGACGTTTTTTGTTTTGTTTTTGATTTTTGATTTTTGTTGTTTTGCTTTGGGTTTTTTTTCATAAGCTTAAGTATTGTGTTGTATCTGCAAATCTTTAAACTCTTTATTTCTGTATCTGGATATTTGTAGTGTGGTTTTAGTGTGTTTTTCATGTTTCTTTTGTTTTTTACTCAGTATATTTTTACTATATTTGTAATGTGCTGGGCCCCAGGAAGAATAACCATTGCTTATATAATGAAGTAATGGCTAATGTGGATCCTAATAAACTCATAAACTCACCCCAGCCACTCACCTCCAAACACACACTTAGACTCAACCACATGCAGACTACTGATTTGCAGTTTTCATTTGAGTCGTTATCGTAATAAATAATTGTTATTCCATGAAATCATCATTTTGTCAACATGTGAATCAATGATGTCATCTTGCTCTGACCTGTGTGTGTGTAGCAGCAGACAGCAGGATGCTCTCCTGACTCCTCTTCCTCCTCCTCCTCTTCCTCCTGGTGGCTCCTCAGCGTTGAACCGAGGCTCGAAGGAGAAGGTCTGGGCGACCAAAGCCAACAGTCAGAATTCACTCTGTGCATCTTCACTGGTGTGAATGTGTGTGAGTGAGTGTATGTGTAAGTAAGTATGTGTGTGTGTGTGGTCCAGGTGGTGAGGTGAGGAGTCTCCGTCCCGTCCTCTCTGTCTCTCTCGCTCCCCGCTCCACCTCTGAAATGAAACATGGACGCTCAGAGGACAGGACACGGACACAGCAGGTGTGAGTGTGAGGGACGGAGCTGATTGGACAGCGATTCTTATAAACAATGATGTAATGCAGTAAGAATGAATCATACCTGTGCTTTGCAGAAGAAAACCACTGACTTGTATAGAAAAGTGCTATAATAGTTACTTTAATAGAAGTAATTGTTCTTATTTTGTTATTATAAGACGTGTTTTGGTGCAAAATACCTATGGGATTTCATATTATTGCAGTCTGACATGTTGGTTGTAGAGCACGATCAGCTCTTTACTCAGTTTCCTCTCTGCAGGACTGATGCCTGTCTGTAAAACGAAAAGTCAAAATGTCAACAAACTCCTAACAGCATCAAAAGTCATCAATGAATTATGTATTAAAGAATATGAATCAGCTCCATTAGTCTTTCAGTTTTGTGGTGGAGCTGTTATTAGTAGTTTTTGTGGTTATTGCCATCTCTATATGAGAGCACAGTTTATAGGAGCCTGTAGATGGGGCTTTATTATTGATAAAAATGAGATGTATAACAGCAACACAACACATGCTATGTAGATGTTTCTTTATTAAACCAAATGTATTTGTTGAAACTGTTAAAAAACATACTCACAGTTAATTATTATTGTCCGCAGATTGTGTAAGAAGTTACACATGTGGTCGTAGGTTGTATCCTGTAACCAGTTTATCAGGTTTAAACATGTATAGGCAGTGTACTTTGACCTTTAATAGAACCTGTTGAATTATATTCCCTTCATCTAATTAATGTTTCTTTTATTTCATCCTCTCTATAGCCTATATAATATACGCTACATATACCAGCCTAAATAACACTTCTCTAAAACAATGAACAGTAAGTGAAGTGACAGGAGGAGGGAGGCTGTTGCATTAGCTCATGTCTTGTACCAATTAAACTGAAATCTGAGTGTTGAGTTGCACATCTGGGTTTTATTACCTCATGCCATAGAGCTTTGTATTTTAAGCATAATTACTCATAAAAAATACAGAGCCGATTTTAGCCGAATTTTCTGGAGACACGTGGTCTGGACCAGGGAAGAACATACTAAAATTTGGGACAGATGCGATCAGTTTATGCGGTTTTTACTCGTTTTTCCCGTGAGGTCTGGTGTGCGTGTGTTTACAAGCATCCTGATTCCTGCTCTTCCGGTAGTAACCAGCGCTGCGATCCTATTGGTCGACACGGCGTCACGTGGTCGCTGCTGCTGGGAAGTCTATATAACACCATAACACACACACCGACCGTCCTGCAGAAGCTTTCTCACGCTCTCCTCTCCACAATAACTCACCAGTTTCGGATTTCTAAACGGATTTAACCCTCCTCGGTGCTTCCGGTTCTCCTTTCACCGTGTCTCCGTGGTTTTTGTTTTTTGTGGACATCCCATCGGACCAAGGGACACACCCTCGCTCGGAGTTGACGGGACATTCCTCCTTAGAATTAAATAAATAACTAATAATAATAAAAGGAAGATGGCCTATCCAGGATACGGCGCCGGTCCCGGTGGAGCCCCCGTGGTAAGACCCCGTTATTAACCCGTTAAATGATGACCAAACACCGGCTTGAAGCTCGGTAGGCTACGGTGTCCCAACCTGTGTCCCGGAAGTCAGTGGGAAGGGAACCATTCAAACTAGGTTTTTTTTTGTTTTTTTTATTCTTAGAAAGACACAAAGCTGCAGGTGTGTTGATATGTGTGTAAAGGTTAATGGTTAATCCACTTTATTATGATGATATAGTTATATTTTCACCAGTGTAGGCTAATAATCTAATGCACTTCACCTTCCACTGTAAATGAAAGGGAAACAAAACCAGAATCAGTTTGTTTGTGGTTAAAATTAGGTTTAAAAAAAAAAAGGTCTAAAACTGAAACAGGGCCCAGACCCGCAGAGAGTCTTTATAGTAGCAGGCTATGAAACCACATGTTGTTTCTGTTCAGGTTTCACTACTGTCTTCATCTCTTCAAACCTCAGCAGCCTCAGAAAGAGTCTGAAGAAGTTTGAGCTGTGCAGGAGTTTTTGCAAAAACACCAAGTTACTTTATCACTTTTTTATTTTGCATGAAAAAGACTCAACAGCAGAGGACAATACAGATCCATTAAACCTGTTAAAACTGCATGAATGAAGTTTTCTGCACATCCTGGACAAAGCTTATAATAAAAAACTTTTATATTTAATCACTTGTAATGTGAAGAAAACAAGTCTGAACCGACTAATGGAAAGTTAAAAGAATATTTAATTAACTTTATATATAAACACATCAACAATTAACATGATTGAAATGCAGTGAAATGTGTTTATCAGCTTTAGTTTAGTCCTGCTCTGTTTTAATCAATCATATTGGTATCAAATGAATTATAACGTGAACTAACGCTGGGCTGGTTTTTAATGGTGATTTTATTGAATTATTTGCTTTCTTAATTAACGGGTGTCTTCTCATTCAAGATTTTGTGTGTGTGTGAAGTCAAACAAACTTGTACATGACCTCTGGCCTCCTCTTGCCCCTCCCCGCCCTCTGGGTCAGAGGTATCAGCTGTAAAATATTAAACATCACACTAACTAAAGTCAAAGTAGATAATGTTTCACTTTTTTTTTTTTATCGTTAGTGCCGTTAAAGTTTCATGAAATAAAACAAAGAATACAGCTCTTAAAGTCATATCTGAGTTAAACAAATGTTCTTAATATTTAACTTTTAACTGTAACAGCTGGTGATGACCTTTCAAAATAAGAGTCTGTAGACTACAGTATTAAAACAGACACTTGTTGAGGATGTTGGTGCAGAATCTTATTTTGTAGGAAACTCTTTTATTTTTAGACTTTTCACAGAAGCAGTGAGAGGAATGTGCACTGATAACAGTCGTATAGGAAAAGACCCCACCCATCCTCACCCCCATTTATTGTACTTAAACACACACTCACACACACACACACTCATACCACACACTCAGCTGACTGTGATTATCAATGACTGTTGTGCTGTTGTGACGTTTAACAGACTCACACCCTGCACTGTTGATGTGTTGTGTGTTAAAATCAGATTATTATGAACAGACGACAAAGCTTCATCACCATTTGAATGAATCTTTATGGAAACAACACGATGAAGCAGCTGACAGGAATGTAAATGTGTGAAGGTTGAGTTTTTCTCTAATGGATATAGTGATGTAGGGGTAATCAATAATAAACCAATACCAAAACTGTTAATAACACTTTTGTTAATACTTTTGGATAAAATAGATGTTTAATGGGACGTTCTGGTGAGATATTGTTAAACTGATGCTGATTAATGAATGAAAACCAGATGATTGACCATTTTGATTCAAAGAGAATCTTGTTTTTTTTTGTCTTATATGATAATTAAATGATATTTGTTTGGATTTTAAGTGTTTATTAAAACAAACCTCTGTTTCTGTGGCGTTTTACACAAGTTTACAACGTTTTAATCTAAAAAAAAAATACGATGGAGTATTAGGGCCACATTGATAAATAAAAAAATCACAGACTTCGAGAATAAAGTTGCAAATGTACGACTTTAATCTCGTAAATTACAACTTTATTCTCGTAATGTTATGACTTTATTCTCGTAGGAAATGTACAACTTTATTCTCGTAAATTTATGACTTTATTCTCATAAATGTACAACTTAATCTCGTAAATCTATGACTTTATTCTCGTAAATGTACAACTTTATTCTCGTAAATTTATGACTTTATTCTCGTAAATGTACAACTTTATCTCGTAAATTTACGACTTTATTCTCGAAGTCTGTGTTTGTTTGGTTTTTTTCTCAATGTGGCCTTAAAGCAGAAGTAAGTGATATATTTGTGTTAATATAAGTCTTAAATAGTTGTATCTTCCGACAGCAATCACTTACATAGAGTGTTTGGTCTGAAACACGGGTCTGTCAGTCACTCTGCTCTGCTCTGAGCCGAGGAGAAAACTTTTCTCGTATCCTACAATTTTTATCCAATGAGGAGAGAGAACGGCATGCAGGGCTGTGTGTGCAGCCAAGGGATGCGCATGAATGTGGTGACGTAGGGACGAGGACCAATAGATCCATGACGAGGGCGGGGGCTGCTAACTCCGTCGGTTGACAAGACGTTATGGTGCGTTCAAGGCAACTCGTAACTCGTGTTTTTCCGACCTGTGAAGTCGTACCAGTTCGATCTGGTACGAGTTCACGGGTCAGAAGTTACGAGTGGCCGTTATAGTGACTTTCACAGGTAAAACAGGTCGGAGAAACACGAGTGGGTTGCCTGAAACGCTACAAAGTCGTAAGTCGTGACTTGAAGCTGTAATTTACGGTTTCAAAAGCCTGCCTGGAACGCAGCATTAGCCAAAACGACCGAGGATCGCTTACTTCTGCTTTAATACTCCGGCATAAAAAATGACTATTTGATTAATTTAGAAAAGGGTTCAAATTGATTTTCTGAAGTAAATTAGATTATTCAAGCTCGTTAATAGATTTCACAGATGATGTCGTGAGGATTTCACTAGTTAACAGTCAAACGACCACCATGTACAGTAGAATATTAAGACACTGAATGACTCTGTGTTTTGTGTCTGTGCAGCAGGATCCTCTGTACGGATACTTCCAAGCTGTAGCAGGACAGGTAACTCACCTGCACACACACACACACACACACACACACACACACACACACTGCACATTGTTCACCTTTGGAGTTATTGAGCCGGATCACTCAGCTCCAGTCAGCTGATCGATATCTGATCAATATCTGTTGTTGTGTGTGTGTGTGTGTGTGTGTGTGACTGTGACAGGACGGACAGATCTCAGCAGACGAGCTGCAGCGCTGCCTCACACAGTCGGGGATCTCCGGCTCCTACCAACGTAAGAGACACATAAAACACCTTAAAGGGATAGTTCAACATTTTTGGCAAATTGGCCCATTGCCATAATCCCTATAGTCATAGCAGTAGGTTCGTTACCTTTAATTGTCGGTGCAAGCTGTTTTTAGAACGGTGGAGCAGAGCCGTGAGCTGCTCAGAGCTACGCTACGGAGGCTCATTATGGGATTTCTTGGTTTCCCTCATCAAATACACAATCCAACAACTCCACAACGCTCTGGTGGACAAGTTATGAGCTGCACATTCACCACGCTATGAGATAATAACACAACGTTACCACACAGAGTTGTTTTAGAGGGAAATTCATGTAAAACCTCTGATGCGCGTTGCCTTCAGGGACAGTTTTTCATCATCAGTCTCTGAATTTCCCTCTAAAACAACTCTGTGTGGTAACGTTGTGTTATTATCTCATAGCGTGGTGAATGTGCAGGTCACAACTTGTCCACCAGAGCGTTGTGGAGTTGTTGGATTGTGTATTTGATGAGTTTGATGAGGGAAACCAAGAAATCCCATGAGCCTCCGTAGCGTAGCTCTGAGCAGCTCACGGCTCTGCTCCGCCGTTCTAAAAATAGCTTGCACCGACAATTAAAGGTAACGAACCTACTGCTATGACTATAGGGATTATGGCAATGGGCCAATTTGCCAAAATGTTGAACTATCCCTTTAAACCTGAAAATACAGAAATATAATGAAAATTTCCTCCTTATTTGTCTTTAGTTTTCTTCATGTACGTATATACTCTGCTGCAGCTCTGTCTCTTCCTCCTGAGTGTGAACTGATCAGTTTGTTTTTCTTTCTGCAGCTTTCAGTCTGGAAACCTGTCGGCTGATGATCGGCATGTTGGACGTATCCTTCACCTTCACACTAACACAAACACACTGTATGACATCACACACCACACAGGTCTAATGACACAAACCTCTACACACACACACACAGCTAGTTTCCCTCAGACCTCCCCAGTGTGTGTGAGTGTGTGTGAGTGTGTGTTATCTCCCTGACTGCTGCGTCTCAGAGGGACATGTCCGGCTCCATGGGCTTCACCGAGTTCAGGGAGCTGTCGCAGGTTCTCAACGGCTGGAAGAACACCTTCGCCTCCTACGACCGCGACCGCAGCGGCACGGTGGAGGCTCACGAGCTGCAGCAGGCCATCACCACCATGGGTACACACACACACACACACACACACACACACACACACACACACACACACACTGGTAAGGCAAGGCATCTTTATTTATATAGCACATTTCATACCAAGGCAACTCAATGTGCTTTACATAAAGACAAAACTTTTTCTTTTTTTTTAACCTTCCTGTTGTCCTCCTGGGTCAAAGAAGGAAGGACGAAGGGAAAGAAGGAAGGAAGGATGGCAGGAAGGAGAAAGGGAAAGATGGGAGGAAAGAAGGAAGGGGAAAAAGGAAGGAAAGAGGGAACAGATTGGGTCAATTGGGTATAAAAGGAAGGAAGGAAGGGAGGGAAAAAGGAAGCAAAGAAAGATTGAGGGAGGGAACAGATTTGTTCAAGGAAGAAGGAAGAAGGAAGGAAGGATGGATGGATGGATTGTGGAAAAAAGGAAGGAAAGAAAGATGGAAGGAGGCAACAGATTCGTTCAAGGAAGGAAGAAGGGAAAGAAGGGACGAAAGAAGGAAGGAAAGAAAGATGGAGGGAGGAATCAGATCAGGTCAATTGGATTAAAAGAGGAAGGAAGAAGAAGTAAGGATGAAGGGAAGGAAGGAAGGAAGGAAAGAAGGAAGGATGGAGGAAGAGAACAGATTGGGTCAATTTGACCCAGAAGGAGAGCAAACAGCATAAAAACAAAAAACTCAGAGTTAAAAGCAGGGGCAAAGAAGAATAAAAAAGTAAAATAAAAGAAAATAGATAAAGTTAAAAGTTCTTAAAAAGAGCTCAGCTATAAGCACAAAGAGAAATGTTTTTAACCTGGATTTAAGTTGGGGCTGATCTCAGGTCTGCTGGTAGTTTGTTCCAGTTGTGAGCAGCATCACAGCTAAATGCTGCTTCACCATGTCTGGTCTGAACTCTGAGCTCCACTATCTGACCTGAGTCAGTAGATCCAGGGTATCCGCGGGGTCTTGAAAAGTATTAAAAGGTGATAAATCAATTTTGGGAAAATTAAGACCCTTAAAAAGTATTAAAAAGTCTTTTCACGACTTTATAAAGTCTTAAATATTGAAGGTATTTTTTCTGAATTAGCTGTCCAAGAGTTTGAGTTGTAAAAAACATTGCGGAAGTGTATGAATTTATTTGTTTTATTAAAAAACAAAGATGAACCGGTTCATGAAAAAGAAAAGAAGATTGTTGTTTTTGTTTTTTTGAGAGTTGAGCAATGTTTTTTTTGATAAACTTTGCCTTTGATTTATTATCCCAGCCTTTTTTGAATTCTGTTGTATCATAGTGGTCTATAGTCTTTATCACAAAAACTAAAACTGTTCAGATAAAAGTGTCACTGATGTAAATGGTTACAGCTTGAAGCGGCGGTGAGGTATTAAAAAATATTGAGAAGGTCTTGAAAAAGTCTTAAAAAGGTTTTAAAATTAACTTCAAGATTCCTGTATAAACCCTGAGATCTCAGAGCTCTACTGGGTTTAGACTCTACTAACATGTCATTCACTGGTGTTTCACTTCTCTAACGTTGTTGTTGTTGTTGTTGTTGTTGTTGTTGCTGCTGCAGGTTATAACCTGAGCCCTCAGGCCATGAACTGCATCATGAAGCGGTACAGCCTCCACGGACGCATCCCCTTCGACGAGTTCGTCAGCTGCTGCGTCCGACTGCGAGCTCTGACCGGTGAGTCTTAATAAATAGGAAGAGGAGGGGGGAAAGAGGAGGGAGGAAAGAGGAGGAGGAGCAGACCGACACCAACACAGAGAGGAGTCAAGACACTGACAGAGTTTTACTGGAGAAATGAATATATAAAGGAGCTGATGAGGGAGGAGGAGGAGGAGAAGAGGGAGGAGGGAGAGGAGGGAGAGGAGGGAGGAGGAGGAAGAGGAAGAGGAGAAGGGAGGATGAGGAGAAGGGAAGGAGGAGGAGAAGGGAAGGAGGAGGAAGAGGAGAGGGGAGAGGAGGAGGAGGGAGGAAGGAGGAGAAGGGAGGAGGAAGAGGAGGAAAAGGAAAAGAGAAGGAAGAAGAGGAGGGATGAGCAAGAAGAAGAAGAGGAGAAGGGAGGAGGAAGCGGAGGGAGGAAGGGGAGGAGGAAGGAGGGAGGATGAGGAAGAAGAAGAGGAGGGGGAGGAGGAGAAGGGAGTAGAGAGGAGGAGGAGGGAGGGGAGGAAGAGGAGGGAAGGAGGAGGGAAGAGGAGGGAGGAGGAAGAGGAGAAGGGAGGAGGAAGCGGAGGGAGGAAGAGGAAGAAGGGAGGATGAGGGAGGAGGAGGGGAAGAAGAGGAGGAAGGAGAGAGGAGGGAGGAAGAGGAGGAGGGATGAGGAGGAGGAAGAGGAGGGAGGAAAAGGAAGAAAGGAGAATGAGGAAGAGGAGGGAGGAGGAGGAGGAAGAGGAGAGGACGAGGAGGGATGAGGAGGAGGAGGGAGGAGGAAGAGGAGGGAGGAGGAGGAGGAAGAGAAGGGAGAAAGGAGGGAGTAGAGAGGAGGAGGAGGGAGAAGGTGGAGGGAGGTGGAAGAAAGGAGGAGAAGGAAGAAGGGAAGGAGGAGGAAAAGGGAGGAGGAGGAGAGAGGAGGGAGGAGTAGGAAGCGGGGGTAGGAGGGAAGATGAGAGAGGAGGAGGAAGGAGGAGGAGTTTGCATTCATATTCCAAATACTAAAATCCATCAATGCAATTAATCCCCCATTCAATAGAAAAATAAAAAATACATTTATTAGACAGTGTAGTTAATAATTGTTAAAACTTGATCAATCCATTCATTGTCAAAATATAGTGAGCAGCATCACTGAAGAGATAATAAAATAAATCCTGAACATCCCGAGGATTTAAAACACCAACACAGAAGCTGATGTCCACATACAGACCGGCCACTAGATGGAGGTCACAGCTCATCTACTGACGTTCACCAGGCGCTTGACTGAAGGACCGAGGCTCAACAGACAGAGGAGGCAGCTTATAAAGACAAAGTTTACTGTTGTTCACACTGAGGACAAACTACTGACGTCTGTGCTGCAGGAACCAACAGTCAAAACAATCAAAATCAGCGGAGAAAGATATATTTTGCTTTTTTGTTTGTGACTTTTCACAACAGAAACAACCATCACATGTAACGTCAGACCTGAAAATGACAATACAACAAGTGTAGAAGATGTTAGAGCTGCGCGATATGAAACTTACAGCTGCAACTAACGATTATTATCATTATCCATTAACCTGTCGATTATTTAAACGATTAATCGATTAGTTGTTTGGTCAATAAAATGTTAAAAAAAAATATTGAAAAATGTCAATCAGTGTTTCCCAAACCACCAGATGACGTCCTCAAATGTCTTGTTTTGTCCACAAACCAAAGAGAAACTCAGTTTATTGTCATAAAGAAACAAAGAAACCAGAAATATTCACATTTAAGAAGCTGAAATCAGAGAATTTTGACTTTTTTTTCTTAAAAAACTACTCGAGCCAATTGTTTGATTATCAGAATAGTTGAGGATTAAATTAATAACTGATTATTGTTCGATTAATCAATTAATTGTTGCAGCTCTAATGAAAATAACATGAGTGATTACCGGTATTATGGTTTTATATGAGCAGATGTTACTGATGTTGCACCAGTTCATGTGGTGCTGTTACAGAATAGATATGTTAGATACAGTATAATAAGTCTAGATATATCATATTTTAATCATGTATAGACATAGTGAGCAGTGTTCATGTTAAGTTGATCAGGTTTGAAAAAGTTAAATGAGTTAATGAACCGTGTGTGTGTCTTTATTTCAGACCATTTCCGGAGGAGAGACACGTCTCAGAGCGGCAGCGCTTCGTTTCAATACGACGACGTAAGTTGGTTTTCTTTCTTTTTTAAACTTTGACAGCGACTCAGAAACAGCAGCTGAACAGAGGTGTTGAACAGCTGAAGACGACAACAACAGCAGCAGCAGAGGTAGAAAACTCAGTCTCAGCTCCACCCACCACCAGTCCATAATAAACTAAACCACCTGCCACAAAAAACAGAGTCATACGCAGGAAACCTCTGAGGTTAACAGCCACAGTTTGTACCATCTAAATGTGAAAGTTTTAGTTGAGTGGGTGGAGTCCAGTTCCTGCTGCTATTATTATCGGCTTTCGTTCTGACTCGGTTCACTCACTTTGTTGAACTGAAAGTTTTCTTTTGAGCAACACAGTTTCTACCTGAAAACACGAGGACAGGTCAGAGCTTTAGAGCAAAAACACATAAACTATATAATACAGGAGATGGATGGATGGTACTTTATCGATCCCAGGAAGCTCAGACATCCAGTGTAACATGTTTAAAGAGAAACTGTACAATTTTTAGACCTTGTGTCTCAATGAGATAAATAAAATAAAATAAAAACCTCTTCAACTAATGTTTCTAAAAAAGAAAGTTCTGTCCTGGTCTCACTCAGTTTGCAGCTGTGAGGTTTTTACAGATGCATCAGTTTGTGTTTCATATGAACAAACATCAGATGAATGTGTGTAAATGTGAATCTGTTTCTGTGTCCAGTTCATCCAGGTCACCATGAGCATCTGAAGACGACGACACCAAACCACACATTTTTAAAATCCTCACACATTAACAACAGTCAGCCAGTTGTGTGTTTTTAACTTTTTCTTGTATAAACAATATTAAAGTGTCTTTGTCACATTCCATTTTATTATGAGCATTAAACACATCATGATAGTTATAACAGTAGAATAGTAACCAATAGTAACCACTAGAGGGCCCTGTGAACCTGTGGACTGAGTTTATGATCATGATCATTTACAGTGTTTTACCTCAGTAACTGTGTCAGCCTGAACATCTGGAACATGTATGAAACCATGAATAAACATGTGATATCACAGTGTGGTTTGTTTTTATGTTTTTTTTATTTGACACATCTGACAACACACAGGTGGTTAGAAAGACTCATGTTTCATGCAGACTAATGAACTCAGTTACACAGCTACATTTATCGCACAATCTCCACAAATAAAGAACATTAAAAGTGCTTTTAAATGTTTAGATTGGTTAAACAACCACTGAATTAAAGCAGAAACCTCTTAACTTAATGTGTTCCTAACTCGCTAGGTTTTCCTGTCATTCTTCTTCCTCAATGTGCCATTTTAATAGAGATTTAACAAAAAATATTCATTGGCTTTAAAAAAACAACATACACATTCACATCCCTTTGCATAAAACACATGATATACAAGTTATTGTACAAAATAATAATATTCAGATAGTGGTAAGAATCTTGAATGTTCTGATGCAGGCCTCCGGACGACGCCTCTTCCTTCCTGTTATGTTTTTTTTTTTTTTTTTTTTTTTTTTTTATTGAAGTAACTTCAACATACAAGGCACAATGGTAATGTATACATTCACAGTGCTGAATCAGCTATCTTGATCAATAAAGAACAAAAAGAAAAGAAAAGAGAACGTGAGGGTCTCAGTCCACAATAGTAAATAAGTCCAGCAAAGAAAATAACTTTAGGGCATTTTTGCTTTTCATGTAATACAAAGATTTTTTATACATTCTGAGTTCGTTTATCCATCCATTGAAGTGGGGTTTCACTTTGAGGTATTTGCATCTGTTGATGAAGTGTTTCCCAAGGGAAATTAAAATGTTCACCAAAAAGTCCAAGTTCTTTTCCTTTAACTGTAGTCCAACCTTGATCGACATCCAATTTAGTGGGGGCAAAATAATGTGTTTAGATAACAACCAGTTTTGAAATGAAGTCCAAAATTGTACAACATACTCGCATTCAAAGAAAATATGTTCTACTGTTTCGATATCATTCTCACAAAAAACACACATACTATTATCCAAATTAAATCTAATATGTAGGAAGTGGTTTGATGGATAAATGTCATTCAGTAGGCTATTTTAAATGTGATCTCTTTTGTTTTCTGAGGTACAGGATAAGACAAATATCGCTTAATCGTTCTTGCTTCCATAGCATTGTAATCTTTCAAAATATATTTTCTTTTTAGGGGGTAATACTGTTCAGTTAAAATATTTCTTATAAATTTATTAGAGAATACTTTACTACCTAGACTAATTCCTAACACACTTAGTGATCTCATTACAAAAGTATTAGAATATATCAGCAGCTGTTGAGTCATTGTTTTAAAAGGAACCGGAATGGCTTTGATTATTTTATTGTAATCCTTAATTGAAAACTGAAAATTATATTTGACACAAAGGTTTTCATGAGTAGCCTAAGGAAATCGCCATGATCATCCGGCTTCCTGTTATACGGTAAACAGACCGACCATTATCAAGGTTGTTGATAAGTTTTTCTTTTACTTTCGTTTTCATTCTTTCCAGTCGACGGAGCCATCGCACCGGCAGCAGCACTCTGTGACCACGAAAAGGTAATTACTCAAACATCCAACACTGTGTTATACTTATGACAGATTGTCAGGACATGTGTAGTGATGGTCTTTGGGTCTTTGCTGTTTGGTGTCTGTTACGGAGCATAAAAAGATGTGAAACACGCCGCAGCTTAACTGCGCAGTTAGTGACAATAGAGGCCTGCACTGCAGTGAGCTTTCCCCTCGCTTTTTTTTTTTTTTTTAAGGGGCCGGATAGTACTTGGGAAAATGTTCAGCTCTACCCATGGGAAACGAGAGAGGTGGGGCGAAGGAGTGGAGAAAAGTTTTTCTTTACTTGGCCAAAGATAACAGTCTTTTAAAGAATATTATTTTATTTATTTTTGCTTTCATGGATAGCACAGAGCTCGGACCCCACGTGACCTCCAGCGTTCGAGACGCCATTTTGGCAGGAAACTGGCCAGCTCCGAAGCATTGACTGTAAGCACCGAAGCAGTCTGAGTTCACATGATCTCACTTTAATTCCAACGACATTGACTTTATATTAAAAAAACTAAATGGATTAAATATTACCGACCCTTATAATTCCCCCCGGGTGGTTTTCAAAAGTATCTCCGCCGAACAGGACGTCCCAGACCCAGGGCCGGCTCTACGCAGGGGCAAGAGGGGGCACCGCCAGTGGCGGCTGGTGAAAAATATTCTAGGTGGGGCTGTTTGTCCCTGAAGTTTTTGGTGACCATCTTGATAAAAGAACCCCAAACCCATTTTTAGGGATAAACATTAATTATTTATTTGCCTTCATAAATCAGCAGTTTGACAGATAATGACAATGAACAAACAGTAGTCTTTCACTGGTGGCACACAGTGGACGTGAAATATATTAGCAAATACTCTTAATACAAAAATATTGTTATTAAAAGGCATGTGTATGATGTAACCTACAGCAGTGATTAATGTTAACTATAGACAAAGTGTGACAGGAACACTATAGGAGGAACATAACGTGATTAAGTTTGGTCTGACCTAGCTGATGTGAGATGTTAACTTAACTGCTGCATTATCAGGTTTGATGACGAGTCACTGTGAACGTACTGGTCACACCTGTAAACATATTGAACAGTGCTGCAGCCTGATGCTCCGCATCACAGACGTCCTGTCACAGCCTGGGTGAGTAGTTTCCCCTGGTGTCACTCAGGAATAACAGTGTCCAGTCCAGTGTCCCAGAAGCTGGATGAACTAGGTAATAAAAACGCTCTGGGACGAGCTGTGAACGCACCGCGGACGAACCAACAGCATGTAGTCCAAAAGTTGTCTCCGAGCATCAAGAGAGAGCAGTCTCTGACGTGCCGGTTAACGGTGCTCCGGTCCTCCGGTGCTCCTCTCACACACTACGCGGCCTCCTGTCACATCATAGCAGCCTCCCGCCACCGGCCCACAGAGTTTTATCCACCTGTTGGTTGTATTTTCTCACCGTGAAACTGTGTTTTTCATCCAGCTGGGAAGCTCTGCTGCTAGTCCTGACTTCTGCCTAGCTTGGCTAACGTTAGCTGACAGCACCGTTCATGTGTCCCTTGAGAGTTCATGTTTTGTAATCCGTTCAGATAAATAGGTCTCTAACTCCAGTAACAGTCCGTGTGGTATCTGTCCTCACTGTTTAAAAAAAAAAAAGTAAATTATACGGGAAACAGAATTTGAAACTGATGAAAACTGCGTAGCCATCCTGCTACCGAGGACAGCTCCTCGGTTAATTTCCCCCTCGATTTCTGGTTGCCACGGGAGACCAAAATGTTTGGTTTGGGGCGATATTTTCTGCGCCCCAAAGGCATAAAATCCGACGACGCTGATTGGCTAAATTACCTGTTGCTCCGTATATTTTTTACTTAGCAACAGTCACTGATTGGCTGAGCCGGTACACTGCTCGGGCGACTTCTCCAGCGCCCCAGACACAGAGCGATAGATATAACAGAGACAGTAAATGAACCTGTAGGCAAATTAGCCTCTAAATAATGGTTTTATTTTATATACAGCTCGATTTTAAGAATTCCTATCACATTCACAGGTACAATAAGAAAAAAATATTAATTAGGGCCACGGGCAATCGCACCGGGCACTGGTCCCAACAGCTATGAAATAGCTGCAGGGACCAGTGCCCGGGCGAAGCCCGGGCACTACTGTTATTGTGTGGATTTTTTCTTCTTATTATTAGTGTGAATGCTGGAAGCATTCACAGTATTGTTATTCTGTTCGGCCATTTTGTTTCTTTAAACTTATTATTAGTGTGAATGCTGGAAGCATTCACAGTATTGTTATTCTGTTCGGCCATTTTGTTTCTTTAAACTTATTATTATTATTATTCTGAGTCTTCTTCCCTTTTTCTGCGTTTAACTCCTTCTTCATACTTTGTGCTATTTCAACAATTCATATATCAAAACGTGCAGCTTTTTCAGGACATTTATGCTATTATTTTTCTCTTTCATACTATTTATACTTTTTAAAATATTTAACTTTTTGTGCAATTTTTTTCCCATAGGAATACATTGAAACAGTCTTCAAACTCTTCAAATCTTCTGCTTCATTCAGCCTCTAATAGCTTCAGCATACTTTCAGCTACAGACTTCATTCAACTTTTAAACTGTTCACAAACCTTTCAACTATTCAGCTATATCTCAGCTTATTGATATCTTCAACAGTTTCAGATATATGTATAGTTTTAAAATCATTAAAATTTCTGACAAAATTCAGATTTAACATGAAAGTCAATGGGACGGAATGTTCGGACGTTGGCAGTTGGTAGAGTGACAGAGGGTCTAAAAATCCTCTCACATTTTTCTCTCTATCCTGTCAGCACGGCCACAGATTACACTCTACACACATAATTTCGGGCATGCTTGTAGACAAGCTCATCCTTGATCTCTTCATGTGCTCAGAAAACCAGAGAGACGAACACAATTTAAACTGGGAGCCTCCGAGTGCAGCCATTTCCCTCTCTCCTCCCATTGACTCCCATTCAAAAGTAGGCGCTGATTTTCTAAACGTCCCAAAGTTTCCAACCTGCGACACAATCAACAATTTTTACTCTAGAAACACCAAAGTGACATGGACGTGTTCAGCAAGGTCTTATGGTTCGGAAAATGTAAACCTTTTGCTCGTACTAAGTACAGATTTGTCGTACATTAGATCTGTTTGAGGGTGTCACAGAGCAGTTAAAGCCTATGGTTAAAGCTGCCACCATGCCTTAAAGCCACCAGCCAACAGTTACATGGTAACCTCAACATGGCAACCTCACCATGGTAACCTCACCATGGCAACGTCACCATGGCAACGCACACACATTCTCTCTGTTTGACTGTCTGTCGGTCATACACACACACACACACACACACAAATGGACACACACTAACTACCACACACACACACACATCCAACACACACACACACACACAAATGGACACACACTCACCATACACACACATCCAACACACACACACACACACACACACACAAATGGACACACACTCACCATGCATACACATCCAACACACACACACAAATGGACACACACTAACTACTACACACACACACACACACACACACACACCATACACACACATCCAACACACACACACACACACACACACACACACACAAATGGACACACACTAACTACCACACACACACACACACAAACACACACACACACACACACACACACTCACCATACACACACATCCAACACACACACACACACACACACAAATGGACACACACTAACTACCACACACACACACGCACACACCCAACAAACATACAACCACTTACCAAACACATACACAATTTACACAATTACACACAAACAGACACACATGCACACACAACAAACACACACACAAATGGACACACACTAACCATACACAAACAGACACACACGTCCAACACACACACATTTCATACAGTTGTCAGGTCAGAACTTTTTGTATATCTTCCTCACTCACACACACACACACACACACACACACACACACACACACACACACACACACACACACACACACACACACACACACACACACACACTTTTGTATATCTTCCTCACTCTCTCTCACACACACACACACACACACACACACACACACACACACACACACACACACACACACTTTTCCTACAGTTGTCTGACTGTTTTGTATGTACCTCTCTATCTTCCTGTTGTAGTTAATGGACTCGTTGCTGTTAATTTTGTTCTTTAGCTATTTAACCCTTACATACTGTTCGGGTCAAATTTGACCCGTTTTGACATTTCACAGCAGAAAAAATACCCTATACATCATTCTTTTAGGCTGAAATTTTATGACTTTTCCTAAAGTGACCCAAAATACACAAAAATGAAAATATTTTTAATTTGTATACTTTTGAACAGGTGCTACACATTTTTATACACTGAGGCTGTTTCGGGTCAAATTTGACCCGTATCTGTTTAGATGGATTTTAGATCCACCAGTGTGGGTCAAATCAAGGAAAATTGTGGTTTTAGGGAATCTTGAAACTGTGGAACTGTACAGGCCATGTTTGTGTGTATAATTTATGGGACAGTGGTGACAGAAACAGAGTTCAAGGGGGACTTTGACACTGTCACGAGAACTGCCTGTGTTCCCACCACATTTGCCCAGAGACAGACACCTGCTGGTCTTTGAGGGGGCATGGGGAACCTCGAAACAGTGAAATAGTAAAACAGCATAGTAGTGATCATATATGGTGCACAAATGGAACAGAGGTCATCTGAGGTCAAGGGGTGCCTTGACACAGACACGAGATCTGCACCTGCAAGCACCTGCACCTGCAAGCACCTGCACCTGCAATGTAATAAAATAATCTATAAAGTAACAAATTTGAATCAATTTGCGTTGGGAGGGTGGTGGTGGGGGGTCATGACATAGAGGTTCCTGAGCTGCCATTTCAGTGACTGACATCATGGCAGCAGGCCCTTTATCTGATCTTCCAAAAGGAGGAGGTTGATAGTGATTTGGTGGAGGATGTGTCAGAGCAGGAAGACAATGCCAAAGAAAACCATATTATATATAAAGCAGCCAGAGTACATTTTTTTTATAATAAGCATTTTATTATTTAATGTTTTTGTGTTCTAAGTGGTAAATGTTGAATTAATATTGATAATTATGATTTCTTATGATATAGCATCTACCTTATAACATATAGCACCTAATGGTCGCAATTGTTAAACATGGTCATATTATGAATTCCAACAGTTTCACAATGTTCATGCCATTTTAAAATTCAATGAAATATATTTAAATCATTGTGGCTTTTATGTGTTTATGTCTTATGTAGAACAGGATGTAATACTGTGTAATAGTAGAAGTTTTTCTCCAAAAACGAGTGTTGTAAAACTTAAAAAATGCACTCTCCCTGCTCTCTGAATTTTTTTTTAACACTTAATCATACATTAATTTATGTGTCATAGGCTATTTAAACATTCTAAATAGATCTGTAGTTTAAAATTCAATATAGACACTTACTATGAGGGAATTCTTGGTCCGGGTCAAAATTGACCCGAACCATATTGTGAAGGTATCAAATTTAAACAGTATGTAAGGGTTAAACTGAAAATACACATTTCCCCATTTTGGTCATGTTGAACACATTGTTTTACACGTATCCTAAACTACTGAGGCTCTTCTCAACCATTTCACACCATTAAACCCGCTGTTTACATGTTCTACTCCTCAGCTAATGCTAATGATCTATATTCTTCAACAATGTTCTTCTGCTGTCAGTTTACAATGTATTTCATTAGGCATTAACTTTTTTCCTAATTCAGGAATTTTTCAAACTCTTCTTTGACAATTCAAGTAATTTCCAGCCATTTCATACAAAGTCTCACATCTTCTACTTTTAAATATATTCTCAGCCATTGCTTCAGCTATGTTAGTGCTGGTTCATCAGTTGTCCTTCCTGTCAGGTTAGCTGCAGATTTCAACTATTTAACCATTACATTTAAACATGCAGAATTTCAATGTTTTCTTCTCCCTTTAGCATTTCTACTGCTTTTTACCTTTAAAAAGGCATTCATCTCACACTACAAGTTATATGTTTCAGCTTTTTCCCTCCTAGGGATGAATAAAGTATTCCTCTACTCTCTACTCTACTCTACTCTACTCTAGCATTAGTCTTTTCAACATTGCTTTAGCAGTTTCGTCAACTAATTTAGCATTGATTCAACAATTTCTTCAGCTCATTCAGCATTGCTTCAGCAACAGCGTTCAGCTGCTTTCAGCATTCACACGCATTTTCTGCAGGAAATGCTATCTTTTTCTAGTTATTATTATTCTGAGTCTTCTTCCCTTTTTCTGCGTTTAACTCCTTCTTCATACTTTGTGCTATTTCAACAATTCATATATCAAAACGTGCAGCTTTTTCAGGACATTTATGCTATTATTTTTCTCTTTCATACTATTTATACTTTTTAAAATATTTAACTTTTTGTGCAATTTTTTTCCCATAGGAATACATTGAAACAGTCTTCAAACTCTTCAAATCTTCTGCTTCATTCAGCCTCTAATAGCTTCAGCATACTTTCAGCTACAGACTTCATTCAACTTTTAAACTGTTCACAAACCTTTCAACTATTCAGCTATATCTCAGCTTATTGATATCTTCAACAGTTTCAGATATATGTATAGTTTTAAAATCATTAAAATTTCTGACAAAATTCAGATTTAACATGAAAGTCAATGGGACGGAATGTTCGGACGTTGGCAGTTGGTAGAGTGACAGAGGGTCTAAAAATCCTCTCACATTTTTCTCTCTATCCTGTCAGCACGGCCACAGATTACACTCTACACACATAATTTCGGGCATGCTTGTAGACAAGCTCATCCTTGATCTCTTCATGTGCTCAGAAAACCAGAGAGACGAACACAATTTAAACTGGGAGCCTCCGAGTGCAGCCATTTCCCTCTCTCCTCCCATTGACTCCCATTCAAAAGTAGGCGCTGATTTTCTAAACGTCCCAAAGTTTCCAACCTGCGACACAATCAACAATTTTTACTCTAGAAACACCAAAGTGACATGGACGTGTTCAGCAAGGTCTTATGGTTCGGAAAATGTAAACCTTTTGCTCGTACTAAGTACAGATTTGTCGTACATTAGATCTGTTTGAGGGTGTCACAGAGCAGTTAAAGCCTATGGTTAAAGCTGCCACCATGCCTTAAAGCCACCAGCCAACAGTTACATGGTAACCTCAACATGGCAACCTCACCATGGTAACCTCACCATGGCAACGTCACCATGGCAACGCACACACATTCTCTCTGTTTGACTGTCTGTCGGTCATACACACACACACACACACACACAAATGGACACACACTAACTACCACACACACACACACATCCAACACACACACACACACACAAATGGACACACACTCACCATACACACACATCCAACACACACACACACACACACACACACAAATGGACACACACTCACCATGCATACACATCCAACACACACACACAAATGGACACACACTAACTACTACACACACACACACACACACACACACACCATACACACACATCCAACACACACACACACACACACACACACACACACAAATGGACACACACTAACTACCACACACACACACACACAAACACACACACACACACACACACACTCACCATACACACACATCCAACACACACACACACACACACACAAATGGACACACACTAACTACCACACACACACACGCACACACCCAACAAACATACAACCACTTACCAAACACATACACAATTTACACAATTACACACAAACAGACACACATGCACACACAACAAACACACACACAAATGGACACACACTAACCATACACAAACAGACACACACGTCCAACACACACACATTTCATACAGTTGTCAGGTCAGAACTTTTTGTATATCTTCCTCACTCACACACACACACACACACACACACACACACACACACACACACACACACACACACACACACACACACACACACACACACACACACACACACACACTTTTGTATATCTTCCTCACTCTCTCTCACACACACACACACACACACACACACACACACACACACACACACACACACACACACACACACACTTTTCCTACAGTTGTCTGACTGTTTTGTATGTACCTCTCTATCTTCCTGTTGTAGTTAATGGACTCGTTGCTGTTAATTTTGTTCTTTAGCTATTTAACCCTTACATACTGTTCGGGTCAAATTTGACCCGTTTTGACATTTCACAGCAGAAAAAATACCCTATACATCATTCTTTTAGGCTGAAATTTTATGACTTTTCCTAAAGTGACCCAAAATACACAAAAATGAAAATATTTTTAATTTGTATACTTTTGAACAGGTGCTACACATTTTTATACACTGAGGCTGTTTCGGGTCAAATTTGACCCGTATCTGTTTAGATGGATTTTAGATCCACCAGTGTGGGTCAAATCAAGGAAAATTGTGGTTTTAGGGAATCTTGAAACTGTGGAACTGTACAGGCCATGTTTGTGTGTATAATTTATGGGACAGTGGTGACAGAAACAGAGTTCAAGGGGGACTTTGACACTGTCACGAGAACTGCCTGTGTTCCCACCACATTTGCCCAGAGACAGACACCTGCTGGTCTTTGAGGGGGCATGGGGGAACCTCGAAACAGTGAAATAGTAAAACAGCATAGTAGTGATCATATATGGTGCACAAATGGAACAGAGGTCATCTGAGGTCAAGGGGTGCCTTGACACAGACACGAGATCTGCACCTGCAAGCACCTGCACCTGCAAGCACCTGCACCTGCAATGTAATAAAATAATCTATAAAGTAACAAATTTGAATCAATTTGCGTTGGGAGGGTGGTGGTGGGGGGTCATGACATAGAGGTTCCTGAGCTGCCATTTCAGTGACTGACATCATGGCAGCAGGCCCTTTATCTGATCTTCCAAAAGGAGGAGGTTGATAGTGATTTGGTGGAGGATGTGTCAGAGCAGGAAGACAATGCCAAAGAAAACCATATTATATATAAAGCAGCCAGAGTACATTTTTTTTATAATAAGCATTTTATTATTTAATGTTTTTGTGTTCTAAGTGGTAAATGTTGAATTAATATTGATAATTATGATTTCTTATGATATAGCATCTACCTTATAACATATAGCACCTAATGGTCGCAATTGTTAAACATGGTCATATTATGAATTCCAACAGTTTCACAATGTTCATGCCATTTTAAAATTCAATGAAATATATTTAAATCATTGTGGCTTTTATGTGTTTATGTCTTATGTAGAACAGGATGTAATACTGTGTAATAGTAGAAGTTTTTCTCCAAAAACGAGTGTTGTAAAACTTAAAAAATGCACTCTCCCTGCTCTCTGAATTTTTTTTTAACACTTAATCATACATTAATTTATGTGTCATAGGCTATTTAAACATTCTAAATAGATCTGTAGTTTAAAATTCAATATAGACACTTACTATGAGGGAATTCTTGGTCCGGGTCAAAATTGACCCGAACCATATTGTGAAGGTATCAAATTTAAACAGTATGTAAGGGTTAAACTGAAAATACACATTTCCCCATTTTGGTCATGTTGAACACATTGTTTTACACGTATCCTAAACTACTGAGGCTCTTCTCAACCATTTCACACCATTAAACCCGCTGTTTACATGTTCTACTCCTCAGCTAATGCTAATGATCTATATTCTTCAACAATGTTCTTCTGCTGTCAGTTTACAATGTATTTCATTAGGCATTAACTTTTTTCCTAATTCAGGAATTTTTCAAACTCTTCTTTGACAATTCAAGTAATTTCCAGCCATTTCATACAAAGTCTCACATCTTCTACTTTTAAATATATTCTCAGCCATTGCTTCAGCTATGTTAGTGCTGGTTCATCAGTTGTCCTTCCTGTCAGGTTAGCTGCAGATTTCAACTATTTAACCATTACATTTAAACATGCAGAATTTCAATGTTTTCTTCTCCCTTTAGCATTTCTACTGCTTTTTACCTTTAAAAAGGCATTCATCTCACACTACAAGTTATATGTTTCAGCTTTTTCCCTCCTAGGGATGAATAAAGTATTCCTCTACTCTCTACTCTACTCTACTCTACTCTAGCATTAGTCTTTTCAACATTGCTTTAGCAGTTTCGTCAACTAATTTAGCATTGATTCAACAATTTCTTCAGCTCATTCAGCATTGCTTCAGCAACAGCGTTCAGCTGCTTTCAGCATTCACACGCATTTTCTGCAGGAAATGCTATCTTTTTCTAGTTAGTGTGACTGCTGAAGCAGTCACACTATTGTTCTTCTGTTTGGCCATTTTCTTCCGCCTTTTTACGGTCTTCTTCTAGTCCTTCATACTTTGTGCTATTTCAACAATTCATATATCAAAACGTGCAGCTTTTTTTGAACTTTATCGGCATTACTTTTCTCTTTTTAACTATTTATACTTTTTCAAATATTTAACTTTTTCACAAAAAATCTCACATTCATCAAAGTCTCAACCTCTCTTCTTCACAACTCCACTGTAGTGTAGGGGGTAGGGTAACTGCCTGCCAACCCTAAGGTCACTGGTTCGAATCCAAGGGAAGAACTCTTGTTATGTTATGTTGAATTCTGCTCTCCTCCCCCGCCTTCAATTGGTTACAGGTGTTTGTTATCTTCTTGATTACTCATACCAGTTTGCAGCACATCATCACATTACAATGAATGACAACAGTCTTGAAAGCAGTGTGCTCTCTGTAGCCGAGTGGCAGAGTAAAGGTTTAGTGATCATATGGTCATGGGTTCAATTCCTGCCTCAGTCTTTTCACTTCATTGCTTGACTTTTGATTCCAATTATTCAGCTGTCATTGGACAGTCTTTGATTCCTCATAGTATAAAGCTCATTGTAACTCAGGTTCTCTGTGGCCATATGGTTAGTGTGTTAGGTGTTGTGCTATTTCAACAATTCATATATCAAAACGTGCAGCTTTTTTTGAACTTTATCGGCATTACTTTTCTCTTTTTAACTATTTATACTTTTTCAAATATTTAACTTTTTCTGCAAATTAAACTCTAGACAAATTATTTTCTCCAGTTTTGTAGCCACACTTGTCTTCTGGCTAAAATTCTGGTCAAAAATGCAAAGAGACTTAGATAATAATTTTAAATATTTTTTAAATGCAGCCAGGGAGCTCTCTGCTCTCATTCAGCCCAATGCTGAGAATTCTCCACAACTCTGTCTGAAACATGCTTATGTCTGTGCTCTCTGTGGCGAAGTGGCAGAGTAAAGGTTTATTGATCATGAGGTCATGAGTTCGATCCCTTACTTTTTTTTTTAAGCAGAAGCCAGTGATCCTCTTATCAAAGGTTTTCTTTACCCCTCACATACTGTCTCTGTCTGTAGCCTAGTGGTTAGCTTGCTGGTCTGGATACCTGAAGGTTGCTGGTTCAATTCTTGCCTCAACAATAATTATAGTGAATTATTTTCCCAGTCGTCCTCTGTTGACTTCTGATAACTTGCTTCATGTTGAAACTGCTGCTCTCAGCCTGAAATTCACAGAAATTTTCATTCTAAGTCATTCAAGCTTGACTCTCAAGCTTTCTTGATGTTGACAGTGTGCAGATCATTAACAGACAACAGTCTCTGCAACTGTGTGTGCACCGTGGCCTAGAGGCAGAGTGGAAGTCTAATGACCATGAGGTTGTGGGTTCGATTCTGACCTTGGTCAAACATTTGTATGGTGATCACTGCTTGCACTATTTGCTAATTGTGCAACAGCGTTCAGTTGCTGTCAGCAGTCACACCATTTCCATTCTTGGAAATGCTTTTTCTAGTTCTCCTTCATCTTCCGGACACTTTTTCGATTCGCTACTAGTCCTGCAACTCGAAGAGTTGCAGGACATATTATATATCAAAACGTGTGTCTTGATCGGGATCGCTGTGCTATTACTTTTCTCAACAGTGTACGAATTTTTCGCGACGTATGTCGCGAAGAACTGCGCAAAATTTTTGCATGTAAGTCAATGGGACGGGCGGAAAAAAAAGAGCGAAAAAGACCAATCATTGGAGTTTAACAAACGTCTACTGCTCAGGCATACTTTCACCTAGAGACTCCATTTAAACTTTAAACAGTAGACACAAGTCTTGTGTATTGTCGTATTACTCCACGTTTTGATAGGTCATATAGTTTTTGATCAATCCCTGATCAATGACCATGATCATTTTTGGAGAAATTATGAGTTTATAATGGGTGTGTATTGCATGGAATGTTCGTGTCAGAGTGCGTGACATCATCGGTTAGAGTGGGAGAGAGTGAAGAAACATTCTGTATTTTTTCTGGATAAATTGCCACCACGGCCACAATTTACACTCTACAGACATAATTTTTTCAGAATTTGTAAGACAAACTTGTTATCTCTCATGTCATGTGCTCAAAATATCAGAGAGACTTACAGAACTTACAGAATCAGCCTCTGAGTGCGGCCACGTCTGTCCCTGCTCCTCATTGAGTCCAATACAAATATTTTCTGAGAGGAGCAGAACGGCCTGATGTTTTAAAACTGCCAGCGTCGCCAAAATATTTACTGTAGAAACACCAAATCGTACCGAAATTTTCAGTAAGTCCTTAGAGCAACATTGATCTGTGTTTTGTTCTGATAGGAGTTACCGTTTTGTCATGCTAAGCCTAATTGTGAGGCCGGTTTAGAGGCAGAAAATTGCTGTTTTTCTCCACGTTTCTGTCTGTCTCAGCCTGCGGGGGCCCCTATCGCCGTGGTAACCTCTTTGATCCTCAGGCTAGAGCTCGTTAACTTCATAAACAATCCACCTGGCGCTCGTTTAAATGTTTATAAACACAGACACAGCTAAATCAGACTGACACAGGATGCAGCTACTAACTAACTATGTGTCAAGTCAGTCACACACACACACACACAGACTCTAGAGCCAGCTTCATGTGATTACAGTCACACACACACACACACACACACACACACACACACACACACACACACACACACACACACACAGGTAACCTAATGTGGTTACAGCTCCTCCATATCAGTGCTTATAGAAAGATGATCATGTGTCTGTCTGATCAGCTCTGTCTTGACCTTAAGATCGTGGGTTTGATTCCCATGTTGACAGAGATGGCACAACCCGCAGTAGCTCCCGTGGCCCATTCAAAATTTCCCGAGAGGAAATTTTCTAGTTTTAAATTATTGTTTTGGAAAAAATTATAATAATTAAAAATCGCTTTTCATCAGGGGGGGCGGCGCCCGAGCGCCCTCTATTGACCAGCCGCCACTGGGCACCGCCCCCTCAAATAAATGTCTTGCCCCCTCAAATCCAAATTTCAGAAGTTGAGAAAGCACATTTAATTTTCTGAGTACACCAGAATGCTTATTTCACATTTTAAAATCACAAAATTTTCTGGGGGGGATACCCCCAGACCTACAGGGGTTTAGCTACTCACCTTTTTCACCCCCTCTGGGTTTGCAATGCATCTTCAGGTATATGCACCCCTAACCCCCCATATAATATGTCTCTTTGCATTACGACAGTAACAAATTTGGGCTCTAAGACCCTGGTTGGCCCCCCGGCCCCTAGTTGGACAGGTCTGAAGGTAGAGGCCTGACAAAGTGCAATCCACTTCTCCAGGTTGGGGTTGGACACAGTCAACAACCCAATTCAATGAAGTTACTATAAGCACGGAGAAAAAAAAGTGCTGGAGCATGATGTGTTCACATGATGCCCCCTTCACATTTCTGACTGCCCCCTTATATCCACTTTCCGGAGAACAACGCTGGGTGTTGCCATGACTGCTAACCGTTAGCCGTTAGCAGTGTCTTAAATAACTCAGCGTATATCTGAGTTCCAACATGACTGAGCTAACTGGAGTAGTTTCATGTTGTGTCCGACAACGGGAGGGTTTTAACAGCTGTGTCACTACCCGATTTGCGACGCTACCCGATCTGTGACAAAACTGGTCTGCGCATGCGCAGACTAGAGGCTGACATTTTATCGGGATTCCCGCGGGACACGGGATTCCCACGGGAATCTCGTGATTCGGGAGTCAATTTATTTTGAATCACGTGATCGGGACGTGACGGGAAAAAATGTAAACGGGAGTGAACGGGACCGGGAGTCAAAGCGCGACATTCAAAGAAGCACAAGCCAGGATGGTGCGCTCAAAACGGTCCAAAAGTTTTAAGTGTGTGGACTGATGCACACTGCACACCCTCAGTGATCACTGTCCTGGCTCCGTAGAGGTGTACCTAAATCAACATACTGGTAGGGAAACGTTTTCGGCCAGTCAGACTGACTCAGAGGAGTCAGCTGATGCGGCGGCGTAATCTCCACCTCGCATTAAACAGCTGATGCACACTGCACACTGCACACCCTCAGTGATCACTGTCGTGGCTACGTAGCGGTGTGTAACCTGTGTAAATCAACATACCGGTAGGCAATTAAACGTTTTCCTCCAGTCAGAGGAGTCAGCTGATGCGGCGGCGGCGTAATCTCCACCTCGCATTAAACAGGTGATGCACACAAGCAAAAAATAAAGAAAGAAAAAGAGAGAGAGGGAGAGAGAAAGGACGAGGAGGGCGTTCATTATCACTAATTGAAATAACAAAACAAGACGGTAGATGTGTTGACGCCACATCTACCGTCTTGTTTTGTCTGTCATTCAGCCTGCAGTGCGCTGAGGGAGAGAGAGGGGAGGGGGGATCTATCATGACTGTGTTCATAGAAAAAATCGGGAACAGGACGGGATCGGGAGTGATTTATTCGGGATTTGAACGGGACAGGATTTTTTTTTTACTTTGTCACGGGACCGGGACGGGACGGGATTTTTTTTGCGGGAGCGGGACGGGGCGGGATTGAAAAAACACTCCCGTGTCAGCCTCTAGCGCAGACCGGCCGCCATCTTGGGCACTGCCCGATTTGCGTACATGCTTAAAGTTCTGTGAAATTAAAATACGGTACTGTGAAAATGATTAAAAAATAAAATAAAATAAAATAAAAACCGCGGAGGTCCGTCATAAGACAGCCGCGGCAGACTCGTTTATTCAGTGAGTGTTGTGGTAGTTGTGATTGTTTGTGGTTGTCATGGTGATGAGGCCGGCGAGAAAAGAGGACAGTAAACATTAAAAGTCCGCCTGTGTTCCTGTTTTCTGAGCATCAAGATCCAGACCACCACAACCAACCCTCAATTTACATTACTAATAAAGTATTTAAAAAAATAAATAAAAAGATAAACCGTCTCTGGCGACGCACACAGGGCAGTGATCCTAAGTCAATTCAACTAAGTACGTGGCTGTCACAGATCGGGTAGCGTCGCAGATCGGGTAGCGACGACGTCCTGGTGTTGGTTTGCTGCTGCTGTTAGCTGTCAGCAGCAGCGAAGCTAACGGCTACGATAGCCATGACTAGTTGCAGAGGCGTGCACACAATAGTGGTGGTGTTTGTTCGGCAATTCGTTTTATAGACTTCACAAACATTAGTCTAAACGGTTTTGGCAGCCCGGAGCCCCCACATTTGGTGCCTACACCGGTGGCTAGCGCTACCAGTTAGCCGCTCGCTACAATGCTACTACGGGGTTGAAAACCGACTTCCGTTGTGGTGTGACGCAATGGATCATGGGAAAATAAAGTGGTGGATATGCGTGCCTAGAACCGGCCCTGCCCATACCTGCAGTATCCGGACAGAGCCTACAACTACCTGATCAACTAGGCTACTCTACAAGCATACAAAAGCTGGCCTTTTGCTCTTTGTGCTCCACAAAATGACACAAACAGGAAAGACGGTGACAAAAAGAAAAGAAAGAGACAAACACATATAAGATGTGAGTCTCCTTCGCCTCCAGCCTTTCCAAGCTGACCCATAGCCGCGGGCTGATCAGCACCGGGGAGAGCTCCCGCCCGCCCTGATAGCACCCCGGACAGCTACGAGCTAACGTTAGCCATGCTACACTGCATTAACTGGGATGATACGACACTTACCCTTCTAGTGAGGATACAGCAGGTTTTTGCTGGTAGATTCCACAGCTGGACGTTCATCACAAAGCCAGACTGCGTCCATGTGTAACCCTCCAGGCTTTTGTATGCTTTTAGAGCAGCGCGATGCAAAGTTGATCAGGTAGCCTAACTTAGCTGTGACCGGATACTGCAGGTCTGGGACGTCCGCCGGCGGCCGGAGATACTTTTGAAAAGCACCCCGGGGGCTAGAGATGCGCGGATAGGCAATTATTTCATCTGCAACCGCATCACAAAAGTCGTCATCCACCCGCCATCCACCCGAACCAACGTTTTTTCAAAACCACACCCGCCCGCCATCCGCCCGTTGTTGTAGGCCAACATCTAATATGGATGAGGGGGGTCAGGCCATCTGAGTTTCACTTCTGCCGCGCGCTGCTGTCAAGGGCCTTTCACACCGAACGCGGCAGGCGGCGGAAGGCGGCAGCAAACCCATTCATTGTGTACGTGCTACCGCGGCGCACCGGCGAACGGCTCTGCGCCGAGCTGAGCGGCACGCGAGGTGGGCGCATGCCGCGGCGGCGCGCTGCGCCCGAATTAAAAAATGTTTAATCCGGGCGCAGCGCGCTGTGACGACATCTCGGCGCGTCCAATAGGAGAGGATATAGTGGAGTCTGAAAAAAAATCAGCCGCTTGCAGAGAGAAAACAAACGACCAGACGTTCAGTCAGGGGCGCCGGAAGTGGGGGTGCGGCAGGGGCTGCAGCACCCCCTGGTGGCGAAAGTTGAAAAATTGCGATGACAATAAAATGATTATAAATATTTGTGGTTGCTGTTTCTGTTCCACAACATTGTAAGCCATACTTGAGATGAATCACTTTTTGTTAACAATTGTGTCCCCACCACAAAATTAACTTAACATTATCTTAATGAAGAATGACGAAAAAATGTTGATAAACTATAGGCAGCCGCAGCCGAAGCATACGGGCGCGGAGCTTCTGCCGGAGCCAACTCGCAACAATATAGCTTTGATTAGGCTACAGTAGTTCTAAGACTCTATCTGTCATCTCCCCCTTTGGAGAAAGAGGAGTTTTCAAGCTGCACCGTGGGGAGGGGGGCGAGAGGGGTCTCTTGAGGGGGGCTGGTGGGGAGGGAGGAGGTCGATTGTACCGGATAAGACAGCACCCGATATGTTTGGGTGCAACAAAGTCACTGTTAACAAAATCAACATCTAATCTAATCTGTCCCTTCAAAATAAAGTTTGTAACGAGTGTTTGGAGCAGCTGCTGACAGATGTGCAGCTGACAGTGACAGTTTCCTCATCTGGGTCCTCCCTCCCTCACGTCTTAATGACGGGACAAAGTCTCTTGGACATATAAGCCTATATTCTGTGTTTTTCCTCTCTTTAACCGTCTCATTTCAGTTTTTGCCGGTTGGAAATCATCTGGTGCGCACCCGCTGATTCTCTGGCGCTTGCTCACACTCACTCTCGATGCGCATATGTTATAAAAAATAAAAATAAAAAGGAAAAAACACAGATGCGCAAATTGAAATGACCTACTGTAGTGAATGTAGTCTAACAATTCAGTGACCACAGCTGATCACCAGCTTGTCGTGCCCCACCTGTCACGTCTGAACACAACTACGGGCTTCTTTTTTTTTTTTTTGCCGTGGTCCGGTGCAGAATTAATAAAAACAAATAATGCTCGTCAGTCCGACCGCATGGGGTCCAGGGTCTAGGCTTCAACACTGGTCAGACCTGGTCGGGTATTTGGAGCCAGAACCGGTCCACTAAAGACCAGAGTCTGTTTGAGAACGGCAGCCTACTGTCTGGGAGACGTTGTCAGGTGCGGTGTTACGGTGCGGCGGGGGTGGGGGGGGGGTACAGAACCCCCCCCCCGCACCCGCACCCCCTGGCGAAAACTTCTTCCTGCGCGTCTGCGTTCAGTTAAAGTGACGGGATGCATGAAGTGAGTTGTCATCCTCCTGAGGATCAGACCAACTCTCTCTAACAGGCTGTTAAACTGCTCCCTGCTCAGCCTGACGCTAAAGTTCACCTGGAAGCGGTCGTTTTGTAGCTCCTGGCGAACATATCTTTGCATATACCCCCCCAAATCCTGTCTTGTTTGTTCGGTTGCTCAGCAACTCGCGCCATATGTGTACGCGCTGCCGCCCTGCTCTGCGCCTGTCTGCGCTGTACCTCGCGGTGGGCGCAGCGCATACCGCGTTCGGTGTGAAAGGCCCTTCATGCAGTGTGCGCCCCTCTCTCTCTCTCTCTCTCTCTCTGTCTCTCTCTACCAATAACGGGAACAGAGCGCTATGCGGAGATGAACGGAACGAGCCAAAAGCTGAAAATCTATTCCTGACGTCCGCGGTCGATATAAAGTGGATATGTTTCATTCATCCATGTTTTGACAGACAAGTGATAATGAGTTGCGCCGCACCGACAGCCATGTGGCAGCAGCAGCAGCGCACGTCAAAGGGACACCGCCGAAAATAAAATAAATAGACTACACATAGTTTTTGAATTGTTTTTGCGCATGTTTTCATCCATAAAATGACCAAAAATGAACACTAGCGGATTTCTTGATCACTATAACAAATTATTTAAACAGCATTTGTCTAGAAATGATTCCGTCCCAAGCCTTTTGATCCAGAAGCGGTTGATTAGGCTACTATATCCGTGATCACTATAAGTGGTTTTCACTGTATTGTCATTTCCATGAAGAAAGTGTTGACTGTTGTTGCCAATGCCCTCAGATCAGGAGTGCGTTCCTCACAAAATGAATAAGGTGTTGCCATCTCTCATGCACAGACACCAGTGGGCAATTACTGCAGTGCCTGATGAAAATTTGACTGTTTCAAAGAGTGCTGCTCATTTTTCGTATGTGGGTAACAATATTTAACAATGTAGCCTATATATTTTTCCTAATTGGTTCAACCGCCACCCGCCCGAATCTAATTAAAATATATTTTTTCGTCATGTCACCCGCCCGACCCGCGGTTTATCCGCGGACTCCGCGGTTGTGTCCGCAAACCGCGCATCTACCGGGGGCATTATAAGGGTCGGTAATATTTAATCTATTTAGTTTTTTATAAAGTCCATGCTCCATCCAGTTATGCCTCTGCGTCGCGGCGATGGCGGAGCTACGACGTCGACCCTACGCCGTCATTGAGCATTCGAAGTTCTGCGCGGTTCGTGTCACGTAGTTAGGATTTTTTGGAGGTGCACGTCAGGCTACGGCGTAGGGCCCGCGGAGGGGTCCGCGTCGACGCTGTAGCTGTTTGGAAACAATGAATAAACTCTCTTATTTTTCAATACATTCATTTGTGTTAGTTTAAAAATTGTCATTACCTGCCTGACCCAAATAAACGTCACCTGAATTTGTAATTGAACAGCTCCGAACTACAGCTTATGCTAATCTGTTGATGGTATTTCTGGAATGTCAACAACAACAACAACAACAAAACGATAGAAAAACCAATACTGAACCATTCCTTAAACTGCGGCCACAAAACCATGATATAGCTGATCCATGGATTTTGCTAACTGTTTCACTACTTCCCAGATATGTAGTTTACAAAAACCTGTCAACAGTCAACAAAGCATCATTATAGCGTAATTTACAGTATGTATGTTTTATCGTCTACAGGTTTGAGTCCTAAATAGGGGTGGGCGATATGACGATATAGATCGTGAAGGATTAGAGCGCGTAGACCAGCGGTACTCAAATGGCGGCCCGCTGAACCTTCCAATCATGCCCGCGACTGAGTTCTACTAGTTTACTGTATTTCTCGGTCTCTGTGTGCCTGTAAGTCAATGCGCCGGGACACGGAGACACGTGCAAAGCGTTTGTGTGTTCCTGTGTATGGAAAGCCGAAAGAGTCACAATTCGCCACAAATCCAACGCATCTTATCCGTAAAATGGCGTAAAAAACACCCGTTTAGACAATTAAAAGGCTGTAAAACGCCCGTTTTTTTAGTAAAACGCTGTAAAAAACACGCATTTTACTTGTCTAAAACGCGTGTTTTTTACGTTTTTTATGCCCCCCCCCCCTCCATTTGGAGTACTGTCTTGTCAAAATTAAGTCAAAATCAATGACTGAACTGCGAAAGGCTATAGGGCTTTTATTTTGAAGGGCCAGATACAGGAAGTCATGACACGTGACACTTTTTTGTTGTTGTTGTTGTTTTTACACGGCACGGCGGTCTCTCTCTCTCTCTCTCTCTCTGTCGCGCTCTTTTTTTTTTTTTTGAAAAGCGACTTTTTCCAATCTTGTCCCAGACGTTTCTGGTTTGTTGAACTCGACGTGGAAGCACGTATCACCGCTGTCTTCAACCATTAGGCTAGCGGGTGCTGCCGCGAGCCCCGGTCCCACAGCGCAGTGTGTCACGGAGCAGAGACATGATTGTCCCGCTGCAGTCAGAGACCCGCACCGCCGCCGCCCCCGCCCCCCACACAGCCTGAGCTCAGTCACTCACCCTCCTCATCCACTGTGTTTATTGATAAACGGGCGTCTACTAGTGATGCGCGGGCCGGGTTTTTTTCCAACCCGCGGGTCCCGCATCTATGAAGTATTTTGACCCGCCCCAGCCCGCCCCGCACCACCGCATCTATTTTCACAACCCGCCCCGACCCGCCCCGCTGCTATTAAACATCAGACAGCGGCCTTTTTTACTTTGAAAGGGCAGACAGAGGTGCTGTGTTGCCGGTAGCTTGTCAGTGTGTGGACTGTGGAGCTCATGAGGAGTGGGAGAGTCACAGTGCAGCGTGTAGCAGCCGCGGTGGCCGCCGCCTCTCGTCCTCCCCAGTCCCTGCTCTCTGTGAAAGCAACCCCGCTCTGCTGATGCGCCCAGCCGCCGTCTCATCCGGTTCCCTCACACCTCCGCCGGCTTTCCCGTCAACATCAGCGCGGCCCTGATAACACACTCTGGACTTCATCGTCAGTTTTTTTAATGACCCGCCCCGACCCGCACCGCAAATAAAGTAAAGATTTCTTGACCCGCACCGCCCCGCCCCGCGGGCTGACCCGCGGGACCCGCGGGCTACGGGTCAGCCCGCGCATCACTAGCGTCTACTGCCGGTAATAACTGTAAAACCCGACCGGCTTGTTGAATCTCGGACCCAACACGGCCGGAGTCACGAGCGTAATTAATTAATTCACAACCCGACCGCGGTGTAAAAAAAAGAAGAAAAATAAAAGTAAAAAGAAAGCCAGCAGCAACACTGGTTTTGAGACAGTTAACAGTTAATCAAGTTGTTAATAAGCTGTGTGATGTGTGTGAGTGACAAGGCTATGGCGGAGCGTGTCCTGCTGCAGATCAGTCACTCTGCAGGTGTGTTGGTGTTGGTGTGAGTCTATGGCTGTGAGGTGGTTAGTGGATGCAGTTGGATGCGCCCTCTACAGGATAAATAACCTAATGTCGGGGGATCTTTTCAAATGGGGGAACATTTTCAAAGTAAAACCAAGTCTTATTCCCTGCATTTTATTTCTGAAAATATCGGCGACAATCGGCGAGTTTTGGCCGATTACCGATTATTCTCAAACGGGCTATAATCAGCCGATTTAATCGGCTCGCCGATAAATCGGTCGGGCCCTAAAATACCACATAATATATATTATATATTATATACACAATATATATTCCACTATCCATAAGTCAACAACAAGAACATTTGGTCAAAGATGAAATATCTTATCTGCCTTTCTCAATCACCAGCCTCTCTCCCCTTCTCCCACCCTCTCCTGCCTGTCTGCCCCCACCCCCCACCTCACCCGGCTCACCTCACTCCTTCTCCCTCTCTAACTTTGAATAAATACCAGGTTCTGTATCTGCTGTCACACAACATAGCGGTAGTTTTTTTTAACAGTGTGAGAAGTTGAACGATGTCCTTTACTCAGACAGGAAAAATAAAAGGAAGAAAAAATGATAGTGGAGCCGTTCCTGGGTCTGGTGAATAGGACAGTCTGACTGTCCTTCACAGAGAACATGGGGGATATTAACGGATGTGTAAACCTCAACTTTAACTTATATTGCGCACATGAAGCTTTTTTTCAGCTTTATTTATCACATCATTATCAAACATAGATGGTAGTAGTGCAGTAATCATAGGAACAACAGGGTAAACATTACATTAATAATAAATACATAAATAGAAATATTGTGCACATGTTCACTGGGTGTAAACAATGCGTCAGGGTGCTCTGTCATCCTATTGGTCGACATCAAGGTTCACATCGTATGAGATGTCAGACTAGGCGAGGAAATTCTAACATGCTAGACTGTAAAAGGAATGCATGCGCAGAATAAAATACACATTGATTTGGCAGTTTGAACAACTGTAGTACATTATATAAAACTGTTACTACTCCACTGTTTTTATTTTATTTTACAGTCATGTTTACTTTATTTTACATGTCCTGTTTAGTCATGACAGTCTGAAGGAAACTAAAAGTTTTTACCAATAAAACAAGTAAATAAGTGGCAGATGGTTGGAGGTCAAGTTTTTATACTGAAAGTATGAAGGTGTTGTTCTGCCATGATTGCTGTGAGATGGAGTTAGTGCACATTTGTGAAAAGCAGTAAAGTTTCTTTTTAAAATGACATTAACGTGCTTCTTTTCTGTCTTTTGATAATCCTCCATTTCTTTTAGTCCTGAGAAGGAAAGATCAGATTCTCCTTCACCAAGATTTGTATCGCTGAAGAGCGACAGATCCAAAGATATGCCTCTCGTTTTTTGGAGGGATCTTCCATCTTCAGAGTAAGTCAGAAAAACATTTTCTAGCATCAATTCTGTTAAAGGGAACAACTATGTTACAGTATATAAAACTTTTATGACTCCCCAATTTTTATTCTATTTTACAGCCTCATGTTGCCTCTGTTCTGATTTGTCACAATTTGATTCTCTACCACCAGTCCGTTTTCAGAAAAGTTTTCATTTACACTAACCCGTGTAATACGTGTATATATGCCGTCAAGAGCATGCCAAACCTGTAGGTGGCAGTGTAGCGAGAAGCTCAAGCCAATAGCCAATCAGATTCCTGCATAGCAACAACAATAACAACAACAACAAAGTCACTTACCCTACTTTTATTTACAGTTTTAATATTTTTTCATGTGACAAAGTAACTGTTTAGATCAAATATACGGCCAGAGGGGTGTAGCTACTGCCAAGCCAGTTTAGTGGGTTAGCGAGGTATGTTAAGTCTAAAGCCAGCCTCTCCTGTACTACAAAGGTGGTTATGACAGCCAGAAGGAAACTAAAGGCATTTAACAATTAAAAGAGTAAATAAGTAGCAGATGTTCAGAGGTCAAGTGTTTATATTGAAAGTATGAAGGTGTTGTTCTGCCATGATTGCACATTTGTGAAAAGCAGTAAAGTTTCTTTTTAAAATGACATTAACTTGCTTCTTTTCTGTCTTTTGATAATCCTCCATTTCTTTCAGTCTTGAGCAGGAAAGATCAGTTTCTCCTTCACCAAGCTCTGTATCGATGAAGAGCGACAGATCTAAGGATCACCCTCCTTTTTTCAAAGAGGACGATCCATCTTCAGAGTGAGTCAGGAGAACCTTTTCTAGCACCAGTTCTGTTAATGGGAACAAGTATAGTACATTATATAAACTGTTATTTCTCCACTGTTTTTATTTTATTTTACAGCCTCATTGTCCATCTGTTCTGATTTGTCACATTGTGTTCCGCAAATTACAAATTTCTTAACTTGCCTCGTACCACCGGCCGGGGAGTTGGACTTGCAATGGTTTTTAAGGATGATTTTAACTGTAAACTTTTGTCAACCAATGATTACAGAAGCTTTGAACTTGTGCTGTGCAAGATTGAAGTACTCTGTGCACTTTTTTACAGGGCCCCTAAATTGTACAGAAAGAGTTCTCTCAATTCTTATCATCACTGTTCATAAATTCAGATAATGTACTAACTTCAGGTGATTTTAACATCCATGTCTTTTGTCCATCTAACGTACTCTCTGAATTTAATTGACTCTTTCAATCTTGCCCAGTCTGTTACTGAACCCACTCACAAACATGTTCTTGACCTTATTTTAACATCTGGCATTACAGCCTCCACTGTTCAAATCAATAACTCTGGCTTGTCTGATCATTGGCCGATTATGTTCTCCACCTCATTTCTCTGCAAGACTCCAAAATCCAGTCAACTACGTAACTATGCCAGGTCTATTACTCCCATCACTGTATGTCAGTTCTCAGATGCCTTGTCCTCCGCTGTCATCATTGAAGCTGTCCCTGCTGACTGTGGCACAGAAGAGCAAGTCAAACATTTTTAATTTCATCTGCAGTAATATTATTCACTCCATTGCTCCTTTCAGAGTTAAAAAAGTAAAAACCAAAACTCAGCCCTGGTTCAACGCCAAAACCCGTGCTGTTAGACAGACTTGCAGAAGAGCAGATAGAAAATGGAAGAAGTAAAGGATGAGCTCCTAGCATCCTACCAGCATCTGAGACACTGCCTCATCATGTATCAGAAATGTTTCAAAGCTGAGAGATCCAAATACTTGTTTTAGAAATTATTTCCTAAATGGCTATATCCCCACCTGTTTCAAACATGCAATCATACACCCTCTTATCAAAAAAGGAAAGTCTGGATCCATCTGCACCTGGTAATTACCGTCCCATATCAGAACTCCCTTTCTTCAAAGGTCTTGGAAAAAGTTGTTTTCTCTCAACTCATTTCCTGCCTTGACAGTTACAGCATCTCTCAACACAGGGGCAACAGCGACCACTGATCTGTACCGAGACTGTTGTTATTCCTTCACCTGAGTTAAATGTTGCTGTGTGTAAAACCACCGTGGTAACGAGGTGCAGACGAGTGAGTTTGGAGCTGACGAGAGGAGAGAAAAAAGAGAGGCGGACAATGCGGCCCCGCGATCCCCCCCGTGCCGCCCCCACCCCGCTGAGGAGGAACTAGAGAACTCAGCTGTAGTGGAAAAGCACCTTTACCGAGCCGAGCCGTGACCGTGTAGTGGAAAAGGGCTATATGACACCCTGAATGTTATGTCTGGTCAAATATGTTAATTGTGTTCCTGTTTAGTCATGACAGTCTGAAGGAAACTAAAAGTTTTTACCAATAAAACAAGTAAATAAGTGGCAGATGGTTGGAGGTCAGGTGTTTATACTGAAAGTATGAGGGTGTTGTTCTGCCATGAATGCTGTGAGATGGAGTTAGTGCACATTTGTGAAAAGCAGTAAAGTTTCTTTTTAAAATGACATTAACGTGCTTCTTTTCTGTCTTTTGATAATCCTCCATTTCTTTCAGTCTTGAGCAGGAAAGATCAGTTTCTCCTTCACCAAGCTCTGTATCGATGAAGAGCGACAGATCCAGGGATTTCACTCCTGATTTCAAAAATGGAGATCCATCTTCAGAGTGAGTCAAGAGAACCTTTTCTAGCACCAGTTCTGTTAATGGGAACAAGTATAGTACATTATATAAACTGTTATTTCTCCACTGTTCTTATTTTATTTTACAGCCTCATTGTCCATCTGTTCTCATTTGTCACAATCTCTCTTTGTTGATTCTCCATTTCGTTCAGTCCTGAGCAGGAAAGGCCAGTTTCTCCTTCACTAAGCTACATGTCCATGAGGAGCAGCAGAACCATAGATTTACCTATTTTTTTCAAACGTAGAGATCCATCTTCAGAGTAAGTGGAGAAAACCTTTTTTCAGCTTTAGGAAATTAAAAGCATTTATTAATTTAAAAAAAAAGTAAATAAGTAGCAGATGTTCAGAGGTCAAGTGTTTCTATTGAAAGTATGAGGGTGTTGTTCTGCCATGATTGCTGTGAGATGGAGTTAGTGCACATTTGTGAAAAGCAGTAAAGTTTCTTTTTAAAATGACATTAACGTGCTTCTTTTCTGTCTTTTGATAATCCTCCATTTCTTTTAGTCCTGAGAAGGAAAGATCAGATTCTCCTTTACCAAGCTCTGTATCGATGAAGAGCGACGGATCCAAATATATGCCTCTCAATTTTTGGAGGGATCTTCCATCTTCAGAGTAAGTCAGAAAAACATTTTCTAGCATCAATTCTGTTAAAGGGAACAACTATGTTACAGTATATAAAACTTTTATGACTCCCCAATTTTTATTCTATTTTACAGCCTCATGTTGCCTCTGTTCTGATTTGTCACAATTTGATTCTCTACCACCAGTCCGTTTTCAGAAAAGTTTTCATTTACACTAACCCGTGTAATACGTGTATATATGCCGTCAAGAGCATGCCAAACCTGTAGGTGGCAGTGTAGCGAGAAGCTCAAGCCAATAGCCAATCAGATTCCTGCATAGCAACAACAATAACAACAACAACAAAGTCACTTACCCTACTTTTATTTACAGTTTTAATATTTTTTCATGTGACAAAGTAACTGTTTAGATCAAATATACGGCCAGAGGGGTGTAGCTACTGCCAAGCCAGTTTAGTGGGTTAGCGAGGTATGTTAAGTCTAAAGCCAGCCTCTCCTGTACTACAAAGGTGGTTATGACAGCCAGAAGGAAACTAAAGGCATTTAACAATTAAAAGAGTAAATAAGTAGCAGATGTTCAGAGGTCAAGTGTTTATATTGAAAGTATGAAGGTGTTGTTCTGCCATGATTGCACATTTGTGAAAAGCAGTAAAGTTTCTTTTTAAAATGACATTAACTTGCTTCTTTTCTGTCTTTTGATAATCCTCCATTTCTTTCAGTCTTGAGCAGGAAAGATCAGTTTCTCCTTCACCAAGCTCTGTATCGATGAAGAGCGACAGATCTAAGGATCACCCTCCTTTTTTCAAAGAGGACGATCCATCTTCAGAGTGAGTCAGGAGAACCTTTTCTAGCACCAGTTCTGTTAATGGGAACAAGTACATTATATAAACTGTTATTTCTCCACTGTTTTTATTTTATTTTACAGCCTCATTGTCCATCTGTTCTGATTTGTCACATTGTGTTCCGCAAATTACAAATTTCTTAACTTGCCTCGTACCACCGGCCGGGGAGTTGGACTTGCAATGGTTTTTAAGGATGATTTTAACTGTAAACTTTTGTCAACCAATGATTACAGAAGCTTTGAACTTGTGCTGTGCAAGATTGAAGTACTCTGTGCACTTTTTTACAGGGCCCCTAAATTGTACAGAAAGAGTTCTCTCAATTCTTATCATCACTGTTCATAAATTCAGATAATGTACTAACTTCAGGTGATTTTAACATCCATGTCTTTTGTCCATCTAACGTACTCTCTGAATTTAATTGACTCTTTCAATCTTGCCCAGTCTGTTACTGAACCCACTCACAAACATGTTCTTGACCTTATTTTAACATCTGGCATTACAGCCTCCACTGTTCAAATCAATAACTCTGGCTTGTCTGATCATTGGCCGATTATGTTCTCCACCTCATTTCTCTGCAAGACTCCAAAATCCAGTCAACTACGTAACTATGCCAGGTCTATTACTCCCATCACTGTATGTCAGTTCTCAGATGCCTTGTCCTCCGCTGTCATCATTGAAGCTGTCCCTGCTGACTGTGGCACAGAAGAGCAAGTCAAACATTTTTAATTTCATCTGCAGTAATATTATTCACTCCATTGCTCCTTTCAGAGTTAAAAAAGTAAAAACCAAAACTCAGCCCTGGTTCAACGCCAAAACCCGTGCTGTTAGACAGACTTGCAGAAGAGCAGATAGAAAATGGAAGAAGTAAAGGATGAGCTCCTAGCATCCTACCAGCATCTGAGACACTGCCTCATCATGTATCAGAAATGTTTCAAAGCTGAGAGATCCAAATACTTGTTTTAGAAATTATTTCCTAAATGGCTATATCCCCACCTGTTTCAAACATGCAATCATACACCCTCTTATCAAAAAAGGAAAGTCTCCTTTTACAAAGGTGGTTATGACAGTCAGAAGGAAACTAAAGGCTTTTAACAATTAAAAGAGTAAATAAGTAGCAGATGTTCAGAGGTCAAGTGTTTATATATTGAAGATATGAGGGTGCTGTTCTGCCAGTTACAGCATCTTGGACACATTTCAATCCGCTTTCAGAAAACACCACAGTACAGAATCGGCCCTGTTCAGGGTAACAAATGACTTATTAACATCTTTAGACTCAGGAAATTATTGCAATTTGAGTCTGTTAGATCTCTCAGCTCATTTGATACTGTGGATCACTCCATCCTCTTGGAACGTTTAGAATGTAGGTACTATCTAATTGTGAATTAATTCTTTGTAACAAGGGGTAGACAATATAAGTTTGCTTCTTTCTGCCCCCTTTCATTCAAGAGTTACAGTATTGTCATTGTTTTATTTTATTTTTTATGCTCGATAAATGAATGAAATAAATAAATGAAATAAACTAAACTAAACTAGAACATGTTGGGATTCAAGGACTCGCCCTTCAGTGGTCTGCCTCCTACCTCCAAGGCCGCTCAGTCTCTGTCTAAATAGGCAATGCATACTCCTTCTCTGCTCCCATCTCATTTGGTGTTCCACAAGGCCCTATTTTAGACCCTATTTTTTTCACTGATTCCCAGCTGTACCTTCCTTTAAAACCCTCAGACTCATACAGTATTAACTCATTCACTGTCAGAGTTTTTTCCCTCAGCGTACAGCCAGTGCCAGCACTATCGTCAAACTCAAATCATTCCTGTCCATCACAGACCTAGAAACCTTGGTTAATGCCTTAATTTCCTCCCATTTAGATGATTGCAACTCTCTTTACACTTTACACAGTCCAGTCCTCATCACTTAATGGATCATGTTTTCTCCACAGGGAGACGCTGGAGATTTCCACTGGTCCTCAAAAACATCTGGATTCTGTGTTTCTGGTGTGTATGGGGGCATTGATCATGAGTGCTTTGTGAGTAGTTGTATGGAGTGTATTGACTTGAGGGAAAAAGTCTCAGTCATATTACTGAATATTGTTTTCTTCCAGCTTCTCCAGGAGAAGATTTTTGCTTTTGTGAAGACAGAACTTGGAAAGTTCCAGAAGATTCTGAGTCCAGATTACTCTGACTACCCCCATAGTCAAGGAGAGGAAGAGGAGGTGGGTAATAATGAAGAGAAAAAGCAGTGGACGAGCATGAGTGAAGCTTTGCTGAACATCACACTTAAGTTCCTGAGGACAACGCAGGAGGAGGAGCTGGCGGACGCTCTGCAGAACAGTAGGTGGTTTTTAATAGATGTAGAGGAGAATATTTTAAATAGTATTTTAAAATGTTAATACAGTGAAATCTGATTTCCTCATCTAAACTGCACACTCTTTATCCAGCTAATAAAGAGAATAGAGTTGATGTTCAGTACATACTTCAATGGCTTCACTTAAATCATCCAGTCACTGGAAGGAGTTTGTCCTCCTGTAAACCTTTCAGCTTTTTTTGATCAATCATCTTTTGATGTTGTACAAATATATAAGTCCTATACAATATTTTTTTTTCTCCTTGTAGAAACACAAGTTGCACCTAAACACGGATCTAGCATGAAAAAGAAATTTGATGCTTATTTTAGGGCATTGATAAACCAACCCTTCTGGACCAGATCTACACAGAGCTCTTCATCACAGAAGGAGGGAGTGGAGAGGTCAATGATGAACATGAGATCAGACAGATTGAAGCAGCGTACAGGAAACCAGACAGACCAGAGACAACCATCAGATGCGAGGACATCTTTATGCACCTGGAGACTGATCAGTTAAGACAGTGATGACAAAGGGGGTTACATGCTGCTATTCTGACATGCCGCTACTTTGACATTGACTTCTAATTGTCGGAATAGCGGCATAAAAGGATAATTAGCGTTTTTTACAATCTGGATCTTATTTCTAGCGTAAAATATGATCATTTCCTCCCCCAAGATAACTTGGTGTCATTACAAGTGGTTGTAATGAAATGAGCTCCAGCCGAGAGGCGCGTATATCCGTATAATGGAGTCTACAGGGCAGCAGAATGCAGCCTCTAAATAACACATTATCGCGACGGATAATGTGTTATTTAGAGGCTGCATTACGCTGCCCCGTGTTCTCGCATTATACGGATATACGCGGCTCTCGGCTGGAGCTCATTTCGCTGGAACGACTTGTAATGACACCAAAGTTATCTGGGTGAGGAAATGATCATATTTTATGCTAGACATAAGGTCCAGATTGTAAAAAACGCTAATTATCCTTTAAAATTATTTTTCTAGCGTCCCACTATTCCGACATTTATTTTTTTCATTGTCGGAGTAGCGGCACTTTACTATTTTTCAAACATTCCGCTTTTCCGACATTGATTGATTAAGTTTTTTTTTTTTGCATCTGAGACACTGTTTCTCATACACAAATACTTATAGTCTACTTGCCAACAATGAGTACCCGGAAATGTTGAGTACCCCAAAGTTTTATGTTAAAAATAGATAGTATGGGTCCCCAGTATTCAGAAACTGCCGGATGCTAACTTATATATATATTGGGCAATTAGCATGAATTAGCATAATTGCATATATGGGCAATATTTCAACAAAATTGACTTGGCTGATCTGGGCAATATTGTGGTTTTAGGGGTTATTGATGATGCTGAATCCATTTCTGACATTTTCAAAATGGCTGTCTAAACCGGAAGTGACCAGATTTTAACCGCCAGTGGGCCGATTTTGATGGATTTTAAGCCAAATCTTAAGTTTTAGAGGATGCTGGTTGGACATATAACTCATGTATTTGAAGTAATATATAGTATGGGTCCCCAACATTCAGAAACTGCCGGATGCTAACTTGTATATAGTGAACAATTAGCATAATTGACATAATTAGCATTGCTATGGGCAATATTTCAACAACTGCTTGGCTGATCTGGGCAATATTAGTGTGGTTTTAGGGGTTATTGATGATGCTGAATCCATTTCTGACATTTTCGAAATTCAAAATGGCTGTCTAAACCGGAAGTGACCAGATTTTGAAATCCATCAAAATCGGCCCACTGGCGGTTAAAATCTGGTCACTTCCGGTTTAGACAGCCATTTTGAATTTTGAAAATGTCAGAAATGGATTCAGCATCATCAATAACCCCTAAAACCACACTAATATTGCCCAGATCAGCCAAGTCAATTTTGTTGAAATATTGCCCATATATGCAATTATGCTAATTATGCTAATTGCCCAATATATATAAATTAGCATCCGGCAGTTTCTGAATACTGGGGACCCATACTATATATTTCTAACATAAAACTTTGGGGTACTCAACATTTCCGGGTTCACAATGGGGCCCTATGGGCTGGCAAGTAGACTATTAGGCCTATTAGAGAGAAGAAAAAACAAACTCTAGTGCAGGGGTGGGCAATTATTTTTTCCAGAGGGCCACACTGACTCCGATAAAGTGAGTGAAGGGCCACACGATTCGAAATCAAATTGAAACATCAAATATTTATTGCTAAAGTATATATAATTATATATTATATAACTAGCCTACATATATTTGGTGGAAATGATTGCATTACAATATAGGCTGACAGCCCACAATCCATGTAATCGCATTTTCAACTTATATCCATCACAGATCACTGAAGAAACATGCTGTAATATGATATAAATATGGACTCAAGGCAGATTGTTTTATCAAAACTTACTGACCATAAATGACTGCACCAATTAATAATGTTCACAGACACCTGAATATTATAATTAAGCACTCAGATCCTTTTCAGTTCTGATTCAGTGAGACTGTTCTATTTGTATGTAGATAACCTTTTATTTATGAAGAAACACAATACTCTTTTGCTGCTGCCTAACAGCACCAACATGAAAAAAAAGACTGATTTGATTACAAGTGTAGCCATTGGTGGATGGAGGCTTCAGACGCACGTGGCTACAACCAGTCATATGGTCGATCACGTCAGAAAACCCAGCGATCTCATAAAATGCTCTTTTAATCACAGTTTGCTAAACTTCAGTGTTTGGGAAATAATAATTAGGTGCCGCAATGTTGCTTTATAACCGTCAGAAGTTATGACATGGTTCGGCTGACGGAGGGTTGTGAAACACCGGCCCGGTCCCGGTGGTCAGAAACTCCGCTGTGGAGAAAACCTGCACCAGAGCGGCTGCTCTCCCTCCTCCGTCGGAGCTCTGGTGTCAGACAGAGAAAGAGACTGAGCAGCCGTCTGTCTTCTACCTGGAGGAGGCTACTTACTGTCTGTGATGTGCAGGCTCCTGTTCTAACAGGGCTGTCACTGTTTCAAACAGCTGATTAGTGCGCATCAACGTAATAAAAGCAATTGGGTCATATAGCAGTTCGGCTCGGCTCGCATTTTACGGCCCATGCCGTCTCAATCCGGCCCGCGAGCCGTAAAATGCCCTTGTATGCTCTAGTGTGAGGTCCGACAAGGATCAAACCCGCCAAGTTTAAAAACACACCAGCAGCAGCGCCCACTGATCTGCAGCTGCTGAGACTGTTATTATTCTGTTACCTGAGTTAACAAGGTGCAGTGTGTTTGGAGCTGACGAGAGGAGAGAATAAAGAGCGAGACAACGTAATGGAAAATGACCTAAACCGAGTCCAGTAGAGCTGTAACTGTGTAGTGGAAAGGCATGCAAAGTAATGGTAACTATCCTGGAAATCCTGCTTTACACTGTTTTAACATCTACCTCCGCCCGTTGTCTTTGTTGTCACTTTGTTGCTGCTCCACAGAGCGCACATGGCTAATTAATATGCACGTGCTGACCATATATGGTTGTGTCTAGGGGTTCCGGGGCGGAATATGAGGTGTGTTCAAGTGTGCACCATTCTTGGGTCTGGTGTGACTTATCAAAGAGAAATTGCGGAGAGTTGTGCACGCACAGTTTGATAGATCTGAAAAAGGTGTAAATATTTTGCGTGTACGGCGCCATTTTCGTCTTTTCGCCGTAAGCAAAAATTTAGGAGCAGTTTTACACTACTTACTTACAGTTTTGATGAATGAGGCCCCTGGCCCTAAGCCCAGAGACGCTCACAGTTGCAGCTTCTCCGCGGCTCATCCGCGACGCTGTCCGTTGTGTTAAAGGTGACAGGTTAACTTGACAAACAAACTGCAACATAGTTCTGTTTGTTTATCATGTGTGTCAGTTTTGTGTGTGACTTGATAGTTTAGTTGTTGAAATTAAGAACATCTCTCCGGTGATAGGCATGCTGAAAAGAAAAAAAGAGAGAGAGACGCGCCTGGGTGTAAAAAAAAAAAAGAAAGAAAAGAAAAATATGACTGGCGGTAGCAAAAAGTGTCGGAATACCGGCATGTCTAGATAGAGGGATGTCGGAATAGCGGGATGTCGGACTAGTGGGTGGACCCCCGACAATGGGAGAGGCTGGAACTGGGAGAACTAGCTTAACTCATTGAGTGCCAACCACGTAATTTCTCGTTTTTGGTTCCCATGCGTTGAGTGCCAATTTAAACGTAATTTTACGTTTTTTGCTTTTTTTTTAAATTATGAAAATAGAACTTTTTAAGTTCTCTCTTAAAACCTTCACCTTTAAAATCTTTTTAGACAGGCTTTTAACTGATGTTGACATTGTGGGGCCTCTGTGAAGTTACCTGTATTTGTGCTGTTATATGTATTTTGTTGTGATCTCTATATTTTACAGATATATTTAGTCAATTGTTGATCTTGACTTTTTTTTTTTCTTCCATACACAGTAATTACCTGCTTATGACAAATTGTCAATAGTGGTGATATCCAAGGTGTCATCTATGTTTGCATGCTCAATTATCTTTTTCATTTCACATATTGAAACATTTAGTAACTTCTCTGTAAATTCTGTGACAGATCTATTACACAAAGCTATGTTAAATATTTGTGCATCTGTCTATATGCAAGGCCATTGTACTGTAAACTTCCTTCTGTACTGATGATCCATGCAGAGGCCTGATTTGTTAGTATAGAAATATATAGGCTATGCTCTTGATGCTGTCAGAGACTTTGTGATGATTGCTTTGGGGGGACCCTTGATTATTGTTGCCAAGGGCACAGAAAAGTATTAATCGGACCCTGTGGCAATATCCAATATAATAAATTTACTCTTGATATGTATTTTTTTTTAATATACATTACTTGTAATTGTATTGTTATAAATATTACAATATGTTTATTCATCCTTTGAACTGCATTTAGAAAATTGTTCTTAAAGATTTGTATTAAATTCCATCTCTATTGTATTAGGCCTATTCATTCATTCATTTAAAATATAATCATTTTATATGGGAGTGCAACTAATAATTTTACTAGGACGCACTGGTGCACCTGATGCATCTCTCTGTGTTCTCCTGTGACCAAACTCACACTCACGGTAGGATTATATCGTGGTCTAACCCAAAAAGAGACTGACAGTGACGTCACTTCCCAGGGGCCTGGCGGTCAAAAGCAACATTCCAAAATGGCCCCGCAACGGACTTTCTATGGACAAACAACCGAGTAATGACTTAAATCATCTGCCAGCAGCCGAGAAAGAAAGATATAAAAACAGCTTTGAAGTTTTGGGCACTTGTGACAATATTCTACACCAGCTGCTGTATACCAGCTGTTTAAAATGATCAGTTCCCTGTCGAAGCTCAAGTTGGGCGATGTTTACATTTACCTGGTGGAGAATCCATCATCCTCCACCGCTTGCAACCAATATTTCCGGTGTTATGGTTCAACTGGTGTCTGATTAAAAGCCCCATTTTGTAGTTTTTTTATCTTAAAATAATGTTTCTGAACTCATTGAAGTGGTAGAAATGTACCTGTAACTTTCCTGTGCGGGAACACCGTCCTGGTAGCGCAGCTCCGCTGAGCTCTGAGCTCTATCATCTATATCGTATTCCAAATACTAAAATCCATCAATGCAATTAATCCCCATTCAATAGGAAAATAAAAAAAATACATTTATTAGACAGTGTAGTTACCAATAATTAAAACTTGATCAATCGATTCAGCATCACTGAAGAGATTCACTGACAAAAGTTTGTAACGGGTTGTGCAATATTGTTGTTATTGTGTATTTTTGTGCAGTGTTAATTTCGTTGACGAAGACTATGACGAAATATATTCGTCAACGAACCTTTTTCACGGACGAAAACTAAATAAAAACTAAATAAAAAGTCAGCTGTGATGACGAAGACGATGATGAAATTAATAAACAATTTAGTCAACTAATAAAAACGAGACGAAAATGTTAGGGAGGGACGAATGGAGAAGAGGTCCAATCATGTTGATTTCTCCGGAAGCAGAGCCACAGCCGCGGCACATGAAAAGTTTCAAAATAAAACTCTGGCGTCGCTCCTTAGCGTCCTGCGGTGCACGCGCTCCGAGCGCGACAGCATGAGTTATGAACACAACACCACGGAAATATCAGCGCTGAGTTTAGGACAGAAACGAAGAAATGACATCTGGTCACACACTTCACATATGACAACAAGGACAATGCCCAGGACCCCCTGTAAACCGGAGCAGAAATCGTGGGGACCCACATCGATCCACACACCAGCAACGTGAAGCATCATCTACACAGAGCTCATCCAGAACACGCGACGGTAAGCACACACGCTAAAGTTATATTATCAGACAAACCACCGTGTTTATAGGACTAAACATGAAATGCAATAGAAGCTAAAGGAAACCACCTCTGAATTGTATTGATTAGAAGATTGATTCGTTGCGCGTGTGTGTGCGTGTGCAAGCGCGTGCATGTGTGCCTGCGTGTGTGTGTGTATAGTGTGACAGAGAGATCTGGGAGGACTGAGCGACAAAGATCACAACTTGATTCCCCCCTTATTCACCCTCACAGATACAGAAGACTCTGATGATGACACAGATGATCATGGACCAAGTGGAGATAAAGCTAGTGCTGCTATGCAACCCAGCAGCAGTTCATCTCTACAGCTTCCCTCAGTTCTTCTAGAACAACAGACCAAGGAGCAGGCCAGATGGACTGGACACACACATTTACCACTCACAACTGCAGCTGAGGACTTTGTGCTAATGATGGAGATAGTAGATGGGACACTGACTAAACTGTTCCAAAGAAAACCAAAGCAATTAGATTGAAACTCAGTATTAACATGAAAGTTAAAAGAACATGAATAAAACAAAATGCACCATATTACAACTGTTTCTGTGCCTGTATTGTAGACTCAAACCTTAATACCATTCCATAACAGATTGATGGATAATTCCAATGACTGGATATTCTGGAGAAACATTTCGTCGACTAAATCCACTGTAATTTTAGCTGACTAAAATTCTAAAGATATTTTGTCGACTAAAACTAGACTAAAACTAAAATATTTCAGATGACTAAAATATGACTACAACTAAATTGTATTTTAGTCAAAAGACTAAGACTAAAACTAAATTAGAATTTGTTGTCAAAATTAACACTGTTTTTGTGCATGATGCGTGTTTGTGGTCTTGTGTTGTCTTCTGCTGCTGGTAACATTGTAATTTCCTGCAAAGGATTAATAAAGTATCTTTAACTTAACTTATAAAACAAATCCTAAACATCCCGAGGATTTAAAACACTAACACAGAAACTGAGGTCCACATACAGACTGGCCACTAGATGGAGGTCACAGCTCATCTACTGACGTTCACCAGGCGCTTGACTGAAGGACAGAGGATCAACAGACAGAGAGAAAACAGAGGAAGGCGGAGGTGGCTGTTATTTACACTGAGGACAAACCGCTGACGTCTGTGCTGCAGGAACCAACAGTCAGAACAATCAAAATCAACTGAGAAAGATATATTTTGCTTTTTTGTTTGTGACTTTTCACAACAGAAACAACCCTAATGTCAGACCTGCAAATGACAATACAACAAGTGTAGAAGATGTTAGAGCTGCATGATATGAAAATTAGGGCTGCAACTAACGATTATTTTCATTATCGATTAACCTGTCGATTATTTAAACCATTAATCGATAAGTTGTTTGGTCAATAAAATGTTTTAAAAAAATATTGAAAAATGTCAATCAGTGTTTCTCAAACCACCAGACGACGTCCTCAAATGTCTTGTTTTGTCCACAAACCAAAGAGAAACTCAGTTTATTGTCATAAAGAAACAAAGAAACCAGAAATATTCACATTTAAGAAGCTGAAATCAGAGAATTTGGACTTTTTTTTTTCTTAAACTACTCGCACCGATTATTAGATTATCAGAATAGTTGAGGATTAATTTAATAATAAATTATTGTTAGTTATTGCTAACCCGATTAATCGATTAATTGTTGCAGCTCTAGTGAAAATAACATGATGAGTGATTATTATGGTTTTAAATGAGCAGATGTTACTGATGTTGCACCAGTTCATGTGGTGCTGTTACACAATAGTAGATATTTTAGATACAGTATAATAAGTCTACACATGTCATGTTTTAATCATGTATAGGCGTAGTGAGCAGTGTTCACGTTAAATTGGTCAGGTTAAATGAGTTAATGAACCGTGTGTGTCTTTATTTCAGACCATTTCCGGAGGAGAGACACGTCTCAGAGCGGCAGCGCTTCGTTTCACTACGACGACGTAAGTTTGTTTTCTTTCTTTTTTTAAACTTTGACAGCTGCTCAGAAACAGCAGCTGAACACAGGAGTGACATAGTTCACCCAAATGTGGAGGCGTTTGCCAATCTGGAAGTTAATTCTGATCAATGCAGCTTCTACCTGAAAACACGAGGACAGGTCAGAGCTTCAGAGCAAAAACATATCAACTATATAATACAGGAGATGGATGGATGGTACTTTATCAATCCCTGGAAGCTCAGACATCACTCTTCATATCTTAGACCCTGTGTCTCAATGAGATAAATAAAATAAAATAAAAACCTCTTCAACTAATGTTTCTAAAAAATAAAGTTCTGTCCTGGTCTCACTCAGTTTGCAGCTGTGAGGCTTTTAAAAGATGCACCTGTTTGTGTTTCATATGAACAAACATCAGATGAATATGTGTAAATGTGAATCTGTTTCTGTGTCCAGTTCATCCAGGTCACCATGAGCATCTGAAGACGACGACACCGACCAAACCACACATTTTTAAAATCCTCACACATTAACAACAGTCAGCCAGTTGTGTGTTTTTAACTTTTTCTTGTATAAACAATATTAAAGTGTCTCTGTCACATTCCATTTTATTATGAGCATTAAACACATCATGATAGTTATAACAGTAGAGAATAGTAACCAATAGTAACCACTAGAGGGCCCTGTGAACCTGTGGAATGAGTTTATGATCATGATCATTTACAGTGTTTTACCTCAGTAACTGTGTCAGTCTGAACATCTGGAACATGTATGAAACCATGAATAAACATGTGATACATCAGTGTGGTTTGTTTTTCTGCTGTTTTATTTGACCTAGATCTGACAACACACAGGTGGTTAGAAAGACTCATGTTTCATCCAAATAATAAACTCAGTTATATAGTTACATTTACACCTTGTACATATTCCTCCATAGAAATATAACCTGCACAACATTAAAGGTGCTTTTAAATGTTCAGATTGGTTTAACAGCCACTTCATTAAAGCAGAAACCTCTTAACTTTAGGCTACCTCCCTAATTCAGTAACTTTAGGTTTTCTTCAAGGAAACATAACGTGCCATTTTAACAGAGATTTAGCACAAAAAAAAAAAAAAACCATACACATTTACATCAATTTGTAGGATGTAAATGCATGATGCATGACGTATAAATGCAATAAGTTACAGTATAAAATGATAATGATCTGATAATGGTAAGGATCTTGAATGTTAATTTATTTCTCTATTTATGGTCATGGTCCAGTCTTGCAGGATTTTTATCAGTTGGTGCAATCTTTCTTTCTTGGAGCTTAATAAACATCCAAAATGAAGGACATGAATATTGATTTTAGGACACAGACTCCAAACCGTGATCCCACAGTCATTAAGGGTCAACCTGTAGAATGCGTTGAGAGCTTCAAATATCTTGGGACTGTCATTGATGACAAACTGACTTTTAACAAGAATTGTGAAGCAGTGTGTAAGAAGGGACATCAGCGTTTGTTTTACCTTTGGAAAACTGTCCTGTTTAAATATTGACCAAACTATGCTTACCCTATTTTATTGAGCTTTTATTGAGTCTGGATTATCTTTTTCTCTGGTGTCTTGGTTTGGTAATCTGTCACTGCAGGACAAAACTTCCCTGAATCAAGTTATCAAATGGGCTGCTATGCAAATTGGGATAAAGTCATAAAGTCATAATGTCTGTTGCGTGGTTGTTATTTTATAGGTAGTGGGATTGCTGAGTTCCCTTCTGCATGACACATTTACAGTCTGGTACTGATAAAGAAACTTTGAACCTTGAACCACGCCTTTTATTGCGGATCTACAGTAGGGATTTTTTTTTCTTTCATTCTTTCCAGTCGATGCAGCCATCACACCGCCAGCACCACTCTGTGATCACGAAAAGGTAATTATTCAAACATCCAACACTGTGTTATAGCCTACTTAGGACAGACTGTCAGTAGGCTACATATGTAATGATGGTCTTTGCTGTTCGGTGTCTGGTACTGAGGATAAAAACATGTATAAACGCATCAGAGCTTATAACTGCGGAGTTAGTAGCGAGGCCTGCACTGTAGTGAGAGCGCAATCTTTTTCTTCTACTTTGCTTTTTTAATTTATTTATTTTCGGGAAGGCCTAAACATGGTCGACCCTCCAAAAGACTCTCTACCTATGGGAAAGTGGAGTGGTGGGACGAAGAAGAGGGGGAAATTTTCTTCTCCAGTTCTTCGCTGGCTTGGAGCCAGCGGTAGTGTCGGGTGCAAAGGCTGTTGGGCTGAGTATAATGGCTCTATTGTTATAAGACAATAGACTGTATGATAAGATATGACATTAAAAGGGTGTAAAAGTTTAAATAAATGACGCAATATCTAACATTGGATAAAGCTTTTAAAATTCTTGTTTTATTTTGTTGACATATTAGAGAAAGTCAAAAGGATTTTGATATCTTTTTTCTCACTCCATAAATCAGAAAATACTGTCTCTAAAATAAATAAATGAAATTTCGCCATGTATTTAGGAGTAAAATGTTGTGTACATTTGGTTGTGATTGTGAATGATATATCAACAAACCCCTCCATAAAAACCTTCAGAATATAGAAAGGGATCAAACTGGAAGGTTTGGTGTCTGTAAGTGCTGCTGAAGCTCAGAGTCTGAGGAAAAACTCATTTTGAGAAAACGGCCTTTAAAGATTTGTATTGTAAGATTCCATAGATTGTTATTGCCAATGATACTTGACACAGAGGGAATGACATTTTTTGGAGTCCAAAACATTTAAGTAAAATAATCTTTTTCTTTCTTTCTTTCTTTCTTTCTTTCTTTCTTTCTTTCTTTCTTTCTTTCTTTCTTTCTTTCTTTCTTTCTTTCTTCCTTCTTTTTCTCATTATTTATTTATTCCACCTTCATCTCTTCAGTACTGATACTTGCTCTTTGTCTTCCTTTTTTGTTGTTGTTGTTCTGCTACCTCCCCCCTATTTGCCATATTTGCCTCAGAAGTCCAACACACACACACACACACACTTATATGCACCTATGTGAATTGAAAACATCGTCTTTGTTATTTATTTATTTGTTTATTATTTATTTATTTGTTTTTGTTGTTTCGTTTGATGACATATTAGAATTTAACATCCCCTCTTGTCTCGTGTTGTTATGTATGTTTGTTTTTCACCCGTTTTGCACTTGTATTGTTCCCTGTTTCATGTTGTTTTATCACCTGTATCGCACTATGTAATAATAATTTAAAAAAAAAAGATTTGTATTGTAAAATTCCATAGATTGTTATTGCCAATGATACTTGTACGATTTGTTGCTGACACAGAGGGAATGACATTTTCCACAGCATTTAAAGGGACAACAAGGAGTTTCTATTCGGTTATAAAAAAGTCTCACGTTAATGTGGATGAATCTCCGCTACCCACACTTGTTAATGGGCCCATTTTCGCTAAATATATCGTTCTGTCTCTATCGTTATTTTGTTATTATTAGTGGTGGCGGAAACGTTGGTCGAGCCGACCAGCGTTTCCTTTGTGGCAAGTCATGAGAATAACGCAGCAGAATCGCCGTTTATGGTCGGAACTACGATGGTATGTGAACCTCTTTGAACCTCTGACTTTAATTATTGATGAATGAAAACATGAGTCTGTCTTGCGCCGGTCAAAGAAATGTACGGTGCGCGCGGAGGCTCATAAATGTAGTGTGAAAACGCTTCGCTTTTCCAAAACTCCTCGTTGTCCCTGTAGGAGCCATTTTTTATGTTGTGTAGGTATTTACTTTGCCACAAGGGTGCAGTATTGTTTCAGTTCCTTTCTTTTACCCCAGAATCTGCCCCAGCTGTTGGAGATCAGGAGAGCTGATTAGTTTGAGTTGAGTGGTGGTGGGAGAGACACAGTTTTTACACGACAGCCAGAGAATCAATAGAAGCTTTTTGTTTGTCAACTTGCCTTATCCTTTTTGTTGAAATAAACGGGAACCTCACCCAAAGACATCATAACCTTCGCAACCTTTCTTTTTTATTCACTCTGGAATCGAGTTAAGAACCATCCCAAACCACCATCAGGTGACAAGTTTTGTTTTTTGACTAGTCACCACAGTCCCTTTAAGTAAAATAACCACCTTAATGTGTATTTTCTACAATTTCTTTCCACTAGTCTAAAAGATGACATGTTTTAGTGTCTCATCAACTCTATCTACCATTTTTTATTCTTTATACCAACATGTGTCAGAGTGGGTTTGATAGGAGAACCATTATGAAATATTCAGACGACACAGTCATCATCAGCCTGTTACAGGCAGACGAGACAGGTCATGGTCCGGTTGTCGACCACTTCATAGAGTGGTGTGAGGAGTCTCATCTAGAGATAAACACTAAAAAGACCAAAGATATGATCATCGACTTTAGAAAGCAAGCCCTGCCACATGAAGTAACATGCATCAAGGGGCAGACTGTAGAACTTGTAAAATCCTACAAGTACCTGGGTACAATCATAGACACTAAACTCACCTTGATGATGAAAATTGTGAAGCTGTGTGTAAGAAGGGACACCAGCATCTTTTCTGTTTAAGGAAACTGTCTCACTTTCATGTTGACAGATCATTGATGAAGCTGTTCTACTGTGCTTTTATTGAGTCTGTCCTTTCTTTTTGTATGGTGGCATGGTTTGGGAACCTGTCTTTAAAGAGCAGGAACTCACTGGGCCAGGTCGTCAAATGGGCTAGCAGGACCATCGGTGAGACTCAGACAAGCCCAGAAGCCCTGTACATTAGACAGCTGCAGCGGCTCACTGGTTCCATCTTAGGGGACAGGTCTCACCCCCTGTACAGTGATTTCCGGCTCCTCCCATCTGGCCGCAGGTACACTGTACCTAAGACCAAAACTAAAAAGGCACAGGGCTAGTTTTGTCCCTGCAGCCATCATACATCTTAATAAGAGTTGATATCCTGATGATGGATTAGGTGTGGTGGTTGATGATGATGATGATGATTTGTTGCTATGTGCCACTTATGCACCTGTGCTGTACACTTTGAGGTTAGCCACTCTACATGCACTTTATGAGGCAGCATAGAATGATGATGGGTATAATGACAAACTGTGTAGGTATTTTTTACTGTTTCTTATTTATTGTATTGTTTTTGTATGAATGTCTCTCACTGTGAGCCAAATTTACCTGCGGGTACAAATAAAGCAATCTAATATAATCTAATCTAATCTAGCAGGCCTACTCAAATTGTGCCCAGGGCCACATGTGTGTCAGAGGCCACTCCTGAGGGACACAGCATGTGGTATATTTATTTTTCAAAAGTGGAGTTAGTTATTGCTACTGTAAAAGCAGATTATGAGAGCATCAAAGGTTTCCCGTCGAGATACTTAAGTGGCTCAAAGTGTTGGCTTAACTTCTACAAACTCTACCTCTGTTTCTGTTCAGTTAAAGTTTTTTTCATTGCTTTTTCTTTGCTAACATCACTTGTTTTTCAATACATTCATTTGTGTTAGTTGTGTCATTACCTGCCGCTGAGAATGTCTGGCCTAGATACATTTCATAGTTTGACAGTCTCACCCAATTCAATTTATGTAACAAAAAAAAAACTGAACCACACCAAGAACTGTTGCCACAAAACCATGATATGAACTGAACCATGGACTTTGCTAACTGTTCCACCCCTCCTTCCCAGATAAATATGTGGTTTATATCAAACCTGTAATCAGTCTACGAAGTGTGATTGATTCATAATGTGATTGACAGTGTGTATTTGTTTTTTTTTGTCTAAAGGTTTGAGTCCTAACATGATTCCGTGTGAGGATGAAAGTGGAGGAGGAGAGGGAGACGGTCCTCTACCTGAAGATCAGGAGAACCAGAGTGAAGCTCACAGGTAAGACCAGTATGTCCAGGCTTATACTGACATGAAACGGCTCAAAGCCCAGAGCAAAACCAGTAGGGAGGTAGGGAGAACACACTGAAGGTCAGTAGTCAAAAGGAAATGGAAAGTATTTAAAACCAGTAAATAAGTAGATGTTCAGAGGTCAAGTCCTTATACTGAAGGTATGTTGTTCTGTGATTGTTGTGTCCCTGTCAAGGCACAGGGATGGAGTTAGTGCAAATTTGTGAAAAGCAGTTAAGTTTATTTTTAAAGTGACATTTACTTGTTTCTTTTCTGTCTTTTGTTGATTCTTCATTTCTTTCAGTCCTGAGCTGAGACCACTTTCTCCTTCCCCAAGCCACGTGTCCATGAGGAGCAACAGATCCAAGGGTTTACCTATTGTTTTCAAAAATGGAGATCCATCTTCAGAGTAAGTTAAGAGAACCTTTTCTAGCACCACTTCTGTTAATGGGAACAAGTATAGTACATTATATAAAACTGTTATTTCTCCAGTTTTTATTAGAGCCTCATTGTTGATCTGTTCTGATTTGTTACAATCTCTCTTTGATGATTCTCCATTTCTTTCAGTCCTGAGCAGGAAAGATCTGTTTCTCCTTCACCAAGCCACGTGTCCATGAGGAGCAACAGATCCAAGGGTTTACCTATTGTTTTCAAAGAGGGAGATCAATCTTCAGAGTAAGTTAAGAGAAGTTTTTTTTTCAGCTTTAGCACAGTATGACACCCTGAATGTTGTGTCTGGTCAAATATGTTAATTGTGTTCCTGTTTAGTCATGACAGTCAGAAGGAAACAAAAAGTTTTTACCAAAAAAACAAGTAAATAAGTGGCAGATGGTCGGAGGTCAAGTCTTTACACTGAAAGTATGAAGGTGTTGTTCTGCCATGATTGCACATTTGTGAAAAGCAGTAAAGTTTCTGTTTAAAGCGGCATTTACTTGTTTCTTTTCTGTCATTGTTGATTCTCCATTTCTTTCAGTCCTGAGCAGGAAAGATCAGTTTCTCCTTCACCAAGCCACGTGTCCATGAGGAGCGACAGATCCAAGGGTTTACCTATTGTTTTCAAAGAGGAAGATCCATCTTCAGAGTAAGAGAACAAGAGAACCTTTTCTAGCACCACTTCTGTTAATGGGAACAAGTATAGTACATTGTATAAAACTCTGCATCGTAACATAAACGTCCGGGCGGGCAGAAGTTATCATGACGTGAATCCTATGTTGCGGTAAAAAAAAAAGACAGTTGATTCGGTGGAAACCGGGCTTTACGGGGAGGGGGGGGGGGGTACTTCATGGCCCAGATAAAACTTTTACTACTCCACTGTTTTTATTTTTATTTCACAGCCTCGTTATTCATCTGTTCTGATTTGTCACAATCTGATTCTCAATTTACTAAAGTTTTGAGCTGCAAATATTATGTTATGGTCGCGTGACGATGCAGCCGCTTGCCCGCTAATAAATTAATAAGTAAATAAATAAATATAACGGATCTTCGCACTTGCACAGTCAACATAGCAGCGACATGCAGTCATCCACCCTCACAGTCCTGCTCTTGGGACATCCACAGCTGCTTTTTAGTCCCAGTCCCTCCCTGGTTTCATCTCTGTTAATTCAGTCAGGTCAAGTTTCTATTATGCATGCCGACAGCCTTTGATCTGTCATCAGTGTGACGGGACAGTCAATATAGATATAAGTTTTTGTGCTGATTCAGATAGTTATTGATAGTTATTTAAAGCATTTAAATGTGCCTGGAACTGTGGAAACCTGCCTGTGAGGTCTTGGTGACGTGGGCGCACTACGCGCAGGGCAGTCAAATTACCACTGCGCCGGCTGCGCTTCGCCTTCAGATGCTCATGGTGACCTTGCCAAGCTTTCGGCGTACTCTCGACGCGGCTTTTTGGCACGAAATTTTCACTGCGCCAAGCTGAATCTGTCGACACCTCCCCCTGCGGCACCGCCACACCCATCTCGGCACATCGCAGTCTACCAGTTTACCAAATCCGCTGCGCACGGTGCTGCGCCGGAGGAAATTACCACTGATTACCACTGCTTCGCCACGCTGTGCCACCGAGTTGCGCCACGAAATTAGAGCCCTATAGCTTTAAGCCCAGTCTTGTCTTACACTTCCTGTTTTATTTTGTACTCATATTTCCCTCCTGCTTGAAATCCTGACCTATTCCTTTTGTGTGATTTTCCCTCCGTTGTGATTGTCAACCCTGCCTGAGTCCCCTTACCTCATGTTTACAAATAGGCATTGTCCCTTGTCTTGTTGCCAGTCCTTCACATGAGCATTTTTGGTTGTGGTTTTTTCATCCTCCTTGAGAGTGACTTTTGTTGTTAGAAAAAATTAATTTTGTTTTACCACCCCCAGAGTTGTGTATTTGAGTCCTCCTTGTTGGTAAAGCAGTGCACACTGTTAGCTAAACAAGTGAGAGTGTTAGGGTTTGGAGAGGAGGTACTGTAGGCTCTCTGGAGATCATTGAACATAGAGAGACCCTGCCTTTCTCATATTTAGTAGGTTGCACCCTTAATTTGGGTAGCAGTGCAGTCATCATGATGAATTTCCTTTGGGATGAATAAAGTATCATTACTGATGCATCATGTTTTCTCCACAGGGTCAACCAGGAAACGCCAGAGATTTCCACTGGTCCTCAAAAACATCTGGATTCTGTGTTTTTGGTGTGTATGGGGGCATTGCATCGTGAGGGTTTTGTGAGTGGTTGTAAGGGGTGTATGGGTTGTACAGGAAAAAGTCTGAGTGAGGCAGAAAATGGCAGGCTGTTGAATATGGGCTTTTACAGTTGATTGTATATTGTCCGAGTCAAATGACTGAATATTGTTTCCTTCCAGCTTCTCCAGGAGAAAGTTTCTGATTTTGTGAAGGAAGAACTTGAGAATCTCCGGAAGATTCTGAGTCCAATTTACCTACAATACCTAGAGAGTCAAGGAGAAGACGAAGAGGTGGTTAATAATGAAGAGGAAGCACGGAGTAGGAGCAGAAGAGAAGCTTTTCTGAACATCACTCTTCAGTTCCTGAGGACAATGAAGGAGGAGGAGCTGGCGGACTCTCTGCAGAACAGTAGGTGTCTTTTAACAGATGTAGAGGAGAAGAACATTTTAAAATGTTACATTAACAGTGAAATATGCTTTAATTTTCCTCCTCTTGACTGCATACTGTGCCGAGTCCAAAGCTCTTTAAGCAGCCAATAAAGTTGATGTTCAGTAAGATATGCTTTAAAAGGTTCCATCAAGTCACCCTTAGCTGTTCGCACTCCTGTAAACCTTGCAGTTTTTTTGATGAATCATCTTTTGATGTTGTACAGGCACTGTACATCTGTACAAAATTAAGTCTTATACAATATTTGTCCTTTTTCTTTGTAGGAACACAAGCTGCAGTTTGCCGGCGTAAACTCAAATCTAACATGAAGAAGAAGTTTGAGTGTGTGTTTGAGGGCATTGCTAAAGCAGGAAACCCAACCTTTCTGAACCAGACCTACACAGAGCTCTACATCACAGAGGGAGGGAGTGGAGAGGTCAATGATGAACATGAGGTCCGACTGATTGAAACAGCGTCCAGGAAACCAGACAGGCCAGAGACAATCATCAGATGTGAGAACATCTTTAAATCTGCACTAGGAAAAGTTGAACCAATGAAAACAGTGATAACAAAGGGAGTGGCTGGCATTGGGAAAACAGTCTTAGTGCAGAAGTTCACTCTGGACTGGGCTGAAGACAAAGCCAACAAAGACATACAGTTCACATTTCCCTTTTCCTTCAGAGAGCTCAATGTGCTGAAAGAGAAAAAGTTCAGCTTGGTGGAACTTGTTCATCACTTCTTCTCTGAAATCAAAGAAGCAGGAATCTGCAGGTTTGATCAGTTCCAGGTCGTCTTCATCCTAGACGGTCTGGACGAGTGTCGACTTCCTCTGGACTTCCACAACACTGAGATCCTGACTGATGTTAACAAGTCCACCTCAGTCAACGTGCTGCTGACCAACCTCATCAAGAGAGAACTACTTCCCTCTGCTCGTATCTGGATAACCACACGACCTGCAGCAGCCAATCAGATCCCTCCTGAGTGTGTTGACATGGTGACAGAGGTCAGAGGGTTCACTGATCCACAGAAGGAGGAGTACTTAAAGAAGAGGTTCAGAGATGAGGAGCAGGCCAGAGAGATCATCTCCCACATCAAGACATCACGAAGCCTCCACATCATGTGCCACATCCCAGTCTTCTGCTGGATCACTGCTACAGTTCTGGAGGAGCTGTTGAAGACCAGAGAGGGAGGAGAGCTGCCCAAGAACCTGACTCAGATGTACATCCACTTCCTAGTGGTTCAGTCCAAAGTGAAGAAGGTCAAGTATGATGGAGGAGCTGAGACAGATCCACACTGGAGTCCAGAGACCAGGAAGATGATTGAGTCTCTGGGAAAACTGGCTTTTGAGCAGCTGCAGAAAGGAAACCTGTTCTTCTATGAATCAGACTTGACAGAGTGTGGCATCGATATCAGAGCAGCCTCAGTGTACTCAGGAGTGTTCACACAGATCTTTAAAGAGGAGAGCGGCCTGTACCAGGACAAGGTGTTCTGCTTCGTCCATCTGAGTGTTCAGGAGTTTCTGGCTGCTCTTCATGTCCATCTGACCTTAATCAAATCTGGAGTCAACCTGTTCTCAGAGGAACAATCACCTTCTATGTGGTCCCAACTGTTTTTAGACAAAACCACAGTATTCTACCAGAGTGCTGTGGACAAGGCCTTGCAGAGTCCAAACGGACACCTAGACCTGTTCCTCCGCTTCCTCTTGGGTCTGTCACTGGAGACCAGTCAGTCTCTCCTACGTGGCCTGGTGACAAAGACAGTAAGCAGTTCACAGATCAATGAGAAAACAATCAAGTACATCAAGAAGAAGATCAGTGAAGATCTGTCTCCAGAAAAAAGCATCAATCTGTTCCACTGTCTGAATGAACTCAATGATGGTTCTCTAGTGGAGGAGATCCAGCAATACCTGAGTTCAGGAACTCTCTCCACAGATAAACTGTCTCCTGCTCAGTGGTCAGCTCTGGTCTTCATCTTACTGTCTCCAGAAAAAGGTCTGACAGTATTTGACCTGAAAGAATATTCATCTACAGAAGAGGCATTTCTGAAGCTGCTGCCAGTCGTCAAAGTCTGCACCAAAGCTCTGTAGGTTAAAATAACTACATAGATTAACTCTATTAAAAAGAAAAAATCTGACTTCTTTTTTTGTTTGTTTCTTCTTCAGGCTGAGTTGCTGTAACCTGTCAGAGAAAAGATGTGAAGCTCTGGCCTCAGTTCTCCAGTCCTCTAGACTAAAACAACTGGACTTGAGCAACAACGACCTGCAGGATACAGGAGTGAAGCTGCTCTGTGGTGGACTGAAGAGTCCACACTGCAAACTGGAAACTCTCAGGTCAGGATTCATCTATTTGTTCAACATTGGTGAAAAATAAGACAACATTGGTGTTTAGGTGTAGGGTGGTTTGAGAGCACGGATTGATGCGGAGAGTCCGGTCAGGGCTCTGGTGGCAAGGCAAGGCAATTTTATTTGTATAGCCCGTTTTTACAAACAGTTTGTCTCAAAGGGTTTTACATGGCATCATAACAACATCCTCTGCACTTAGACTCTCGACTGAGGAAAAACTCCACGAAAAACCCTTTTAACAGGGAAAAATTGGAGAAACCTGAGGGTGAGCAACAGAGGAGGGATCCCTCACCCAGGACGGGCAGACGTGCAATAGATGTTGTTACAGACAAGAAAACTGTTTATAACACAGAATGTGGGAACATGGAAATGTTCACAAGAGTTGATGAAGGCAGCTACTGGTGGGAGGAGAGGCAGGGAGAGCAGGCCAGCTTAATGGGAGGACTGGATGGCAGACTGGATCATGGGAAGGGAGGGGAGGCCGGTCTAACAGCAGGGGAAAGGGCGGGAGGGGGGGTGGGGGGGGTGCAGAGAGATGGAGCTCCGGTGGATCTGTGGAAACACAGAGAGAGTGCGAGACACCAAGGCCAAACTACAAAGTACAACAGATAATGACAGTTCAAAATGTACTGAGACGAGAGGAGAGGGAAGAGAGGAGAAGGAGGGAGGAGGGGAGGGGGAAAGGAGAGGAGAGGGCTCTGTGTAACCAGATGTGTCCCCCAGCAGTCTAATAGCAGCATAGCTATAAAATGGTTCAGAGCTACCTAAACCAGCCCTAACTAAAAGCCCTGTCATAAAGGAAGGTCTTAAGCCTAGACTTAAATGTAGTTAGAGTGTCTGCCTCTCTGACCCATGGAGAGAGTTGGTTCCACAGGGTCTCAATAACCAGGCCGTAGAGTGCAGAGAGAGTTCTTTATTTCCTACGATGTAGGCTCTTACAGAGACTTTGCTGTGTGTGTGTGTGGTTTCTAGGATCTACACAGAACAGAGTGAAAACCCATACTACTGTAAACATCTTCATATACAACAAGAAGAGTGATAATAATCAATAGTAACTTAAAGGTTTACCACATTAACACTGCTTATTACTTAATTCAAAGTAAATGCACTTCACAAGATCATAATAATTAATATCTAACTGAAATCTACTTACAGGGCAAATGGACACCCATATCCTTCTTAAACTGAAAAAACTAGACCTGAACACCAAAAAAAAAACGTCTGAAAACTTTCAGCAACTCCTTTAGTCCTCTCTCCCTTTCTGTTTCTGGCAAACTGGTTCTTGTTGCTAGGCAGAACAGCGTCAGCGCGCCCTCTACTGGTCAATGATGAGCCACTCTCTTCTCAACCCCCAGGCAAAAGCCTTTTCAACAATTGGTGGAGGAAACGTAATTAATAAAGTGGCTAACATGGCTAACATCTGTTCATTAAATGGTAAATAGCTGCACTCAAATGTCAGAAGAACAAGAAGTCGAGGTCAGATGGGGTGTTGTTTTCCCAGTGGGTAGAGCAGGCTATAGTCCTCGCTGCAGCTGCCCCTGTCACCTCTTTGTAAACCAGCTTGTTGTAAGTACATACCAAGTGGGCTTTAGACAGCAATTTTTGCTTTTCACAAAACTCTCGTTTACAAGTGTGTGTGTGTGTGTGTGTGTGTGTGTGTGTGTGTGTAGGCTGTCAGGCTGTCTAATCACAGAGAAAGGCTGTGCTTCCTTGGCCTCTGCTCTGAGCTCCAACCCCTCCCATCTGAGAGAACTGGACCTGAGCTACAACCATCCAGGAGACTCTGGGGTGGAACTTCTCTCTGCTGGACTGAAGGACCCAGACTGGAGATTGGAGACACTCAGGTATGAACAGATGGGTCCTACAGCTACCTCCTCTCAGTGGGGATTGCATGTTATTTTTGATGCACCAGAATATTAAAGTATTATTGGTCTTTGTTTTTTCACCAGGCGGGACCATGGTCATGCTCAGTTCATGACGCCTGGTTTGAGAAAGTGTAAGTGTGCTTTATTTTTGAGATAATGAGTGAGGTAGTTTTTAATTGAGAAATTGTTTGGATGATGGGTGGCCAGCCATTAGAGAGCCAACAATCTAAAAGTTTTCATTGCACAGCTCACTGATGGCTTTTCCTTTCCCTCTCTTGATCTCATTCAACCTTGATTGACTTTTTTTTTTTAAACCAGATTTCTTCAACTTGGCTAATGTGAAGTAATTCTAGATTGGAGCCAAGAAAACAAGTCTAAGCAACATAATACAGGAAAATGTAGTAAAATTGTGTGTATTCAATTATTTGTCAGAAATGGACTTTACACTTTCTCTCCACCAGATGCCATTGAACTCACACTGGACCCAAACACAGCAAACAGAAAACTCATACTCTCGGACAACAACAGGAAGGTGACAATGGGGAAGGAGGAGCAGCCGTATCCTGATCATCCAGACAGATTTGACTACTGGGAACAGCTGCTGTGTACAGATGGTTTGACTGGTCGCTGTTACTGGGAAGTTGAGTGGGTTGGACAGGTTTACATAGGAGTGACGTACAAAGGGATCAGTAGGAGAGGGGAGAGTGACGACTGCTGTCTTGGGCATAACAATCAGTCCTGGAGTCTGAGCTGCTCTGACAAAGGTTTTTTTGTCCTGCACAAAAACAGAAAATCATCCGTGCGTAGACGCCAGTCTGGCAGAGTTGGGGTGTACCTTGACTATGATGCGGGCATACTGTCTTTCTACAACGTCACCTCTAACAAACGAGTCCACATCCACACTTACCAAACCAAATTCACTGAGGAGGTCTACCCTGCTTTCAGGGTTACAGAATCTTTCAAGTCCTCAGTGCATTTGTGTTGGAAATGAAGAAGCTTCACCAGGGTTAGACACTGTCGACTCACCGCAGTTCTAAAAAGTGGTTGTCTGAGTTTCCATAGCCTTCTGTCACCTCCAACCAGTCCATTCTGTCAGGACCACTTTGTCAAAATAATCTATATTTACTTGTACAGGTTTCATTTGGCGGTATGGTACTGTTCTGGGACCCCCTGCTCTTCCACGAGCTTGCCTGGATAGCCTGAGGCAGGAAGAGCACCTTCCTGCCCTTCATGAGCCATCATGAACAGCATAAGCAGGGAGCGCAGCAGCAAAGAAAACCCAGACAGAGGCAGAGCAGAGCAACCAACAAGATACAATGATAAGGTTCATAGCAGATGACTAGAGTAGCTGGGGTGGAGGTGGGTTGCAAAGAAGCCAGCAGAGGAAGCAGCAAGGGAGGTGACGTTGGACTAGAGCAGTTTAAATAGCGCGCTCTGAATGCAATTCCCCAATAGGAAGCGGGCATGGGGAGTCAGCTAAGCCATCAGCTGATCTGCTCGGTGCTGATTTAGTGCTTGACGTCGTGGTCTGCCAGAACGCTTTATGACATTATATTGAGGAAGTTCGTCGAAGGTTCATAGTAAGCGGTAGCTGAACATGTTGGGGTTTTAGGAAGAAGGAGCACCAGAACAGATGAGTTTTGAATAGATTTTTGCAGAGCTGGACACTGATAGGAGCCTCAGATGAAAAAAAAAAAAAATCTGAGTCTGGACTAAGACTGTCTTGTGAGTGGGGACTGCATCATCACACACAGTGGACAAGAGCCGAGGCAGTGAGTTGCAGAATGACGTGACCTTCTGGGTTGACTGAAGACCACGTCCTGCTGCAGTCTCACCATCTGAGGGTTTCACTGTGCACAAAGGAAGGTCTACCATGGCCTGGACCAAGAGCTGGGTGGTAGACTGGGTCAAGAAATGCCTGAATTTTTCGGATGTATGGAGCAAAGAGAGATGGATGAAACACAGTTTTTGCAGCAATGAAATTTCAGGGAACTTTGGTCTTTAATACATGAGAATTAATTATTGTAATGAAGACTACAAGAATTTAAGCTTGTATCCCTTTAATACTACAGGGTTCTTATGGATCCTTAAAAAGTCTTAAAAGGCATTGAATTCATTAATCTAAAAATAAGGCCTTAATTGGCATTAAAATGTCTTAAATCAATTTTTCAAAGGTCTTAAAAATGTTAACACATGGTAAGTGGTATTTTATGGTTGTAATTAGTCTCAAAATAATTGGTAACATTCTGACATAGAGAAGTTAGTGGTGGCCGTCAACGCTAAATTTCTGACCGCCACCAGCTCCCGAGTCAGCGTTTTTTTTTTTTCTGACTTTTTATGCATTTATTTTGAAAGGACAGCTGGAAAGAGACACAATCCAATGTTCATGTAGCAGTCACTTTACCTTGGATCACAGAGTAAAGTGGGCAAAATTGTCCCTAACCCTATGTAATTGATGTGGTGTTTTTTTTGCATTTGTGTTTATTGTGAAGTCGGTCTTAAATTTCATTTCAAGTGGCTTTAAAAAAGTCTTAAAAAGTCTTAAATTTAACTTGACTGTAGGAACCCTGTACTAAATGTTGGAGCCATTTTGACTGTTCTGTGTTTGACCACCAGGTGGGGTATTGTGTTTGGGGAAGGTGATAATATGTGAGGGTGTAATTGGCCTCCGGTGTGTGTGTGAGGAGGGAGAGCACAAAGTTTTCTGACCGTGTTAAGATGTGTTATGCCGTGAAAGACCGTGAAAGATGTTTAAAACCGTGTAGAGGGCACGCAGAGTGAGTTACCGTGATTGAGTGTTTGAACAGTGTAAATTACACTTACTTGAGAGCAGCAATACTGTGCTTACCTGGACTTTATGTGTAAATAAATTATTATTATTATGCAAACAACCTCACGTGAATGGACATTGGTTTGTGGACACGCGTCCGGAGAGTTCCCACACCCACACACACAGGAACTTCAAAGTACACGGCTTCATTGGTAAAAAAGACTGTACACTGAATAACTGTTTGCTACGCAGATGATTAATCGATTCATAAACATTTTGTATGTAAGGGTTTGAGCTACGGAATAGTTACAACGGTAAGTTTTAGAAAACATTCCTTCTCCCTTCATTTAGGTCACTCTGATCTTCAGATTATGGCTGATTACATTAACTAAGAGAGAGTGACAGAGGAAAAAACTGAAGAGTGTAATAACACAACAACATTTAACATGTAGCACTAGATATAGAAAAAAAATTCAAAGTTGTGTAAAATTTTTGGAATATTTGTTAGTAAAGTAAAATATGTATTATAGGTACTGTAGTTTTGTTATTTTCATACCACAGACTGGCCAGCAGGTCACTATTTTTTTTTTGTGTGTATAAGTGTAGGCTATTTGTTGGGGGGGGGGGGGGGGCATGCAGGAAAGGGCCACTCTGTTCTCATTGTCTTTAACTCATTTTATCCTTCAATTATCATCCACTCATCTATATCCAATACAAGAAATTTACTCTGATATATTTTATTACATTAGATTAGATTATACTTTATTTCATCCCCGAAGGGAAATTCGTTCATGACAGCAGCATGTTTTTTTAATTGTGCTTTTTCACCCTTTGAACTGGATTTAGAAAACAGTTTTTAACAGTTATGTTATGTATTTATGTATTTTTTTAATTTCATTGTCACTCATCCCGAAATCTACTCATGTTAACTCATTAGTACAGTTTTTGTATTTGAATATAATTTGACAGTTGTGTGAAGTCACTTTGTGTTTTGGAAACTATTTGTCACCTTTCAAACACTGTTTGAAATCACAGTTAATATTTTAATGTACTTCTGTTAAATCTAATTTAAGTGTTGTGCTCTTAATGATGTGAGTTTATGTTACTGAGGGATAATAAAGGACTGTATAAAATGTTGGTTTGCTGATCCTGATCCCTAACTTCGCCCCAGGTGTGTCGGTCAGAACACAGATGCTGACAACTCTTCTTAGTTTGACTGTTTAATTAAGCTCAAGCAACAGTACAGAACATGGCCATAGCTTTGTGTGAGTGGTTCTGTCCAGAAAAGAAGGAAGAAACATATTATCTGGCCCACATTACATACACAAAATATATTGACATACTGCACCTTTAATATTTGTAATAACATACACCTTTCTGTATATGCAGTGTAGCTAATTAGCATTAACAGTGCACTTGCTAACTTAACACAGAAAAATACGTAGCTACACATCCACTCCTAGCTAACCAATTAACAACCACATGTTTTATGTTAGCAATCAGCTCCAAGCTAGGTGGCTATAATTATCAACTTCTGAAAACAAAGGATAGTGAAATAGCAACATAAATAATACGACTTACAGGTCTCACGGACGCACGCACACAATTATGGTGAACCAATTAGTTTCTGGCAGCTTCTGACTGGCAGCCTCCGCGCTCTCTCTCTCCACTCTGCACTTTCTGCCGTCTTCAGGCTCGCGTGTGCTCGCTCCCGATGCGGTGCGCGTAACTGTCACGCGCATCTGCCTCTGATCACCGTCACGCGCCCAGAGTAATCAGCACTGACCTACGGCCCTTTCGTACAGTTTATGTACAGTATTTCAAAGGAGGTTAAATCGAAAGCAACTGGACTTAGTTATTTGTCTAGGAAGACGTTTCACCTCTCATCCAAGAGGCTTCATCAGTTCATGTACGCATCTGACCAGGCTGGGACTGGTCCAACTATCTGGTGTGGAGACTCACTATTTAACCTCTTGTGTGGGCGTTCACAAGGGTGATGATGTCACTGGTTCCCATTTGTGCTCCAAGTGCCAACGACAGTCGTTTAAATGACTGCCTTTGATGGAAGGTTGGTTTCGACTTCGTTAGTGCCCTATTGTGTTATAACGACAGTCGTTGGAGCCACTTGCCACTTGTGAACAGTGGTTGTTCTTTGAGGCTAGATTGTTGAATCTCCTGGGAAGGGATGAAAGGGCAGCATTGTAAATTGGAGATAGGTGGTGTCTCAGGCCACCTCCCCTATTGAGGGATGGTTTCTCTACTTTTACAAAAATAGCTTCTTTGACTCCTCTTTCAAACCATCTGTCCTCTCTGTCTAGGATTTGGACATTGCTGTCCTCAAAGGAGTGGGCTTTCTCCTTGAGATGTAAATGGACAGCAGAGTCCAGTCCTGAGGAGTTTGCTCTCCTGTGTTGGGCCATGCGTTTATGCAGTGGTTGTTTTGTTTCTCCAATGTAGAGGTCTTTGCATTCCTCGTTGCATTGGACTGCATACACCAGATTGCTTTTGTGGGTGTGTGGTGTTCTGTCCTTGGGATGTACCAGTCTCTGTCTGAGTGTGTTGCTGGGTTTGAAATACACAGGGATATGGTCAAAAGGCACAACTATCACAACATAACAAAAGCAAAGAGAGACAAACCAAGAAATTCCGCAATTTACAATCTCGACGTGTTGACAATAACACAGAAATACTCACATGGGGGCAAAAAACTGACCATTCAGCCCAGAAAGAAACACAAAATAGATGGGTTAAGAATTTGTCTGACAGAGAACTCACCCAACCTGAGACAGAGGTCCTAGCCAAAGGCTTGAATTTTGCCATGACACCGAAAGAGCTACCTATAGTGGATTTGATTACAGCTACAGAATCTGCTATAAGGAAAAACAACTTAACCGGAACTGAGGCAGATCAGCTAAGGTTAAAAGTGTCAGCGGCGGTGGCCGAGGCTAAGGTCCCCCCCTCTAACCTCACTTTTGAGGAGAGGAAAGCAGTGACGGCTCTGAGCAAAGACCAAAACATTACAATCCTCCCAGCAGACAAGGGTAGATGCACAGTTGTGCTCAATACAACTGACTACCAGGCTAAGATATCTACACTACTCAGCGACTCTAACACTTATGAAACTCTGAAACGAGACCCGACCAGTGGCTATAAAAAGAAGGTGATAGAATGTCTACAACAACTACAAAAAGAAGGGGTCATTGACAAAACACAATACTACCGGCTTTACCCCCAGGACTCAACCCCATGCCTATATGGACTCCCCAAAATCCATAAAGAAGGGTCCCCGCTCAGGCCCATTGTCAGCAGCATAAACTCGGTCACTTACAACATAGCCAAACACATTGCTAATATCTTGGCTCCTTTGGTGGGAAACACCCCACACCACATCCAAAACTCTATAGACTTTGTGGATAAAGTCCGGGACATAAAAATGGAACCAGATGACACTATGGTATCCTATGATGTGACTTCTCTTTTTACCTGTATCCCAACTATGGAGGCTTCGGCCACAGTAAGAGAACGACTCACACAAGACAACTCCCTGCAAAACCGAACAAAACTCAAACCCGAACATATTTGCCAGCTTCTGGATTTGTGCCTGAACACCACATACTTCCAGTTCAACGGCAAATTTTACAGGCAAAAACACGGCTGTGCCATGGGTTCACCAGTATCCCCTATTGTGGCAAACCTGTACATGGAGGAGGTAGAGAAAAAGGCTCTAAACTCCTTTGAAAGAACAACACCGAGCCACTGGTTAAGGTATGTGGACGACACATGGGTTAAAATCAAAACCAAAGAGGTGCAAGCTTTTACCGAACACATTAACTCAGTGGACAAAAACATCAAGTTCACCAGAGAGGATGTCAAGGACAATAGTCTGCCTTTCTTAGATTGTGACGTCCATATGAAAGAGGACAGGAGCCTCCACATTGGGGTATACAGAAAACCCACACATACAGACCAATATCTACTTTTCGACTCTCACCACCCTCTGGAACATAAGCTTGGGGTTATCAGAACTTTACAACACAGAGCTGATAACGTGCCCACCAGCTCACAGGCCCAAGGGGCAGAACACAAGCACCTGAGAGGCGCCCTCACAACTTGTGGTTACCCTAGCTGGACCTTTGTGAAAACTGCAGCTGCTTCCAGAAAGAAAACCAGCAAAGTGGTTGAGAAAGAAAGACAAAACAAGAGAAACAACATAGTCATTCCATATGTGTCTGGAGTATCAGAAAAACTCAGGAGGATCTTTAACAAACACCGTATCCCTGTGTATTTCAAACCCAGCAACACACTCAGACAGAGACTGGTACATCCCAAGGACAGAACACCACACACCCACAAAAGCAATCTGGTGTATGCAGTCCAATGCAACGAGGAATGCAAAGACCTCTACATTGGAGAAACAAAACAACCACTGCATAAACGCATGGCCCAACACAGGAGAGCAAACTCCTCAGGACTGGACTCTGCTGTCCATTTACATCTCAAGGAGAAAGCCCACTCCTTTGAGGACAGCAATGTCCAAATCCTAGACAGAGAGGACAGATGGTTTGAAAGAGGAGTCAAAGAAGCTATTTTTGTAAAAGTAGAGAAACCATCCCTCAATAGGGGAGGTGGCCTGAGACACCACCTATCTCCAATTTACAATGCTGCCCTTTCATCCCTTCCCAGGAGATTCAACAATCTAGCCTCAAAGAACAACCACTGTTCACAAGTGGCAAGTGGCTCCAACGACTGTCGTTATAACACAATAGGGCACTAACGAAGTCGAAACCAACCTTCCATCAAAGGCAGTCATTTAAACGACTGTCGTTGGCACTTGGAGCACAAATGGGAACCAGTGACATCATCACCCTTGTGAACGCCCACACAAGAGGTTAAATAGTGAGTCTCCACACCAGATAGTTGGACCAGTCCCAGCCTGGTCAGATGCGTACATGAACTGATGAAGCCTCTTGGATGAGAGGTGAAACGTCTTCCTAGACAAATAACTAAGTCCAGTTGCTTTCGATTTAACCTCCTTTGAAATACTATGACCTGGGCAAATGAGAATATGCACCGGCTTTATGTACAGTACAAGTGAATAAATACCATTTACACCACTGCTACAGGAAAGTCTTTCTTTAAATCATTTCAACTTACCTGCATGAAAGAGAAGATGGCCACTAAGCCGCCCATCACACAGCAAACTCAGCAGATGGGCCTTGAAACGATCTGAGATAGAAAGCAAAAAACGTCTGGATTTCACCTCAGATCAGATTTTAACAGAGTTTTTTTCCCCGGCTAAGTCAACAATAGCCTACAGTAGCATGATGCTCCGCTATGTTGTTAAGCTAAGAATATTCTATGACCAGCTGAAGCAGCAGCTGTTTTTACTTACATCTCCAAAAACATATAAAAAAGCAACATGGATAAACTCGGATGAAACATGTTGTCAGTTTTGTGTAACCAGAAGACACGTTTCTGAAATCTTAACGGTCACTTCCTCACCTGGAGAAAAAAAATGAAATGAGCGAGCGTTGCTAGGCATCTGGAAACGTATGACGTGACGTGACGCCATGACGTAGTTCTACCGTTGCTCTTTCGCCCGCGAAAACGCAAACCAGCAATGTTTGTTCAGCCGCTGTGAAGAATGGAGACGTAACTTTCCCTCTTTTGTGACTCATTTGATCGTTTTTTCGTTCTTCCATTCATTTGGTCTCCTCATAAACTGCAGATTGGTGTGTGTGTGTGTGTGTGTGTGTGTGTGTGTGTGTGTAACAGTATACATGGGTGTGTGTATTAGTCAGGAAATGGCCTCTGATTCCAACCGTCGTTAAACTGAGATTCTAATTGGCTCTTTAATTAAGACACGGAAACACTGAGCCTCAACACACACACACACACACACACACACACACACACACACACACACACACACACACACACACACACACGCCCATTCATCTGACCCCAACATGAACCTTTTCTCAGTGCGACTCTCTCACACACAGCTGTATATCTCTATGTTGTGTGCACATTTAAAGGGATAGTTCAACATTTTTGGCAAATTGGCCCATTGCCATAATCCCTATAGTCATAGCAGTAGGTTTGTTACCTTTAATTGTCAGTGCAAGCTGTTTTTAGAGTGGCGGAGCAGAGCCGTGAGCTGCTCAGAGCTACGCTACGGAGGCTAATGGGATTTCTTGGTTTCCCTCTCATCAAACTCATCAAATACACAATCCAACAACTCCAAAACGCTCTGGTGGACAAGTTGTGACGGAATAAAATTCCGAAGAGTCCGTAACCAGAAAGACTACAGGTCACAGCGTAAAACAGCATATAAACAAAAAACACAGAGTTAAAAGCAGGAGCAAAGGAGAATAAAAAAGTAAAATAAAAGAAAATAGATAAAGTTAAAAGTTATTAAAAAGAGCTCAGCTATAAGCACATGAAAAGAGAAATGTTTTTAACCTGGATTTAAGTTGGGGCTGATCTCAGTTCTGCTGGTAGTTTGTTCCACTTGTGAGCAGCATAGCAGCTAAATGCAGCTTCACCATGTCTGGTCTGAACTCTGAGCTCCACTATCTGACCTGAGTCAGTAGATCTCAGAGCTCTACTGGGTTTATATTCTACTAACATGTCATTCACTGGTGTTTCACTTCTCTAACGTTGTTGTTGTTGTTGTTGTTGTTGTTGTTGTTGTTGTTGTTGTTGTTGTTGTTGTTGCAGGTTATATTGGTCAGGGTTGAAAAGGTTAGTCAAGTTAATGAACCAGCTGAGTGTGTGTGTGTGTGTGTGTGTGTTTCAGACCATTTCCGGAGGAGAGACACGTCTCAGAGCGACGTTAGTTTGTTTTAATTTTTGTAAAGCTTTCATACAACAGTATACAACATGATTCACATCAGTTTGATGTGTGTGTAAATGTGTGTTTGTTTCTGTGTGTCCAGTTCATCCAGGTCACCATGAGCATCTGAAGACGACGACATCAAACCACACATTTTTAAAATCCTCACACATTAACAACAGTCAGCCAGTTGTGTGTTTTTACTCTGTGTTTTTAACTTTTTCTTGTATAAACAATATTAAAGTGTCTGTCACATTCCATTTTACTATGAGCATTAAATACATCATAGTAGTTGTAACAGTAGAATAGTAACCAATAGTAACCACTAGAGGGCCTTGTGAACCTGTGGACTGAGTTTATTATCATGAGCATTTACAGTGTTTTACCTCAGTAACTGTGTCAGCCTGAACATCTGGAACATGTATGAAACCATGAATAAACATGTGATATCACAGTGTGGTTTGTTTTTCTGCTGTTTAATTTTAAATAGTTGACAACACAAAGGTGGTTATCTGTATTCGTGCTTCATCCAGACCAATGAAGTCAGTTACATTTCTACCGTCCACTCATCCATAGACATTTAAACTGCACAAATAAAAACATTTCAAGTGCTCCTAAATGTTCAGATTGTTTAACAACCACTTACAGCCACTTAGTGTGTACCTCCCTAATTCACTGACTTTAGGTTTTCTTATAATTCTTCCTTAAGGAAACAGTGTTATTTTAGGTTGTCCGGAGCTTCTGGAGAAATATTCATTGGCTTAAAAAAAAATCATAGACATCAAATTGTATTCAGTGGGATAAATTATGCAAGCTGGTGTCATATCCATGTCTGATCTCGTTAAACCGGTTTGACTCTGCACCTGTTAAGCACCGCAACAGAAAAGCAACAGGTCACGGACCGAACTGGAACTGTTCCAGACCGCTCGGAAAAACTCTCCATTTACTTTCTTTTCTTTCTTTTTTTTTTTTTTTACCTCCGCGTATCCAGACGAAACCTTCCTGGAAACCCGGACCAGGTTATTTTGCAGGCTATGTAAACCTGGGACATTGCGAAACGGTTCAGTATACATTTGCCTACTTACAGGAAGTAGATTTTACTTTCGTTCTCAGTTCATTCGACGCAGCCAACAAACCACCTGCTGACCTTGGGAAGGTAATTATTGAAATACTTGAGAATGTTTGATAATGACAAAGAACTTAATATTGTTACAGTAGGTGTTTGGTGTTCGGTGTCTGCATTAAAAACGCATAGAAACGCGTCGGAGCTTTAAGGTTTATAAAACCTGTTATCAGTCTGGCACTCAGGAAAGTTGACTGTAATAGCATTACACACACGCAGTCGTAGGCCTAATGTGTGTTTATTATGAATTTATCATCTAAAGCAGAGGTCTTCAAGTTCAACAGGGGGTCCGTGACACCGGGTCCGCAGATCATGAAGTGTTTGGTTGATTATAGACTACAGTTTTGTATATTTGCTTTCACATTTAAGCTTAAAAATAAAAACGTCAATTTGAATAGCTTGCAGAGTCCATTAAATTGTTAATATTGGCATTGGTATCAGTTGACAAGGTCTGTTTATAAATGGTAGTGGCACGGCCATGAATTTGTAAACCTGTGTAGGCCTATTATAGCTGAGTGTTGAATCTAGCTACGTTTATTACTTCACTTATTAGCTACTTTATTTTTACAGGGACAGCGCACAATTAATATAATTGTACCAGAGTTAGCTGACAGCTAATTAGGGCCACGGGCAATCGCACCGGGCACTGGTCCCAACAGCTATGAAATAGCTGCAGGGACCAGTGCCCGGGCAAAGCCCGGGCACTACTGTTATTGTGTGGATTTTTTCTTCTTATTAGTGTGAATGCTGGAAGCATTCACACTATTGTTATTCGGTTCGGCCATTTTCTGCCTTTCTTCGTCATGTAACTAGTCCTTCATACTTTGTGCTATTTCAACAATTCAAATATCAAATTGTTCAGCCTTTTCGGGACAGGTGTGCTATGTCTTTTCTCTTTTCAACTATTCATACTTTTTGCAATATTCAACTATTTCTGATTTTTTTTTCCCCATAGAGAATGCATTGGAACAGTCTTGAAACTCTTCAAATCTTCTTACTTCTTTCAGCCTTTAAAGCGTCCACATACTTTCAGCTAGAGACTTCATTCAAATTCTGAGCTGTAGACAAACTTCTAATGTATTCATCCTGTATGTACAACTTTTTCATAGCCTGTACCGTTTTTGAGATAAATCCTTTAAAAGCACATGAGGATTTCTGACAAATTTCACACTTTTCAATGAGTGTGTATGGGGTTGGGTCAGAGTGAGTGACATCATCGTTAGAGTGAGAGGGATCGAAAAAACATTCAGGATTTTTTCTGGATAAATTGCCAGCACGGCCACAAATTAAACTCTAGACACATGATTTCCTCACCGGTTTGTAGCCACACTTGTTGTGTCTCATTTAATGTGCTCAAAACAGCAGACAGACTTACAGAATTGTCTCAGTGAGCCTAATTGTCCAGCTAGACCCACTCCAGTGGCTCATCCACTTCAATAGAAAAGTAGGAGCTGATTTTTTTAGAAAAGCAGAAATGCCCCCCTTTTCTACCTTGCGACCCTGAGAAAAGTTTTTGCCCTACAAACATTTAATGCACATTGCCTCGCTCAGGAAGGTCTGCTTGCCCAGATGGTCAGATGGCCACATTCTGATTAGAGTTACGGTTCTCTTTTTCTGGGCTGTTTTGGGAAGCTGCACAGAGCTCAAATCTCTCTGCTCTGCTCTGCTCTGTGTGCAGTTGGTCCAGCTGTAGGGGCCAGCTCGTTATCAAAGTCTATAAATAGAACAGTGCAGGTGCAGCCTGGCCGCTCGTTAAGATGTTTTTAAACACAGCCCCACACACACACATGATAAACCAGACTGACAGAGGATGTCCACGCACAAACACAGGCATCACACTCACACAGACAGACACACACAGACACTCACACACAGTCACACATGCACACATACACAAACAGATAAACACACAAACACAACACTGTTCCACACAGTAAAATGTAAGCATGGTAGTCGCCATGGTAACTTCTGAGGGCAGGCTGCCACACAGGTGTAATCAATCAGATCATTAGGGAGAGAGGAGTTTTGTGGCGCTTAAAGGGATAGTTCACCCTAGAATGATATTTCGCTCATTATCTACTCACCCTCATGTTGACTAAGGGCTGGAAGAATTCTCAGAGTCCACCGTCCCTTCTCTGAGTTACAGGGGGTCTTGGCGTAGCAGTGCATGTCCATATAACGGTTGCAAAGGGACACCAGAGCTCTTCGTAAAAAAACACACACAAAAAAACATCCTGGTCCGTCCAAATCTCGCGTGATTCGCAGTAACCGCACTGACGCCGGCGCAAATCACGCGAGATTTGGATGGACCAGGAAGAGGAGCTTCGAGAAGCTTCCGCTACAAACAAGCTTAAAATATAGACTTATTTAATTTTTTTCGGGACAATTACGCAATTTGGGGCTTCAGCACAAGACGGACATTACATACGAGCATCATGGAGGTATTTGGATGTTTTTTTGTGTGTGTTTTTTTTACGAAGAGCTCTGGTGTCCCTTTGCAACCGTTATATGGACATACACTGCTACGCCAAGACCCCCTGTAACTCAGAGAAGGGACGGTGGACTCTGAGAATTCTTCCAGCCCTTAGTCAACATGAGGGTGAGTAGATAATGAGCGAAATATCATTCTAGGGTGAACTATCCCTTTAACAGTTTTACTTTCTGCACATGTACACGCAGACAGAGAGACCGTCAGACTCACACACACACACACACACACAGGTTTTCAGCTCACATTCATCAGGCTCTCAATTATTTTATACTTTTGATGTAAACATCTCCAACAATTTATATTTTTCTCATGAATTTAAGTTCAGACGTTTAGTCTTTCCAACTCTATTAATAGTAGTACAATTACAGGTGGAGCCTGGGACATAGGATGCAGCTTTTAACATGTGTCCTATCTATCTATCTATCTATCTATCTATCTATCTATCTATCTATCTATCTATCTATCTATCTATCTATCTATCTATCTATCTATCTATACCCCTCCCTATTTTTTAACCCCTCTGTCTCCTTTCTTTCTTTCTTTCTTTCTTTCTTTCTTTCTTTCTTTCTTTCTTTCTTTCTTTCTTTCTTTCTTTCTTCTACTCCTTCATTTGTATTTTACGTAACTTTTTATATCCTTCCCTCTCTATCCATCCATCCATCCATCCATCCATCCATCCATCCATCTACCTCTTTCTATCTATCATCCCCCTCTCTCTTTTTCTTCTTTCTTTCTTTCTTTCTTTCTTTCTTTCTTTCACTCCATTTCTGTCTTTTTACTTCTTTGTTTGTTTGATTGTTTCGTTCTTTCTTTCTATTCCTTTTCTCTTCCTTTGTTTTTACTCCATTTCTTTCTTTCTTTCTTTCTTTCTTTCTTTCTTTCTTTCTTTCTTTCTTTCTTTCTTTCTTTCTTTCTTTCTTTCTTTCACTCCATTTCTGTCTTTTTACTTCTTTGTTTGTTTGATTCTTTCTTTCTTTCTACTCCTTTGTTTTTACTCCATTTCTTTCTTTCTTTCTTTCTTTCTTTCTTTCTTTCTTTCTTTCTTTCTTTCTTTCTTTCTTTCTTTCTTTCTTTCTGTCCTTTTCTTTTTTCTCTCTTGTTTCAATCTTTCTTTCTTTCAACAATTTCTTCAGCTCATTCAGCATTGCTTCCAGCATTCACACCATTTCCATTCTTGGAAATGTTTTTTCTAGTTAGTGTGACTGCTGAAGCAGTCACACTATTGTTCTTCTGTTTGGCCATTTTCTTCCGCCTTTTTACGGTCTTCTTCTAGTCCTTCATACTTTGTGCTATTTCAACAATTCATATATCAAAACGTGCAGCTTTTTTTGAACTTTATCGGCATTACTTTTCTCTTTTTAACTATTTATACTTTTTAAAATATTTAACTTTTTCTGATTTTTTTCAGCTTTATAATGTGTGTGTGTTGCGTCTAACGAGCAGAGCCAGAGTGGTGTCAGAGTGGATAGAGGCAAAAAAACATTCTAGAGTTTTTCTGGCTAAACTGTCAGCACGGCCACAAATTAAACTCTAGACAAATTATTTTCTCCAGTTTTGTAGCCACACTTGTCTTCTGGCTAAAATTCTGGTCAAAAATGCAAAGAGACTTAGATAATAATTTTAAATATTTTTTAAATGCAGCCAGGGAGCTCTCTGCTCCCATTCAGCTTAATGCATTTTTTTCACATCAGCAGGAGAAGGAGCTCAACTTTGTAACTTGCCGTTAAGTGCTTTTTAATTCATTTTAATTCACCAAAAAATAGTCACAGGTCACAAAAAAGTCCTCTTCTTACTTGGTGTGGCTAATTTATACTAATTACTCTTTATTTTAAACATCATTGAAAAATCTCACATTCATCAAAGTCTCAACCTCTCTTCTTCACAACTCCACTGTAGTGTAGGGGTTAGGGTGGATGTTTGCCAACCCTAAGGTCACTGGTTCGAATCCAAGGGAAGAATTCTTGTTATGTTATGTTGAATTCTGCTCTCCTCCACCGCCTTCAATTGGTTACAGGTGTTTGTTATCTCCTTGATTACTCATACCAGTTTGCAGCACATCATCACATTACAATGAATGACAACAGTCTTGAAAGCAGTGTGCTCTCTGTAGCCGAGTGGCAGAGTAAAGGTTTAGTGATCATATGGTCATGGGTTCGATTCCTGCCTCAGTCATTTCACATCATTGCTTGACTTTTGATTCCAATTATTCAGCTGTCATTGGACAGTCTTTGATTCCTCATAGTATAAAGCTCATTGTAACTCAGGTTCTCTGTGGCCATATGGTTAGTGTGTTAGGTGTTGTGCTATTTCAACAATTCATATATCAAAACGTGCAGCTTTTTTTGAACTTTATCGGCATTACTTTTCTCTTTTTAACTATTTATACTTTTTAAAATATTTAACTTTTTCTGCAAATTAAACTCTAGACAAATTATTTTCTCCGGTTTTGTAGCCACACTTGTCTTCTGGCTAAAATTCTGGTCAAAAATGCAAAGAGACTTAGATAATAATTTTAAATATTTTTTAAATGCAGCCAGGGAGCTCTCTGCTCTCATTCAGCCCAATGCTGAGAGTTCTCCACAACTCTGTCTGTAGTCCAGTTGGTTACAGGTGTTTGTTAAGAGACGCATTAATTGCTTCTGCCACCGTTTGCAGCACATCATCACATTACAATGGCAACATGCTTATGTCTGTGCTCTCTGTGGCGAAGTGGCAGAGTAAAGGTTTATTGATCATGAGGTCATGGGTTCGATTCCTTACTTTTTTTTTTAAGCAGAAGCCAGTGATCCTCTTATCAAAGGTTTTCTTTACCCCTCACATACTGTCTCTGTCTGTAGCCTAGTGGTTAGCTTGCTGGTCTGGAGACCTGAAGGTTGCTGGTTCAAATCTTGCCTCAACAACAATTATAGTGAATTATTTTCCCAGTCGTCCTCTGTTGACTTCTGATAACTTGCTTCATGTTGAAACTGCTGCTCTCAGCCTGAAATTCACAGAAATTTTCATTCTAAGTCATTCAAGCTTGACTCTCAAGCTTTCTTGATGTTGACAGTGTGCAGATCATTAACAGACAACAGTCTCTGCAACTGTGTGTGCACAGTGGCCTAGAGGCAGAGTGGAAGTCTAATGACCATGAGGTTGTGGGTTCGATTCCGACCTTGGTCAAACATTTGTATGGTGATCACTGCTTGCACTATTTGCTAATTCTGCAACAGCGTTCAGTTGCTATCAGCAGTCACACCATTTCCATTCTTGGAAATGCTTTTTCTAGTTAGTGTGAATGCTGGAAGCATTCACACTATTGTTATTCGGTTCGGCCATTTTCTGCCTTTCTTCGTCATGTAACTAGTCCTTCATACTTTGTGCTATTTCAACAATTCAAATATCAAAATGTTCAGCCTTTTCGGGACAGGTGTGCTATGTCTTTTCTCTTTTCAACTATTCATACTTTTTGTAATATTCAACTATTTCTGATTTTTTTTTTCCCCATAGAGAATGCATTGGAACAGTCTTGAAACTCTTCAAATCTTCTTACTTCTTTCAGCCTTTAAAGCGTCCACATACTTTCAGCTAGAGACTTCATTCAAATTCTGAGCTGTAGACAAACTTCTAATGTATTCATCCTGTATTTACAACTTTTTCATAGCTTGTACCGTTTTTGAGATAAATCCTTTAAAAGCACATGAGGATTTCTGGCAAATTTCACACTTTTCAATGAGTGTGTATGGGGTTGGGTCAGAGTGAGTGACATCATCGTTAGAGTGAGAGGGATCGAAAAAACATTCAGGATTTTTTCTGGATAAATTGCCAGCACGGCCACAAATTTAACTCTAGACACATGATTTCCTCACCGGTTTGTAGCCACACTTGTCGTGTCTCATCTGATGTGCTCAAAACAGCAGACAGACTTACAGAATTGTCTCAGTGAGCCTAATTGTGCAGCTAGACCCGCTCCAGTGGCTCATCCACTTCAATAGAAAAGTAGGAGCTGATTTTTTTAGAAAAACAGAAATGCCCCCCTTTTCTACCTTGCGACGGCAAGAAAAGTATTTGTCCTACAAACACTTAATGCACATCAGAATGCTCAGGAAGGTCTCCTTGCCCAAGAGGTACGGTTCTCTGTTTTTTGGCTGTCATTAGGAGAGCTGCGCCGAGTAACTCAAAACTGACTGTTCTGCTCCTGCTCTGTTGTGCGCACGCACACACACACACACACACACACACACACACACACACACACACACCACCCAGTAAAAGGTAAGCAGTTAGTCACCATGGTGCAGGCTGCCACACAGGTGTATTCAATCAGATCATTAGCACATGGAGGGGTTTTGTGGTGATCAACTATTGTGCTTGTATTGTTCTGGCTATGTGCTGGTCCATAGAGTCAGAGGAGGTTGGTCCTCCTCTATTTTTTAGAGGCCAGATGAACATCAACATATTTTTTAGAAAGACTAACTGGTTGAATTAAATCATTACCACATCATTTCATGTCTCCACCAAGTTCACTTTCCTCCTCCTCCTCTTTTTCTCCCTCCTTCCTCCCTCCTCCTCTCCCTCCTCTTCTTCTCCATCCTTCTGCCTTCTTTCTCTCCCTCTTCCTCCTCCTCCTTCTCCTCTTCTTCTCCCTCCTTCCGCCTTCTTTCTCTCCCTCTCCCTCCTCTTCTTCTCCCTCCTCTCTCCTCCTCCTCCTCTTCTTCTCCCTCCTCCTCTTCCTCTCCCTCCTTCCTCCCTCTTCCTCCTCCTCCTCTTCTCCCCCTTCCTCCCTCGTTCTCCTCCTCTCCCTCCTCCTCCTCTTCTTCTCCCTCCTTCCGCCTTCTTTCTCTCCCTCTTCCTCCTCTTCTTCTCCTTCCTTCCTCCCTCCTCCTCCTCTCCCTCCTCTTCTTCTCCTTCCTTCCTCCCTCCTCCTCTTCTCCCTCCTCCCCCTCTTCTTCTCCCTCCTCCTCTCTCTCTGCCATTCAGCCCAATGCAATTTATTTCACAGCAGAGTAGCAGGAGCTCAACTTTTTAATTCGCTGGAATGGGCATTATACTTTGTTTGATTTCATCAAAAAATAGTCACAAGTCACAAAAAAGGTCCTCTACTTACTTGTTGTGGCTCATTTCTTTTTTTTTTAAGTATCATTGAAAAATCTCACATTCATCAAAGTCTCAACCTCTCTTCTCCACAGCTCTGTCTGTAGTCCAATGGGTAAGGTGGCTGCTTGCCAACCTCAAGGTCACTGGTTCAAATCCAAGAGGGGCACTCTTGTTATGTTCTGTTGAATTCTGCTCCCCTCCCCCACCTTCAATTGGTTACAGCTGTTCGTTAAGCGCCACAGTTTGCAGCACATCATCACAATCAATGACAACATGTTTAGGTGTGTGCTCTCTGTGGTGAAATGGCAGAGTAAAGGTTTATTGATCATGAGGCCATGGGTTCGATTCCTGCCTCATTCATGTGGTACTTTCTGATAGAGACTTCTTTCAAATTCTGATCTGTAGACAAACTTCTAATGGCTCATTTATACTCTTTTCTTTCTTTCTTTTAAGCATCATTGAAAAATCTCACATTCATCAAAGTCTCAACCTCTCTTCAGAAGTCAGTGACCTCTTATACATGGATTTCTTTTACTCTTCTCTCATTGAATCTAACTATGGTGAAGTGGTTTGGTCAGTGGGCTGATGTACTGAAGGTTGTGGGTTCAATTCCCTCCTTGGACATGTTTCTTGTATGCCATTCCGCATTTCTTTGTCAATTTATTCTGCTAATTCAGCATGGTTCAGCAATGGCTTTCAGCATTCACACCATTTCCATTTTTGGAAATGCTTTTTCTAGTTATTATTAGTGTGAATGCTGGAAGCATTCACACTATTGTTATTCGGTTCGGCCATTTTCTGCCTTTCTTCGTCATGTAACTAGTCCTTCATACTTTGTGCTATTTCAACAATTCAAATATCAAAATGTTCAGCCTTTTCGGGACAGGTGTGCTATGTCTTTTCTCTTTTCAACTATTCATACTTTTTGTAATATTCAACTATTTCTGATTTTTTTTTCCCCATAGAGAATGCATTGGAACAGTCTTGAAACTCTTCAAATCTTCTTACTTCTTTCAGCCTTTAAAGCGTCCACATACTTTCAGCTAGAGACTTCATTCAAATTCTGAGCTGTAGACAAACTTCTAATGTATTCATCCTGTATTTATAACTTTTTCATAGCTTGTACCGTTTTTGAGATAAATCCTTTAAAAGCACATGAGGATTTCTGACAAATTTCACACTTTTCAATGAGTGTGTATGGGGTTGGGTCAGAGTGAGTGACATCATCGTTAGAGTGAGAGGGATCGAAAAAACATTCAGGATTTTTTCTGGATAAATTGCCAGCACGGCCACAAATTTAACTCTAGACACATGATTTCCTCACCGGTTTGTAGCCACACTTGTCGTGTCTCATCTGATGTGCTCAAAACAGCAGACAGACTTACAGAATTGTCTCAGTGAGCCTAATTGTGCAGCTAGACCCGCTCCAGTGGCTCATCCACTTCAATAGAAAAGTAGGAGCTGATTTTTTTAGAAAAACAGAAATGCCCCCCTTTTCTACCTTGCGACGGCAAGAAAAGTATTTGTCCTACAAACACTTAATGCACATCAGAATGCTCAGGAAGGTCTCCTTGCCCAGATGGTCTCTAACACATTCTGATAAGAGGTACAGTTCTCTGTTTTTGGGCTGTCATTAGGAGAGCTGCGCCGAGCTCAAAACTGACTGTTCTGCTCCTGCTCTGTTGTGCAGGTGGCCATCAAGTCCCACACACACACACACACACACACACACACACACACACACACACACACACACACACACACACACACACACACACACACAGTTAACCTACCCACAGTGCCACCCAGTAAAAGGTAAGCAGTTAGTCACCATGGTGCAGGCTGCCACACAGGTGTATTCAATCAGATCATTAGCACATGGAGGGGTTTTGTGGTGATCAACTCATGTACTTGTATTGTTCTGGCTATGTGCTGGTCCATAGAGTCAGAGGAGGTTGGTCCTCCTCTATTTTTTAGAGGCCAGATGAACATCAACATATTTTTTAGAAAGAGTAACTGGTTGAATTAAAGGGATAGTTCACCCTAGAATGATATTTCGCTCATTATCTACTCACCCTCATGTTGACTAAGGGCTGGAAGAAGTTTCCGATTCCTCCGTGGCTTCTCTGAGTTACAGGGGGTCTCGGCATAGCAGTGCATGTCCATATAACGGTTGCAAAGGGACACCGGAGCTCTTCGTAAAAAAACACACACAAAAAAACATCCAAATACCTCCATGATGCTCGTATGTAATGTCCGTCTTGTGCTGAAGCCCCAAATTGCGTAATTGTCCCGAAAAAAATTAAATAAGTCTATATTTTAAGCTTGTTTGTAGCGGAAGCTTCTCGAAGCTCCTCTTCCTGGTCCGTCCAAATCTCGCGTGATTTGCGCCGGCGTCAGCATGCGTCAGTGCGGTTACTGCGAATCACGCGAGATTTGGACGGACCAGGAAGAGGAGCTTCGAGAAGCTTCCGCTACAAACAAGCTTAAAATATAGACTTATTTAATTTTTTTCGGGACAATTACGCAATTTGGGGCTTCAGCACAAGACAGACATTACATACGAGCATCATGGAGATATTTGGATGTTTTTTTGTGTGTGTTTTTTTACGAAGAGCTCCGGTGTCCCTTTGCAACCGTTATATGGACATGCACTGCTATGCCGAGACCCCCTGTAACTCAGAGAAGGGACGGTGGACTCTGAAACTTCTTCCAGCCCTTAGTCAACATGAGGGTGAGTAGATAATGAGCGAAATATCATTCTAGGGTGAACTATCCCTTTAAACCATTACTACATCATTTCATGTCTCCACCAAGTTCACTTTCCTCCTCCTCCTCTTTTTCTCCTTCCTTCCTCCCTCCTCCTCTCCCTCCTCTTCTTCTCCATCCTTCTGCCTTCTTTCTCTCCCTCTTCCTCCTCCTCTTCCTCCTTCTCCTCTTCTTCTCCCTCCTCCTCTTCTTCTCCCTCCTTCCTCCCTCTTCCTCCTCCTCCTCTTCTCCCCCTTCCTCCCTCGTTCTCCTCCTCTCCCTCCTCCTCCTCTTCTTCTCCCTCCTTCCGCCTTCTTTCTCTCCCTCTTCCTCCTCTTCTTCTCCTTCCTTCCTCCCTCCTCCTCCTCTCCCTCCTCTTCTTCTCCTTCCTTCCTCCCTCCTCCTCTTCTCCCTCCTCCCCCTCTTCTTCTCCCTCCTCCTCTCTCTCTGCCATTCAGCCCAATGCAATTTATTTCACAGCAGAGTAGCAGGAGCTCAACTTTTTAATTCGCTGGAATGGGCATTATACTTTGTTTGATTTCATCAAAAAATAGTCACAAGTCACAAAAAAGGTCCTCTACTTACTTGTTGTGGCTCATTTCTTTTTTTTTTAAGTATCATTGAAAAATCTCACATTCATCAAAGTCTCAACCTCTCTTCTCCACAGCTCTGTCTGTAGTCCAATGGGTAAGGTGGCTGCTTGCCAACCTCAAGGTCACTGGTTCAAATCCAAGAGTGGCACTCTTGTTATGTTATGTTGAATTCTGCTCCCCTCCCCCACCTTCAATTGGTTACAGGTGTTCGTTAAGCACCACAGTTTGCAGCACATCATCACAATCAATGACAACATGTTTAGGTGTGTGCTCTCTGTGGTGAAATGGCAGAGTAAAGGTTTATTGATCATGAGGCCATGGGTTCGATTCCTGCCTCATTCATGTGGTACTTTCTGATAGAGACTTCATTCAAATTCTGATCTGTAGACAAACTTCTAATGGCTCATTTATACTCTTTTCTTTCTTTCTTTTAAGCATCATTGAAAAATCTCACATTCATCGAAGTTTCAACCTCTCTTCAGAAGTCAGTGACCTCTTATACATGGATTTCTTTTACTCTTCTCTCATTGAATCTAACTATGGTGGAGTGGTTAGGTCAATGGGCTGATGTACTGAAGGATGTGGGTTCAATTCCCTCCTTGGACATGTTTCTTGTATGCCATTCCGCATTTCTTTGTCAATTTATTCTGCTAATTCAGCATGGTTCAGCAATGGCTTTCAGCATTCACACCATTTCCATTTTTGGAAATGCTTTTTCTAGTTCTCCTTCATCTTCCGGACGATTTTCGATTCGCTACTAGTCCTGCAACTCGAAGAGTTGCAGGACATATTATATATCAAAATGTGCGTCCTGATCGGGATCGCTGTGCTATTACTTTTCTCAACAGTTTACGAATTTTTCGCGACGTAGTCGCGAAAAACTGCGCAAAAATTTTGCATGTAAGTCAATGGGACGGGCGAAAAAAAAAAGACCGAAAAAGACCAATCATTGGAGTTTAACAAAAGTCTACTGCTCAGGCATACTTTCACCTAGAGACTCCATTTAAACTTTAAACAGTAGACACAAGTCTTGTGTATTGTCGCATTACTCCACGTTTTGATAGGTCATATAGTTTTTGATCAATCCCTGATCAATGACCATGATCATTTTTGGAGAAATTATGAGTTTATAATGGGTGTGTATTGCATGGAATGTTCGTGTCAGAGTGCGTGACATCATCGGTTAGAGTGGGAGAGAGTGAAGAAACATTCTGTATTTTTTCTGGATAAACTGTGAGCACGGCCACAATTTACACTCTACAGACATAATTTTTTCAGAATTTGTAAGACAAACTTGTTATCTCTCATGTCATGTGCTCAAAATATCAGAGAGACTTACAGAACTTACAGAATCAGCCTCTGAGTGCGGCCACGTCTGTCTCTGCTCCTCATTGAGTCCAATACAAATATTTTCTGAGAGGAGCAGAACGGCCTGATGTTTTAAAACTGCCAGCGTCGCCAAAATATTTACTGTAGAAACACCAAATCGTACCGATAGTACAGCGGCTAAGCATGAAAATTGTGCACTTTTTGAAAGAAACATGAAACTTCTACCATAGTTAGTTTATGCCATGAGGTTTATTTTAAGATCGGGAGGGAAGTCAGATTTGACCTCTGAGGCCCGGGAGAGGTCAAATCCAAGATGGCCGCCAATAATATTCAAAAATGCCTATCGCTGGAACCAAACCCAGTAGAAAAACACTTAAGGTGTCATTTCCCACTAATTTTTGGGTGCCCATTCTGTTGGTGATACCTTTGAGACCAATAGAATTCAAAAAAATGCATTTAGATCAATGTGTAGGTCAAATTATGCAGACATAGGGAGGTGAACAGTGCAAAAAGGTAGTTTATTTCCAAAATAATAGCCTAACAGTGATGATGATGTTAATAATGATGATAATAGTGCCAATAATAATAATCATTATCATAATAAGTTCTTTTTTTTTTACTGATTTATTATTAACTCATTGGCTGCCAGCCATTTTCAGAGCAGAGAGCTGCATACTGCCAGCCGTTTTAGAGCATTTTTTACAGACCCTTTCAAGACCCACAGAATATTGTGTTCATGTAAACATGTAAACACCAAAACTACCAAGAGTAAGAGTAGACTCTATTCTTTCATTAGGAAAAAAAAGTTTGTTTCTACCTTTTTCCATTCTTTAGTAAACGGCAGTAGAACATTGGCTGGTTTCGCCAAAAACACCTGTTTTTGACCAAAACACATTCAAGAAAATGCATTTATGTAAAGGTGCAAATCTGCAATTTAATAATACTGTCGCCCTCCTCTTTCCGCGGAGAGAGGGGTGGTGTCTGACGCTGTCTGGAAGCATTGCGAAGGCCCATGGAGGGGAGTTGACACAATGTGCTTTCGCCCAGTACTCTGAATTAGAGTTCTCAATTTCAACCCAAACCCGAGTAAGGCCGATGGGTCGGGTTGGTTTGGCACGAGATGCTGTGTGTATCTCCAAAAAACCACAATGTTTTTGTGGCCGAAATTGAATCAGTTTCACCCGCTGATAAGGTGCTGCTGCGTCACCATCTGCTCTCGCTGCAAAGAAAGCATGTCACTTTTTTAGTTTAGTTTTCTTTTTTTTTGTTGGGCTGGGCTGGGTTTGGCCAGACAACTAATGCTGGTGTATCGAGCTCTGTCGGGTCCGGGCTTAAAACCCACGGGCCGAGTCAGGTCGGGTTGTAATTTTCAGGCCCGTTGAGAACTCTACTTTGAATGTCAAAGTGAAGAAATTTAATGAAGTGCAGATAAACGGCAGGAGTAACTATTGGCACTTTTCCACTACACAGTCACGGCACGGCTCAGTAAAGGTGCTTTTCCATTACAGCTGAGTTCTCTAGTTCCTCCTCAGCAGGGGTGGGGGATCGCAAGGCCACACTGTTTCTCTCTCTATTTTCGATCTTCTCGTCAGCTCCAAACTCACTTGTCTGTTCCTCGATTACGGACCACAGCGTGGTTTTCCACACAGCATCATTTAACTCGGGTGAAGGAATAACAACGGTCTCGGTACAGATGAATTCTCATGTCGGACATCGCGCTCACGACTCTTCCAGTGACAACGCTCTGCCCAATCAGTGGAAGGCAGTCGGCTGACGTCACGTTTTAGGTATGGCCGTTCCAGGATTGAGGACTACGGCCCTCTCCAGGAGCCGAGCTGGTCCTCAAAGGGATGAGGGACGGCCGCAAGGGTGGCTGGTGCCCTGAGGGGACCTCTACACGACGCTGGCTGGCCCTCTATAACGGGAACCCCGCCTGGCTGCATCCCACCGGCTGGCGGTCAGCTGGGGGCAGTTTGGGCTCGTAATGATTATAGAAGGTGGCGGACCAGCTGCTGATGCAGAAATGAGTCCGTATGGGCTGTATCATGTCGTAGTACTCATGATGGCGCCTGACGTGCAGGTAAACACGGAAAACCGTATGACCCAGTAGCCAAATGCCTCGTCATCTAATTAGTGACACACATGAATGGATGAACGAGATTCCCACTGTCCCTACCTACTATCTAGCGAAACCCCCTGACAACCGGCTTTTGATTACAGCGAGTAGAGCCGTTGGTGACAGGGTTGGCGCGTGGCCGGATGGTGGTCCGCCGGTCCTCTCCAATCTCGCACTGCATGTTTGTTGAGAACCTGGTGCTAAATCACTTGCAGACGACCTGATTCTGGGTCAGGGTTTTGTACGTAGCAGAGCAGCTCCCTCGCTGCGATCTCTTGAAAGTCAGCCCATGATCCAAGCTTTTGTCGGTCTGAGGGCGTGGGCCCCCAGTTGGCAGTCCCCCTCATCCCTCACCGGTGGACCAGGGGCACGGTGGCAGCCCTCAGTCAGGCAAGGATAGAGGAGGAGGAGCACCAAGTGGACCGGAGCCTGAGAGCCAGGGAGAGAGTAACAAGTGGCTGTGGTGTACTAGTGCCACGAACAGAGCCGAGAGACAGTGTCTCTTTAACTCATTGGCTGCCATTGATGTCTATAGACATGTCTGTTGTATATTAACTTCAAAGTCACTGTTCCGCTTGACATGTTTCTTTCCACAAAAAGCTTGTTTTCTCAGTGTTCTGGTCAAAAACAGGTGTTTTGGTCAAAAACAGGTGTTTTTGGCGAAACCAGCCAATGTTCTACTGCCGTTTACTAAAGAATGGAAAAAGGTAGAAACAAACTTTTTTTCCTAATGAAAGAAGAGAGTCTATTCTTTCTCTTGGTAGTTTTGGTGTTTACATGTTTACATGAACACAATATTCTGTGGGTCTTGAAAGATCTGTAAAAAATGCCCTAAAACGGCTGGCAGTATGCAGCTCTCTGCTCTGAAAATGGCTGGCAGCCAATGAGTTAATAATAAATCAGTTAAAAAAAAGAGCTTATTATGATAATGATTATTATTATTGGCACTATTATCATCATTATTAACATCATCATCACTGTTAGGCTATTATTTTGGAAATAAACTACCTTTTTGCACCGTTCACCTCCCTATGTCTGCATTATTTGACCTCCACATTGATCTAAATGCATTTTCTTGAATTCTATTGGTCTCAAAGGTATCACCAACAGAATGGGCACCCAAAAGGTAGTGGGAAATGACACCTTAAGTGTTTTTCTACTGTGTTTGGTTCCAGCGATAGGCATTTTTGAATATTATTGGCGGCCATCTTGGATTTGACCTCTCCCGGGCCTCAGAGGTCAAATCTGACTTCCCTCCCGATCTTAAAATAAACCTCATTATATAAACTAACTATGGTAGAAGTTTCATGTTTCTTTCAAAAAGTGCACAATTCCCCTAGATTTGAGGGCTTAACCGCTGTACTACGAAATTTTCAGTAAGTCCTTAGAGCAACGTTGATCTGTGTTTTGTTCTGATAGGAGTTACCGTTTTGTCATGCTAAGCCTAATTGTGAGACCGGTTTAGAGGCAGAAAATGGCTCTTTTTGTCCACGTTTCTGTCTGCCTCAGCCTGCGGGGGCCCCTATCGCCGTGGTAACCTCTTTGATCCTCAGGCCAGAGCTCGTTAACTTCATAAACAATCCACCTGGCGCTCGTTTAAATGTTTATAAACACAGACACAGCTAAATCAGACTGACACAGGATGCAGCTCATAGTCACACACACACACAGAGACTCTAGAACCAGCTTCATGTGATTACAGTTACACACACACACACACACACACACCTACACACACACACACACACACACACACACACACACAGGTAACCTAATGTGGTTACAGCTCCTCCATATCAGTGCTTATAGAAAGATGATCATGTGTCTGTCTGATCAGCTCTGTCTTGACCTTAAGATCGTGGGTTTGATTCCCATGTTGACAGAGATGGCACAACCCGCAGTAGCTCCCGTGGCCCATTCAAAATTTCCCGAGAGGAAATTTTCTAGTTTACATCTGTTGTAGTCCTTGGGCCAAGACCCAAAATTTCACATATCGGTATCACCTGGGAGGGCAAATTCTAGTTGTGATTTTTTTTATTCCTATACACCCCTAGATTAAGTTTTGATATGATAGACCTTGCTGACTGGCAGCTATATAGTATTTATCACCTCTTAAAGTACAGTCATAGACTGTTGCTGTTCAAAAATGAAAAAAAGTGCCTTCCCTGTAAATCATCTTTGTTTCATCATATCCTCTCCGAACTAATGGCCAGCCACAGAGACTTGTAATAAACCCTTCAGTAGTGTTTCAAGTAATCTATCTAATATATGTAAATAAGCTTCAATTAGCCGATTGTCAGGTCTGAATCATTGCAATGTATTTATTTATTTTTTTCAAGTTTTTTTTTTTTTTTTTTTGGGGGGGGGGGGGGGGGGGTGCCTTTATTTGATAGCACATAGAGATAGACAGGAAAGGAGGAGGCAGAGAGAGGGGGAATGATTATATTTCTTCCCAATACCTTATTCAATTGGTGTGGAGGCAAATTAGACAGACAGACAGACAGACAGACAGACAGACAGACAGACAGACAGACAGACAGACAGACAGACAGACAGACAGACAGACAGATAGATAGATACCTTTATTGACAATAAAAAAAACTATGCTGGTTGGGTGGTGGTGGTGGTGCCGGCTCACAGAACAACCATGTGGTGTGTACATTAAAACACTGGATCCAGATATCAGTTCAGTCCTTTATTTTGGTAACTGAACAATGATGAAGGCAGATCAACAAAATGTGAACAAAAGGTGGTGGATGTGAAAGCCCTGTCAATTAAGTATTTTTTTCTCAGGGCTTGAGGCAGCAGATAATCTAAGGTTCTTCCTTTAAGTTTCTCGGTCTGTTGCCTCACTGTACGAAGCTCAAGTTGCTCAGGCTCTCCCTCCAAGCCTAGACTGGACAAAAACAGATGCGCGGACACCATGAAAATGAAACACTATAATTCCTGTGACAAATGGCTGAGGTATTATTGATACTGACTACACGTGTCAATAACCTCTGTAGCCTGTCAATCACAGGCTACAGAGGTTCAGCAAAACATGTGGGCATGGGAATTAATATTATTATTGATGACGTATGACACGCATTGCCAGGAAAGATCCAATCTGTCTGTTTAGACTGCAGACGTATTGGCAGATATCTGATTTGTATCTGATCGGCTGTCTTTATACTGCACAGTTCAAGTGGCTCAATTCCGATTTTTTCCTCAAGTGGCTCAGATCGGATCTGTAACATGAAAGTGTAAACGGGGCAAATACGCATAGAATCAGAAATTGTCAGATCAGATTCAGGCCCCTGTTATATGTGGAAATGAATCAGATAGGCCTACCTCTGTAGCCTGTGATTGACACGTGGGGCTGACCGGGACTACCTTGGCCAGTTGTCACAGGAATTATAGTGTTTCATTTTCATGGTGTCAGGGCATCTGTTTTTGTCAAGTCTATTGATCAATATGCGGGCAAGTGAGGGAGTGTGAAAAGAGAGAGCGCGTGAGACAAACACCAGATTTTGTTTTCTTGCCGGCAAAAACTGAATCGAGCCCATTAGAAATCAAGACAGGAAAATCAAACAATGTACACAAATGTGTCCAAGAGGCTTTGTCCTGTCCTCACTTGAGTGACGGAGGATTGAACAGTGGCACAACTATCACTGTCACTGTCAGCTGCTCATCTCACAACAGCTCCGCTCCACGCAGCCACTTCACTCACTTTATATAAGGACAGACTAGGGTGTTCACTTTGTAAACATTGACGGGTTGGATATAAACTCTGAGCACCAGACTCACCTTTGTTTAAAATTATTATTTCACACAAACAAAGCAGGTATAAAGGCAGATATCAGATATGGGTCACTTCTGATAGAAAATGTAAATGATTTTTGTAAATGACTAAAATCGGATTTAGGCAACAAATTGGAATTGGGCATCAAGGCCTGTACTGTAAAGACAGCCGATATAACGGGGGCCTGAATCTGATTTGACAATATCCGATTCCATGTGTATTTGCCCCGTTTAAGTTTAAGTTTAAGTTTAAGTTTAAGTTTAAGTTTATTTGTCCCCATGGGGAAATTTGTTTTCACAGACTGCACAATGAGAGACAATACATCACAAGACAGACAATGTTATACACAACAACATCCACAGCAACAGTGACAACATACAGTACATGACGACACAGTGAAACAGCAGACAGACAGATCAAGTCAGTGCTGTCGCAGCAGAGCGTGCGCCATCTTGGTTTACATGTTCAGGTCCATTTTCCAGCATGAGTGTTCGCTCCGGCTTGAAGGACCATGAAAAAACTATGATGTGTGATGTCCAAAAAGGGTGTTAAATTACTTTAAATGTGTTATTTGGCCGTCTGTGTTCTTTTTGGAATTAATGACAATCTGCCTATAGGGGAAAATAACAAAATGCGAAAACAAATATAAAAAGCTGCTCCTATGAAAAGGCTATCATATTTTAATTTACTTATATTGACCCTAAAAACAATTTAGTATAGGTAAGGTTTTGCCCACTCAAGTGATACCGGTATCTGGTCTGGCCCAAGGACTATTGTCCCTGGACAGGCAGACAGAAGAAACAAGGACCATCGGTACACTAAATACAATACATAAAAATGAAACAATACATAAAGTTCCATCAATGTGATCAGAGTACAGGCCTGTCAATCATAGGTGGTTACACTTTTGTGTTTCTTTTAGCCAGAGCTTTAGGCTGGACTTAAATTCTACTAGGATAGGCATTCTACAAGGGGAGGGGGTGCCAGGTTATGAATAATTTTAAACATCAGACAAACATCAGAGTAGAACATGAAATTATCAAAATCTAGAAAATCATATTTTTAAAGAATGTTACAGTGATGATAATCCTTTGGTTTTTTATCTAGTGCTTTTAAGATTTGTTTATAAAGTGAGTAAGGCTTCAGTACAGTTACACCGGCCTGTGACCAAGTTGTTATACAGTAAGACAGATGGGGGAAAATCATAGTCTGCACAAAGAGTTTTGCAGTGAATGGAGACAACTGGTGCCTGATGCTCTTAAAATTATTCAGATTAAATTTAGCATTTTTAATGACCCTACTTACTTGCTTTTTAAAGGACAAGCTTGTATCAATTACAATGCCTAGATACTTAACGTGTGTCACACATTTGATGACCTCGCCATTAATTAAAATATCAGGATTAACTGAATTATTAATCCTCTTTGTGAAATACATACAAGTTGTTTTACTAACATTAAGGGTTAGACAAGAGTTTGCTAGCCAATCTGACACCTTGCTCATTGCAGTAGTCAGATTGGCTGCAACATCATCTTTGTTTCTTGCATGGGTGAAAATCACAGTGTCATCAGCATACATTTGAGTGCAAACATCTGGACAAACTTGAGGAAGATCATTAATATATATACTAAATAAGATTGGTCCTAATATAGACCCGGACCCCTACAACACCACCTTTGTCAAGATAGTTTTTGATTTGTTCCACAAAAAAAACAATTTGCTGTTTATGTTGAGTGATGCTTTCGAAAACCAAACTGCATTGGGTGAAGGCTAAAATTGCCTTCATTTAAATGAGAAACCAACTGACCACAAACAACCTTTTCAGCAATTGTAGAAGCTACTGGAAGGATACTAATGGGTCTGTAATTTGATGGGGTATTCCTTTCACCCGATTTAAAAACTGGTATTACTACTGCTGTCTTCCATGAGGAAGGAAAGTATGAGTTCCTTAGGGATACATTTATCAAATGAGTTAAAGGCTTACATATGGATTTATAATTTTTGAAAAGCCTTGCACCAAGATCAAAAACATCCATGGACCTTGAAGCTTTTAGACAGTCAAGTACTTTCATTACTGCAGATTATACATCATACTAGGCCCAGTTTAATATAATACACAATTTTATAAAAAATTAAAGTAGTGGGTCTCTGCTTTGTCTCTCAATTAGGGGGTCTTTGGCCTGAAGACCCCTGGTCTAAAGGTTTGAGTCCTAACATGAGTCGGTGTGAGAATAAAGGTGGAGGAGGAGAGGGAGACGCTCCTCTACCTGAAGATCTGGAGAACCAGAGTGAAGCTCACAGGTAAGATCAGCATGTCCACCTGTCACCTGTCCTCAAAAGTACACTGGACACTGTCACTATCACTGTTGGAGGGCAGTTAAAAGATAAGATATGTGACAAAAGGACATGTACTTTTTTTTTTTTTTTTACCAATAAAACAAGTAAATAAGTTGCATAATGTTAAGAGGTCAAGGTTATACTTAAGGTATAAAGGTGTTGTTCATGTCATGATTGCTCTGTCACCTTCAAGGCTCAGAGATGGAGTTAGTGCACATTTGTGAAAAGCAGTAAAGTCTCTGTTTACTCTACATTGTGTGTTGATTCTTCATTTGTTTCAGTCCTGAGCTGAGACCAGTTTTTCCTTCACTAAACTCTGTGTCAATGAAGAGTGACAGATCCAGGGATTACCCTCCTGAGGGAGACCCATCTTCAGAGTAAGTCAAGAGAACCTTTTATTTATTTACCACTAATTCTGAATATAAGCAAGTACAGTAAAATATACAACATTGTGATTACTGCATTGTTTTTTATTTTATTTTACAGCATCACTGTTGATCTGTTCTGATTTGTCATAATCTGCCTTTTGTTGATCTTCATTTGTTTCAGTCCTGAGTTGAGACCAGATTTTCCTTCACCAAGCCATGTGTCCATGAGGAGCGACAGATCCATGGATTTCCTTCCTGTTTTCAAAGAGGGAGAGCCATCATCAGAGTAAGTCCAAGGGCCCTAGTTTGGTGGCGTGGCGCAAAGTAGCGCAGCCGGTGTAATGCAAGTTTCGACCAGCGCAGCCTAGCGCAAAGTCAGATTGGCAGATCGCGCTGCGCTGAGATAGCTGTGGCCACGCAGCAGGGGGAGGCGTCACAGATTCAGCTTAGCGCAGTGGAAGTTTCGTGCGAAAATGTCCCGCCGAGGGTGCGCTGAAAGCTCGCCACCTCAAACCAGGTCTACTCTCAGCGCAGGGCGGAGCGCAGCAGGTGCAGTGGAAGTTTGGCTGCCAGGTGCGCAGTGCACACAAGTCACCAAGACCTCACAGGCAGATTTCCACAGTTCCAGGCACATTTCAATGCAATAAATATCCACAATAACCACTATTTAATGCAACTAATGGAATCAACACGTGAATTTATATCTATATAGATTGTCCCGTCACATCTGACGTCAGATCAAAGGCTGTCGGCACGCGTAATGGAAACTCCACCTCTCACCATCTCTCTTAGCCCACCACAACAGCCTCGGTGTCAGATAGTCAGTAAAGCCTATACTCAGCATCTCTCATCACAGAAAAAAAAGAGAGATGGACAGAGAGAGAGAGAGAGAGCGTCCTTTACGCTGATATCATCCCTGTTGCGCATGGTGTTTGTTTATGTTGTGATTAGTGTACACCTCTCATCTTTCTTACACAGGGTTTGAATAAATATGAGTTTCTTTATTAGTTTATTAGTTGTTGTTTTTTACACTGGGCAGCGGTTCTCAGTGTATCAGATCAAACCTGATTAAGTATATTAGTAAACTCATTATTCGGCCACTCTGAGCTCGGACCTCCGGACCAAAACAGCTGTTTCCTCCTGGGAGAGGTTCGGCCTCTGGCGTCGCTGTCTCCTCCGTCCATGTCAAAGTATAAAATGACAAACTTGCAGTGCGCATCGCCCGCAGCGCAGTTAAAGATGAGGAGAGGGGCTCCTTTGATTGGTGAAGATCCGAATCGGCTGTGTTAATCCCACTTCTCCTCCTCCTGTCTCCCTCCCGCCCTGTCTCCTCCCCCTTTGCCGTTTGCGCCGGTAGGAGGGACGAGGGGAGGGCTTGCGCTGGCCTAAGTCGGACTGCGCTGCCCACCAAACTTGCAAAATGGACCTGGACACGCCTCGTTGGCGTGGCGAAGCTGCGCTGCGCTTAGACTTCACTCGGCCTAGGAAACTAGGGCCCAAAATAACCTTTTTATCAGCTTTAGCACCCTGAAGTACCAAGAACAATGTCTTTCTAAGTCTAAGGTAAAGCAGTGCACACTGTTAGTTACGCAACTGATGGTGTTAGGGTTTGGAGAGGGGGTTCTCTCAGGAGATCGTTGAACTTAGAGGGAAACCACCTCTCTCATATTTAGTAGGTTGTAGAAGTGCAGTCGTCATCACTGATGCATCATGTTTTCTCCACAGGGTCAACCAGGAGACATCGGAGATTTACACTGGCTCTCAAAAACACCTGGAATCTGTGTTTCTGGTGTGTATGGGGGGCGTTGCATCATGAATGGTTGTATGGAGTGTATTGACCGAGAGGGAAAAAGTCTGAGCTAGGCAGAGAATTTCAGAGTGTTGCATATATGAGCTTTCACAGCTGATTGTATATCATCTGAGTCATATTACTGAATATTGTTTTCTTCCAGCTTCTTCAGGAGAAAACGTTTGCTTTTGTGAAGAAAGAACTTGAGAAGTTCCAGAAGCTCCTGAGTCCAGATTACTCTGACTACCCCCAGAGTCAAGGAGAGGATGAGGAGGTGGGTAATGATGAAGAGGAAGAGCAGAGGAGGAGCAGAAGAGAAGCTTTTCTGAACATCACACTTCAGTTCCTGAGGATGATGGAGGAGGAGGAGCTGGCGGACGCTCTGCAGAACAGTAGGTGGATTTTCGTAGATGTAGAAGACAATAAAATGTGAAAATGTTGCATTAGCACAATGAAAATATGCATCTTCATCTTCTAAACTGCACACTTTTTATCCAGCTAATAAAGACAATAGAGTAGATATTCAGTGAGATATACTGTATACTGTATATGGGGTTTAAAGTACTAGATGACTGGACTACTGCAACCTAATAACGACACCCCTATATACAGTTTTTTTTTTTTTTTTACTTATTCACTGCTCCCTGTGTCATGCTCCTAACATGTTTCACAGTTAATACATTGGCATTTTTATGGAGTATTTATTTCAATTCTGATTTTGAACCATAATCAGTGAGCTTGATTTCTGTCCATGTCTGTGTCCTGTGTTGTTTGAAGTGTCCTTTGTTCTATCTTTGTACATGTTAATGTCCTCCTACTGCAAAACAAATCTAAATCAATCTTAAATCATCCAGTCACTGGCAGCAGTTTGTCCTCCTGTAAACCTTTCAGTTTCTTTGATGGATCATAATTTGATGTTGTACAGGTACATTTGTACAATGTAAGTCTTAAGACAGAACTCTTACTGTACTTTGGTTCTACAAGGATCCAATTGCTGATAACAAGGAGACTGACCTTGTGGTATGGTCTGACTGTAACCGCTGACCAAGTTATTTGGGGGACATGGCCATAAGCCTTCTCCAAGTCCACACAGAAGATTGACCAGCCGAACTCCATACCCCTTTAGTACCCCTGCAATCATCTCTTAATGTTGTACAGGTGCATCAGTATAATTTAAGATTAAACTTACAGAATGTTTGTCATTTTTCCTTGTAGGAATACAAACTGCAGTTTGTTGTAAACTCAAATCTAACATGAAGAAGAAGTTCCAGTGTGTGTTTGAGGGCATTGCTAAAGCAGGAAACCCAACCCTTCTGAACCAGATCTACACAGAGCTCTACATCACAGAGGGAGGGAGTGGAGAGGTCAATGATGAACATGAGGTCAGACAGATTGAAAAAGCATCCAGGAAACCAGACAGACCTGAAATAACCATCAGACAAGAAGACATCTTTAAAGCCCCACCTGGAAGAGACCGACCAATCAGAACAGTGATGACAAAGGGAGTGGCTGGCATTGGGAAAACAGTCTTAACACAGAAGTTTACTCTAGACTGGGCTGAAGACGAAGCCAACCAGGACATACACTTCACCTTTCCATTTACTTTCAGAGGGCTGAACGTGCTGAAAGAGAAAAAGTTGAGCTTGGTGGAACTTGTCCATCACTTCTTCTCTGAAACCAAAGAAGCAGGAATCTGCAGGTTTGATCAGTTCCAGGTCGTCTTCATCTTTGACGGTCTGGACGAATGTCGACTTCCTCTGGACTTCCACAACACTGAGATCCTGACTGATGTTAATGAGTCCACCTCAGTGGAAGTCCTTTTGACCAACCTCATCAGGGGGAACCTGCTTCCCTCTGCTCGCCTCTGGATAACCACACGACCTGCAGCAGCCAATCAGATCCCTCCTATGTGTGTTGACATGGTGACAGAGGTCAGAGGGTTCACTGACCCACAGAAGGAGGAGTACTTCACGAAGAGGTTCAGAGATGAGGAGCAGGCCAGAGAGATCATCTCCCACATCAAGACATCACGAAGCCTCCACATCATGTGCCACATCCCAGTCTTCTGCTGGATCACTGCTACAGTTCTGGAGGAGCTGTTGAAGACCAGAGAGGTAGGAGAGCTGCCCAAGAACCTGACTCAGATGTACATCCACTTCCTGGTGGTTCAGTCCAAAGTGAAAAAGGTCAAGTATGATGGAGGAGCTGAGACAGATCCACACTGGTGTCCAGAGAACAGGAAGATGATTGAGTCTCTGGGAAAACTGGCTTTTGAGCAGCTGCAGAAAGGAAACCTGATCTTCTATGAATCAGACCTGACAGAGTGTGGCATTGATATCACAGCAGCCTCAGTGTACTCAGGAGTGTTCACACAGATCTTTAAAGAGGAGAGAGGCCTGTACCAGGACAAGGTGTTCTGCTTTGTCCATCTGAGTGTTCAGGAGTTTCTGGCTGCTCTTCATGTGTATCTGACCTTCATCAACTCTGGAGTCAATCTGATGTCAGAGGAACAATCAGACACTCTGTGGTCCTGGCTGTTTGGAGACAAAACTGAAGTATTCTACCAGAGTGCTGTGGACAAGGCCTTGCAGAGTCCAAACGGACACCTGGACCTGTTCCTCCGCTTCCTCTTGGGTCTGTCACTGGAGACCAATCAGTCTCTCCTACGTGGCCTGGTGACAAAGACAGAAAGCAGTTCACAGATCAATGAGGAAACAATCAAGTACATCAAGAAGAAGATCAGCGAGGATCCGTCCCCAGAGAAAAGCATCAATCTGTTCCACTGTCTGAATGAACTCAATGATTGTTCTCTAGTGGAGGAGATCCAACAATACCTGAGTTCAGGATGTCTCTCCACAGATAATCTGTCTCCTGCTCAGTGGTCAGCTCTGGTCTTCATCATACTGTCTTCAGATAAAGATCTGGACATATTTGACCTGAAGGAATATTCATCTACAGAGGAGGCACTTCTGAAGCTGCTGCCAGTCGTCAGAGTCTGCACGAAAGCTCTGTAGGTTTAAAACTACATACGTACTGTACATTAACTCTACAAAAAATGAAAATGTCTGACAGTTTTTTGTTGCTTCTTCAGGCTGAGTTGCTGTAACCTGTCAGAGAAAAGCTGTGAAGCTTTGGCCTCAGTTCTGAGTTCCCAGTCCTCCAGACTAAGAGAACTGGACCTGAGTAACAACGACCTGCAGGATGCAGGAGTGGAGCTGCTCTGTGGTGGACTGCAGAGTCCACACTGTACACTGGAAACTCTGAGGTCAGGATTCATCTACCTGTTCATCTCATGACCTTTTGAAACCATGCTCAGTACAGTTTGGAAAAACCCAGTTAATAAATGCCTAATATTAGAGTAACCTTTTGCATATTTTCTGAGTCAGAAGTTCCAACCGGACTGTCTGTATTAGTTAATTAGGATCATTCCTGGTTCTAAAAGATTATAAATCATATCAAATGTGCTAATTTTTGGCAAAACACCTCTTTGTAAACTAGCTATGATTGTATCTAACAGGCATTAGATAGCAATTTTTTGCTTCTCACAAAGTGTGTGTGTGTGTGTGTGTGTGTGTGTGTGTGTGTGTGTGTGTGTGTGTGTGTGTGTGTGTAGGCTGTCTGGCTGTCTAATCACAGAGAAAGGCTGTGCTTCCTTGGCCTCCGCTCTGAGCTCCAACCCCTCCCATCTGAGAGAACTGGACCTGAGCTACAATCATCCAGGAGACTCTGGGGTGAAACTTCTTTCTGCTGGACTGGAGGACCCAGACTGGAGATTGGAGAAACTCAGGTATGAACAGATAAATCCTACAGCTACCTCCTTTCAGTGGGGTTTGTATATTATTAAGAAAAAAACAGAATATTCCATTTTGATTGAAGTTAATTATTGCTGGTCTTTGTCTTTGCACCAGATTGGACCATGTTCACTCTATGTCAATGACGCCTGGTCTGAGGAAGTGTAAGTGTGCTTTTTTGTTGAGATAATGACTGAAGTAGTTCACAATGATTTTTTAAATTAGAAATTGTTGGATGAATATTGCTGCTATGAGATTGCGAGCTGACTGACTCGTTGTCACTCACTTCTTGCAGCAGCATCCACACATTACACAAATACAAGATGGCGGCAGTGTCTTTTTGGTGTTGCAGACTTTTTCCATCTTTATTTCATGTTTTTTTTGGTCCAGCACCCACCCAACATTGGGCTATGAGGATGTGTGTGCTTTTTTTTCACATCAGTCAAGTTTCACTCAAAAAAAACTCAAAAATTCATTCAGTGTATTCACAGTTTATTCAAGGATTCATTCAATATATTCAAAGATTCATTCAATATATTCAAAATTTCATCCAATATATTCAAGGTTTATTCCATATAGATCCATTATATATATCCAAAGTAGGGATGCACCGAATATTTGGTAACCGAATATATTCGGCCGAATATTGCAAAAAAAGCAACATTCGGCCTTCGGTGGAATGAGCGCAAAGCAAGGCTGAATATTTAGAAAAAAAAAAAAAAGTCTGATAAATCCGTGGTCGCGCAACGATCGAAATGGCAGCTTTATTAGTAAGTGACTCCTACTGGAAAAACAACAGCAACAAGAGCAGTGGGGGGAAAGCTGCACAGCGACCACGCGCACCGTTGCTCGCACTCCAAGAGCTCGGTGCGTCCTGTCTGCAGCGGAGACACGGCCACTGAGAGGCTGAGTGCCGGGACCGTTCCTGTAGCAACGCGCCTTTTAATTAATCATTTAAAAACCAAACACCCTGAACAACATGCTGAGTAAGAGAGGGAGCGGCTGCACCAGTTAAAACGAAAGTTCCTCGTCCCAGCATGTCGCCCACTCCGTCCGTGGCCGACAGCTTTTAAAACAGTGTTTCCCAACCTTGGGGTCGGGACCCCACGTGGGGTCCCCTGAAATTCAAATGAGGTCGCCTGAAATGTCTAGTAGCCTAATTGATGAATTAAAAAAAATCTGACCAAGAAAGGTTAGGAACCACTGTTTTAAAAGACACTTGGGTTTTTTTGGAATGTGCTTGCATAGATCTTTCAGCACTCACAATGGGCCAAACTTTATATTACTTGTTGTGCTTTTTTGATGAGCAACGGCAACTGGAATATTCAAAAACTGTCAGAATAGTCAATAAACATTTACTTTCTTTGAAAATTAAGTTACTTTTTTTTTTTTATTTAAAAACTTTATAACCACTTTCGGTATTCGGCTTCGGCCAAAAAATGCCATTCGGTGCACCCCTAATCCAAAGATTCATTCAATATAAGATTCATTACATATAATGATTCATTCAATATATTCCAGATTCATTCTATATAAGATAAGATGAGATATACTTTATTGTCCCCTAGGGGTAATTCGTTGTGGGCAAAAAGTGCAAGGAGACTGCATCGCCATAGGAAAAACACAAGACAAACCGCATCACAGTATAGACACATGACAACAATACATAACCATAACATTAATCATACTATGATGACATGGCATCCTGAGCATGAGACAATATACAGCACCAATAGATGAATAAATAAGACTATTACACAACCGTAAATCCATACCGAGAGTCTGTAAGAACATCACAAGAATTAAGAACCAACAATGGGATTAAAAATAATATAAATAAAAAATGGGACACCATCGATAAATAAGGATAAAATGTAGTAAAAAAAATAAGTAACCAGCCATTTTCCACACACACACACACACACACACACACACACACACACACACACACACATAGAGGCAAATGTGGTAAAATGTTATGTATTATGTTATTTGTCATATTAGAAAAGGCTGTTATATTTCCTCTCCATCAGATGCCCGTGAACTCACACTGGACCCAAACACAGCAAACCGAAAACTCATACTCTCGGACAACAACAGAAAAGTGACAATGGGGAAGGAGGAGCAGCCGTATCCTGATCATCCAGACAGATTTGACTACTGGGAACAGCTGCTGTGTACAGATGGTTTGAATGGTCGCTGTTACTGGGAAGTTGAGTGGGTTGGACAGGTTTACATAGGAGTGACGTACAAAGGGATCAGTAGGAGAGGGGAGAGTGACGACTGCTGTCTTGGGCATAATAAACAGTCTTGGGGTTGGAGATTCTCTAAGAAAGGTTGGCACAGAAACAAAAGATTATCCATCTGGAGACACCCCTCTGGCAGAGTTGGGGTGTACCTCGACTGGGATGCTGGCACACTGTCTTTCTACTCCATCTCCTCTAATGAACTGATCCACATCCACACTCACCAAACCAAGTTCACTGAACCGGTCTACCCTGCCTTCAGGATTAAGACAGGACCTTTCAAGTCCTCAGTGCATTTGTGTTGGAAATGAAGAAGCTTCACCAGGGTTGGACACTGTTGCCTCACCGCAGTTTTAAAAAGTGGTTGTCTGAGTTTCCATAGCCTTCTGTCACCCCCAACCAGTCTGCCCAGTGTGTTTCCTACCACATTGCTGCTGCTGCTGACTTTGTTTTTTGTTTTTCGATCCATTCTGAGTAAAAACTCGACAACGGACTTGTGGTAGTGGAAAGTCTAGAAGATCAGCAGTTTCAGAATTGCTCAAAGTGGTCATACAAGACATGTAGCCTAACATCTGTTTAATAAATGCAGGACATTATATTGAGGAACTTCGTTGAAGGTTCATAGTAAGCCGTAGGAGGGAGCCCCAGAATAGATGAGTTTTGAATAGATTTTTGCAGAGCTGGACACTGATAGGAGCCTCGGATGAAAAAACAGAGTCTGGACTGAGACTGTCTTGTGAGTGGGGACCGCATCATCACACACAGTGGACAAGAGCTGAGGCAGTGAGTTGCAGAATTACGTGACCTTTTGGGTTGACTGAAGACTGATGTGCTGCTGCAGTCTGGACCATCTGTGGGTTTCACTGTGCACAAAGGAAGGTCTACCATGACCTGGACCAAGAGCTGGCTGGTAGACTGGGTCAAGAAATGCCTGAATTTTTCGGATGTATGGAGCAAATCGGGATGAGTAAGAGATGGATGAAACACAGTTCCTAATGAGAGTTTTTGCAGCAATGAAATTTCAGGGAACTTTGGTCTTTAATACATGAGAATTAATTATTGTAACAACAGTCAGCCAGTTGTGTGTTTTTACTCTGTGTTTTTAACTTTTTCTTGTATGAATAATATTAAAGTGTCTCTGTCACATTCCATTTTACTATGAGCATTAAACACATTATAACAGTTATAACAGTAGAATAGTAACCAATAGTAACCACTAGAGGGCCTTGTGAACCTGTGGAATGAGTTTATTATCATGATCATTTACAGTGTTTTACCTCGGTAACTGTATCAGCCTGAACATCTGGAACATGTATGAAACCATGAATAAACATGTGATACATCAGTGTGGTTTGTTTTTCTGCTGTTTTATTTTAAATAGTTGACAACACAAAGGTGGTTATAGCTGTACTCGTGCTTCATCCAGACCAATGAAGTCAGTTACATTTCTACCGTCCACTCATCCATAGACATTTAAACTGCACAAATAAAAACATTTCAAGTGCTCCTAAATGTTCAGATTGTTTAGCCTAACAACCACTTAAGCCACTTCCCTAATTAACCGACTTTAGGTTTTCTTATCATCATTCTTCTTTAAGGAAACAGTGTTATTTTAGGTTGTCCAGAGCTTTTGCAAAAATATTCATTGGCTTAAAAAAAATCATATATTCACATCAATTTGTATTCAGTGGGATTATGCCAGCTGGTGTCTTCTCCGTGTATGCTCTCGTTAAACCGGTTTGACTCTGCACTTGTCTGAGATTGACTGAGAACAGACTGTGCAGATAAAGCAACAGGTCCGCACCCCGGACAGAATTCTGCAAGTGTTCTAGTCCAAACCGCTCGGAAAAAGTCTCAATTTACTTAGTTTATTTTTTATTATTTATTTAGCCTATTGTATTTCATTTTTGGTCCGGGTTTCGACCGGGTAATTTTGTATGTAAACCTGGGGCATTGCGAAACAGGAAGTAGATTTTACTTTGATTCTCGGTTCATTCGATGCGGCCAACAAACCACCTGCTGACCTTGGAAAGGTAATTATTGAACTATTTGAGAATGTTTGATGCTTACAGAGAACTCTTCTTATTCGTAGTAGACCTAGTAGTGTGTTGGGTGTCTGTTTCAGAGCATTAAAAACGCAAAGAAATGCGTCGGAGCTTTACGGTTTATCAGTATGGCAATCTGGAAAGTTGACGGTAGGGCGTTACACACACACGCAGTCGAAATGTGTTTATTATGGATTTAGAGGTCTTCATCAGGGGGTCCGTGAACCCCAAGGGTCCGCAGATCATGAAATGTTTGGTTGATTATACAGGTTTGTATATTTTTTGTTTCCACATTTAAGCAAAAACGTCAATTTGAATAGCTTGCAGAGTCCATTAAATTGTTAATATTGGCACTGGTATCAGTTAACATGGTCTTTTCATAAATGGTAGTGGCATGGCCATGAATATGTAAACCTGTGTATTATGAATAGCTGAGTGTTGAATCTAGCTACGTTTATACTGTAGGCTATATGGTAGGCTACTAGGCCCAGTTTAATATAATACACAATTTTATCAAATTTAAAGTAGGGGGTCCCTGCGTTGTCTCTCAATTAGGGGGTCTTTGGCCTGAAAAACACTGAAGACCCCTAGTCTGAAGGTTTGAGTCCTAAGATGAGTCGGTGTGAGGATAAAAGTGGAGGAAGAGGGGGAGATGCTTCTCTACCTGAAGATCAGGAGAACCAGAGTGAAGCTCACAGGTCAGTATGTCATTGTCCACCTGTCACCTGTCCTCAAAAGGACTCAGTAAGAATCATGGACACTGTCACTATCACTGTTGGAGGGAAGTTAAAAGATAAGATGTGACAGAAGGACATGTACAGTTTTTTTAACCAATAAAACAAGTAAATAAGTAGCAGATGTTCAGAGGTCAAGTCTTTATACTGAAGGTATAAAGGTGTTGTTCTGCCATGATTGCTCTGTCACCTTCAAGGCTCAGAGATGGCGTTACTGCACATTTGTGAAAAGCAGTAAAGTGTCTGTTTACAGTGACATTTACTTGTCTCCTCTACATCGTGTGTTGATTCTCCAGTTATTTCAGTCCTGAGCAGAAAAGATCAGTTTCCCCTCCAATAAGCTGTGTGTCTATGAGGAGCAACATATCCATGGAGCACCCTCTTGCTTTCAAAGAGGGAGATCCATCTTCAGAGTAAGTCAAGAGAACCTTTTATTTATTTACCACTAATTCTAAATATAAGCAAGTACAGTAAAATATATAAAAATGTGATTACGCAGTTTAAAACAAACAAACAAACAAAAACAGTATATATTACAGCCTCACTGTTGATCTGTTCTTCTGATTTGTCATATTCTGCCTTTTGTTGATTCTTCATTTGTTTCAGTCCAGAGCTGAGACCAGTTTCTCCTTCACCAAGCTGTGTGTCCATGAGGAGCGACAGATCCATTGAGCACCCTCTTGCTTTCAAAGAGGGAGATCCATCTTCAGAGTAAGTCAAGAGAACCTTTTATTTATTTACCACTAATTCTGAATATAAGCAAGTACAGTAAAATATATAAAAACGTGATTACACAGTTTAAAAAAATTATATACAGTAGCCTATATATATATTACAGCCTCACTGTTGATATGTTCTGATTTGTCATAATCTGCCTTTTGTCGATTCTTCATTTGTTTCAGTCCGCAGCTGAGACCAGTTTCTCCTTCACCAAGCTGTGTGTCCATGAGGAGCGACAGATCCATTGAGCACCCTCTTGCTTTCAAAGAGGGAGATCCATCTTCAGAGTAAGTCAAGAGAACCTTTTTCTCAGCTTTAGCACCCTGAAGTACCAAGCACAATGTCTAAGTCTAAAGTAAAGCAGTGCACACTGTTAGTTCTGTCAGGACCACTATGTCAAAATAATATTTATTTACTTGCACAAGTTTAATTTGGCGGTATGGTACTGTTCTGGGACCCCCTGCTCTTCCACGCACTTGCGTGGAAAGCCTGAGGCAGGAAGAGCACCTTCCTGCCCTTCACGAGCCATCATGAACAGCATAAGCAGGGAGCGCAGCAGCCAAGAAAACCCAGACAGAGCAGAGCAACCAACATGTACAATGACAGGAGGAGCTGGGGTGGAGGTGGGTTGCAAAAAAGCCGGCAGAGGAAGCAGCAGCAGCAGGGGAGGTGACGTCGGGCTAGAGCAGTTTAAATAGCGCGCTCTGAATGCAATTCCCCAATAGGAAGCAGCCACGGGGAGTCAGCTGAGCCATCAGCTGATCTGCACAGGTGATGACAGTTACGCTGTGCTGATTAAGAGCTTGACGTCATGGCCTGCCAGAACTAACGCTACGCTTAATTTATGCAACTGATGGTGTTAAGGTTTGGAGAGGGGGTTCTCTCAGGAGATCGTTGAACTTAGAGGGAAACCACCTCTCTCATATTTAGTAGGTTGTAGAAGTGCAGTCGTCATCACTGATGCATCATGTTTTCTCCACAGGGTCAACCAGGAGACACCGGAGATTTCCACTGGTCCTCAAAAACACCTGGATTCTGTGTTTCTGGTGTGTATGGGGGGCGTTGCATCATGAATGGTTGTATGGAGTGTATTGACCGAGAGGGAAAAAGTCTGAGCTCGGCAGAGAATGTTGCATATTAGCTTTCACAGCTGATTGTATATTGAGTCATATTACTGAATATTGTTTCCTTACAGCTTCTTCAGGAGAAGATTTTTGCTTTTGTGAAGAAAGAACTTGAGAAGTACCAGAGGCTTCTGAGTCCAGATTACCCCCAGAGTCAAGGAGAGGACGAGGAGGTGGGTAATGATCAAGAGCAAGAGCAGAGGAGGAGCAGCAGAGAAGCTTTTCTGAACATCACACTTCAGTTCCTGAGGATGATGAAGGAGGAGCAGCTGGTGGACTCTCTGCAGAAAAGTAGGTGAACTTTTAATAGATGTATAATGTGAAATTGTTGCATCAGCACAATGAAATTTGCTTTAATTTTCATCTTCTAAATTGCACACTTTATATCCAGCTAATAAAGACAATAGAGTAGATGTTCAGTAAGATTTAAGCCCAATCCCAATTCTCTTCCCTTAACACTAGCACTTGGTTTCAAGTGGCCTCCAAAGGGAGATTACCCTTGACGATGAAGTGAGAAATGGTAGAGACCGTACACTATGCGATGGGACACTTAGCGTAGCCAACGTGGTCACCTACATCATGCGTAGCAAAGACGTAGGGGGCGGGATTTTCGTTGGGAGGGTGGGGGGAGAGACGCACACTTAGCAATGATTAAAGCAGAAGTAAGTGATCCGGTGGTTTTGGCTAACTTCCTGTCAGCCGATGGAGGGCGCGTGGTTGCAGGTCGGCAGGTCCTGCTAAACCTCTTGTCAATCCTCTACCTGACCCAGACAGCAAAAAGAACAACATGAACCTGGTGCAACGGGTTCACATTAAGCAAACAACAATCACACTTTCTGTCTGTTTCTCCGTGGCTGTGTTCCTGCTCTCTGTTCGCTGCTGCTATGCTACCTGGTACGACGGCAAAGTACACCTTGTCAAAACGGTGAGCCAACTTTGTATCTACAACACACTGCTGGACAATGGCCACTCCAAACCACAGAAGCAACAGCGTATAACATCAAGCACTCAGTCGAGAGACATTCTATGACTATTAACAATCTTACTGTTGGCCGGGGACATAGAAGCAAACCCAGGACCTGGCCTGCTGGGTGGGGAGTTGGCGTCTCCGCTCGGCGTGCCTCTCCATGCCGCATCTCCGGTGCCGGTTACATGCTGCCATTCCGACATGCTGCCACTCCGACATACCGCCATTCCGACATTCTACTATTCAGACATGTCACCATTCAGACATACCACCATTCCGACATGCAAACGTCCTGCCATTCCGACAGTTTCGTCCCGCCATTCCGACAAGGCTTTAATTTCCATAAGGAAATGTGCGTTACTCCGAGCGGTGGTTAGGGTGTGTGTATGTGCCTGTTTGGTTCCGTTTTTTTTTTTTTTTTTCATGTTTTAAGATGTGATACAGTCAGTGGAAGCTTAATAAATAAACAAACACAAAGTCTCGCCATTTACAATCACACACTCCGATGTCAGTTTGTAACAATTTCCCTTACAATAAGGATATAAGGGGAACTGGCACAACGCAGTCCTGCTGCAGGCGGATCTAGGCTCGCGCGACTGGTGCGTCCAGGGAAGCAATAATCAAAGTTGTTACTTAGTCTTAGTCTCTGTACTATTTCACTGAACTCAAAACGCGCCCATCACAGGCGGCATATAATAAACAATTACACACAGATCAACAGAACCCCCACCCCCCCACTGTCCATTAAGTCCGAGTCCCAGCTGTGGGAATGAGTGTGTATGTGTGTGGGGGCGCACTGTCCGTGCCGGCGTGTATGTGTGTGTGTGTGTTGGCGCGTGGTGAGGGTGAGTGAGAGAGAGTTTGTTTGTCCTACTGTCCACACGGGAGAGACGCCGCGGCTCCGCCGAGGTGACCACGCCAGTCCTCTCCCTCGTCCCGCTTGGCTGAGAACGGGCCCGGCCGTGTGGTGTCCAAACTGGCCTTTATGATCCACAGGGTAATCCACCAGGAAAAATAATCCACTATGCCGCTTTGGAATTGCCGCCACGACAGCCGTCCAAACGCCGACTGTGTCTCTCACTCTCCTCCCCTCTCACCACGTCACTTCCCCATTTAAACCCTCGGTCCCACTAATGCACTTTTACGCATTACGCACACAACTTACAGCAAAAAATAAACATTCATTCATTCATTACAGGTCCGCACGTCCCCGTGCGCAAACCACAAGGATAATTGATAATTTCCCTGGCCTAATACACAATGTAAACCTGGGGAGCAAACCTGCAAATCAACTACCCCAGCTGGCCAGGCAAACCCAGTGGATCACTACAAGTTGTTGCAACTTTGGGGACTTTACTCCTGGTAAAAAGGCTTACAAACATGGACCAAGACAGCTTCATAATACGCACAAAAATCCAAAGGAAATGAAAGGTAACTTTTAAAAAAATAGCAACAGCATGAAGTAGTCAAAATATGTGTTTTACGCATCTGCCTGTTCAGCTCCGCTTGCATGACATTTCGGTCAGCGTACAGTAATCAACAGACAAGACGTCCGTTGTCCATGCTCACAATCATTACAACAAACGAAATTATTCACAGCAAATCATTTGGTGATTTGAAAGCCTATCAAATTGACATATTTTTGAATCGAAGATGGCAGTAAAAAATGATTGATTGTCTTTTGAGTTTTTTAGGCTTTAGAATAATGACTAATTGCCAAGTTTATGGGTCAGCTTGGAAAGGTTCGAGGCGAAGGAGACTCACGGTTTACTGTATGTGTTGGCCTCTTTCTTTCTTTTTTGCCTCCTGTTTGTGTCATTTTGTGGAGCAGTTAGGCTAAATATCCGCTGCTGTGCTCTGCTCTCTCCCTCTGCACCGAGCAAAACTTCACTTCCCTGCCTGACACTTCTTTCTGTAATTTTGATGCATGTTTGTTTCCATCGTATTTGTATAATTATTACAGCAGCAAAAGGAAATGCGCAATAGTAAATCATATGCATTAGCAGTGGCGGCTGGTGGTCAAATTAGTTGGGTGGGCTAATAAACAAATTATACCCATTAAATGGTAAACACAGCTAAAAGTTAGGGTTATCTCATCTCACAAAAGTAGGCCTATAGCAACTAACTAGGCCTACACACTGCATTAAGTAGAAGGGTATAGTCCAAAAAAAAAAAAAAAAACTTCACCTGGTTATCTTACACATACACACACAGTCTCTCTCTCTCTCTCACGCACACACACGCACACACACACACACACAACGATATTGCTCAATTAAAAAAAAAAAAAGACGATATATGCAGCTCATATCGACGGCCTTTCTGGTCCGTTATCGCCATGTCATGGTGCTCCCGGTGAGTTTAGAAACTAGATTCTCCACTTCGTTCATGTTAGCAAAGACAGTTTAGAGCAGTAAAGTATGCTGCTACCTGTGATGCTAGCGCCTAGCGCCGCTGTTTCTGTCTTCTCCCTCCCACAACAACACAACCTTTCCTCCGGTTCCTGTCATTGGTCTGAAAACAGCGGTGTTGGGCTAAATGAAATTAGCCCCAATGACAAGTAAACCAAGGGGGCGGGACATGACGCCTGTCAATCACTGACCCTGCGTCAGCCCGCTGCTGATTGGTCAGAACCGCTCGGCCTGTGGGCTGAATGAAATTAGCCCCAACAGTCGGTCAATGGCGAGGGCGGGACCTGGCACCTGTCAATCATCCACAGTGGGAAAATGAATGAGAGCAGACCGGAGCAGACTCGGTGAGCTGGGGCTGATTAAAATTAGCCCATTTAGAGATATCCTGTGTTTTTCTTGAAACTATTTAATATTGTTGCCAGTTCCGATTTTACTAAGACTTAGAACAATCTTTTGTATGTTATTTAGAGAATATAATATAGGCTATATATAATATTTTTTCCTCATCTTTTGTTGTGTAATGCAGGGAGGGCTTAGCCCCACTAGCCCATTGATACCAGCCGTCACTGTGCATTAGGTTCTCAAATCACCTGCCAATCTGCAGGGACTGCACGTGTCATAAGATGAAAGACAAATGTGTACACAAGCAGGAAAGCTGGTCCATGGAAAAAAGAAAGAGTCAGAGCCGTCGCGCATCTCTCTCTCTCTCTCTCTCTCTGGCGGTGACACGCTGTCATTCATTTCAGCACTGAGACAGCGGACAGCAGCTTGGTCATAGTTCAGCACTACAAAATATCAGCAGTTCACTCTTCACCGATAAATCCATGGCACTGTCCATAGTTATGAGGCAGAAAGAACTCAACACCGTCTTCTCCCGAAGTACAAAAATATATTTATTTTTTAAATTCAAAAGACAACGTTTCGAGCGACTGGCTCTGCTTCGTATTTGACTTGTAGCCTACAGCAATAATATAATGATAATGATAATGATAATATTAATAATAATAATAATAAATAATAAATTTCACATGTAAGGGGAGCTGAACATATAGTTTTCATTCACAAACCAATGTGGGAGAGCCCCAAGACGCGTGTGCCAGACGCACAGAGTCATGCGTAAAACACCGACCTGTTTAGTTAATTTTTTAGTTAATTTTCGTTTCTTTTGGATTTTTGTGAGTATTTTGGAGCCGTTTTGGTCCATGTTTGTAAGCCTTTTCCCCCCCTGAATTTTCTAAAGTGCAGCAAGTGGGTTCAGAGTGTATGATTGAAAGCACGGTCTGCTTCCCGTTCAAGGCCTATCTCCTCCTTCGTTGGTTTACGAGGTTGTGGAGTCCCTCTGCTTAAAATCTGAGGCTTTGAAATCGTGTGCCGTTTAAATTATCTGACCAATCTGTGTGCTTTAATGAGATGCACTGGACAAACGTGGGTAAACTGCTATTTTGCGCCGGCATATCATTAGTGCAAAATCGTGTTAAGCCTATTTATTTATTTATTTATTTTTTTTGGGGGGGGGGTGCGGTGGGGTGGGGTAGGCTTTTAAAAGATTTGTCGGAATGGCAACACGTTTAAAAGAAAAAAATACCGCCATTCCGACCTTAGGAGATGAAAATTGTCGGAATGGTGGGACGTTTATTAAAGGGTAAAGTGTTGCCATTCCGACAATTAGGGCGTAATGTCGGAATGGCGGCATGTCGGAATGGCGGTTGCCCCCCTCCGGGGTTGGTGGTGCCTCGTGGTGTCCTGCTCTCTGGCCTGGCCGGGACTGCCTCCGTGGTTGCTCCACTGTTGCCTGCGCTGGTGCCGACTGCGCCCCCCGCCTGTCCGGCTGTGCCCACGCGTGGCTTGTCGCGTGCCGTCGCAGCTCCACCTGGATTGCTCCCTGCGCCTCTGCTGCTGCTGCCTGCGCTGGTGCCCACTGCGCCCCCCGCCTGTCCGGCGGTGTCCACGCGTGGCTTGTCGCGTACCGTCGCAGCTCCACCTGGATTGCTCCCTGCGCCTTTGCTACCTCTGCTGCTGCTACCTGCGCTGGTGCCGACTGCGCTCCCGGCCTGTCTGGCTGTGGGGCTGCTGGGCGCACTGTGTGCTTCCACAGTTCCACCTGGATCATCTTCTGGCGTTGCGCTGCACCGTGATGTGTGGCCGCTTCGTGGAGCGATACGGAGTTGTCCTCGATGGAGTCCACTCTCCATGCGTGTCTCTGACAATGGGCCACCATGCGAGCAACAATCCATCGTGGCGGTTTCACCGAGAGAACTGGTGCCAACCATCCGTGAGTGTAACCCAGTCTCACCTTCACCTATCACAACGTTAGTCGGGGACAAACGTTCCACCTCAACTACTAGACTGAAATCACTGAATCCGGCGATAAAGAAACAACGCAAAATGCACTTCTTTCACACTCTTAATAACGCTAAGATCATTTGGGATTCAAGATCTAAGCCAAAAGGACTCTTACTTGGCCATATCAACATTCGTAGTATAATAGGCAAAATCGAACAAATTGAACACTTATTAAATGACTCAAATATTGATATATTGGGCATATCTGAAAGTTGGTTAACTCATTCATCACCAACAGTTGCCATCAATATATCAGGATACAATGTGTTTAGAAGAGACAGGGGAACAGGACGAGGGGGTGGATTACTGGTTTATGTGAAGGACTGTCTAAAGTGTAAATTAATTGAATGGACAGCAGAAATAGATATTGAATGTATTGGCCTCAATATAACTATTTCTCCTGAAATGTCTTTCACTGTGATATGTTTGTACCGACCTCCTTCCTCTAAAAATATATTCTACGATCAACTTAAAACCATTTTAAAATGTAGTGATTTTAAAAGGGAAACTATTCTTTTAGGGGACTTTAATATCAACTGGGACAATAAAACTGATAGAAAAAAACTGAAGCAACTAACAGATAATCATAGTCTTACTCAAGTTATTCAAGATCCAACAAGAATAACTAACACATCTAAAACAACAATTGATCTAATATTCACAAATAAGCCTGATAGGATCAGTAAAACTTTCAATCTACTGTCTGGGCTCTCCGATCATAACCTCATCCTATGTTCAAGGAAAATCAACTGGAAACGTCGTTCTAGCCCTATTAGAGCCAGAAGCCACCATATAATACCTAAAAACGAAGAACAAAACCTGAAGAATGCTCTGCAAGAATATGATTGGTCCAATGTATTAAAGGGATAGTTCACCCTAGAATGATATTTCGCTCATTATCTACTCACCCTCATGTTGACTGGCATGCGCATGCGCGCTGGCAGCGGAAGACCGGACAACAGACAGTAGGAGCTAATGCTACAAACATGCTTGGAATGTGGACTTATTTAATTTTTTTCGGGACAATTACGCAATTTGGGGCTTCAGCACAAGACGGACATTACATACGAGCATCATGGAGGTATTTGGATGTTTTTTTGTGTGTGTTTTTTTACGAAGAGCTCTGGTGTCCGTTTGCTACCGTGGCATTGAAATGCACTGCTACACCAAGACCCCCTGTAACTCAGAGAAGGGACGGTGGACTCCGAAAATTCTTCCAGCCCTTAGTCAACATGAGGGTGAGTAGATAATGAGCGAAATATCATTCTAGGGTGAACTATCCCTTTAACTAACAATGAAATTGAGGACAGCTCTAGCACTTTCTCCAAATGTGTTGTGGAAGTTTTGGATAGCTTCACAAAGAAAGTTGAATTTAAAAGATGTAAAAAAGCATTACCTTGGGTGAAGGATGATGTACGGAAACTAATGAAGGAAAGAGATAATGCACTAAAAAAATCTCTAAAAACAGGGCTTATTTGTGACCGACAGATCTTTACATCACTTACAAAAAAAGTAATAAAACAAATTCGTAAAGCTAAAGCAAATTTTTTTATTGAGTTAACAGGAAGTTAACAGGAAGAAACAAGGAGGACATAGCACCCAATGACATGCAACTCCAGGTGAATGGCACTCTGACAAATGACTTGGAAGTCATTGTTAGTAGCTTCAACCATTTTTTTATACATTCAATTGAGGAGTTGACAATGAACTTTAAATGTCCAAGCACTCCACATAACTCTGTGGATGATAGCAAGCCAGTTTTTAGTCTGAGAGAAATAACTGTTCCAGAGGTCCTGAAAATCATCTCATCTCTGAAAAGCTCTAAGGCTAGAGATGTCTTTGGCCTTCATAGTAATTTCATAAAACAAAATAAAATGGCCCTCGCGCACCCAATTGCACACTTAATAAATCTGTCCATAAAACAGGGTAGAGTGCCATCCGCCTGGAAGATTGCCAAGGTTACTCCAATCCTAAAGGCTGGTGACAAGACCAAACTGGAGAATTAAGTAAGGATAAGTATCTTGCCGGTTATTTCAAAAGTAGCTGAGAAATGGATTGCACTGCAGTTAACAGACCATCTTGATAGCGGGCATAACCCACTTCATCCAATGCAGTACGGATTCCGTAAACACCATTCAACTGAAACAGCAATCTGTTATTTTCATGAGAACATAAAAGGTTTATTGGATCAGGGTGGCTATGTAGGAGCTGTTTTTTTGGACTTGCTTTTGACTCACTAAATCACAATGTACTTATTTCGAAACTGTCCCTTTTTAACTTTTCCGATGTTGCACTCTGCTGGATGAGATCGTATCTGTCAAACAGAAAGCAGGCTGTTCAGATTGGAAACTCAATGTCACCTTACCTCAGCTGCTCAACTGGGGTACCCCAAGGTTCTATCTTGGGGCCAATTCTGTTCAGTCTTTATGTAAATGACCTCCCTGAGGTTTGCCCAAATGTTAATCTGCAATTATATGCTGATGATACAGTGCTGTATGCACATGCAAAAACAAAACAAGAAGCCGCTGTAAAATTATCAGCAGCTCTGGCACCTGTATCTCACTGGCTTAGTGAATCTTGTTTGCACCTCAATCTTAAAAAGACTGTATGTATGTTTTTCTCTCGTCAGTCAGCAGAGGGCGATCAACCATCTGTGGTGGTCAATGGAGAGAGCCTTGATGTAGTGGAGGAGTTTAAATATCTTGGAGTGGTCTTCGACACAAAACTATCATTTAAAGCACATGTTAAAAAAATCACAAATATCATTAAATTCAACCTGTCGAATTTCTACCATATAAGACCATTTCTCACCTCCAAGACGGCTAAAGTCTATATGCATGACATGATATTCTCACACATAAATTATTGTTTTACAACATGGACACACACAACAGAAAGTATATTGAAACCCATCAAGTCTCTCTTCAAAAAGACAGTTAAGATTTTGGACAGGAAACCTCTTAACTTTCATTATTGTAATGTTTTAAAAAAGTTTAACATTCTTGACTTAGACAGTTATCAGATTTTTATGGATGTCTGTCTCATCTTCAAAGTTTTAAACGCACTTGCCCCACCACCACTGAATAAATTTATTCAGAGAAAAAATAATGAAGGACGAAGAACCAGAGCCTTAACAAGAGGTGACTGTAATGTACCGAGGCGCAGAACAAAATTTTGTCAAACGGTCAGTTCTGTAAGAGGAACACAGTCTTGGAATAAGTTACCACCACACATCAGAAACTGCGATAACTATTTAGTCTTTAAAAAAAATCTCAAACACTGGTTAAAAACAAATCAGACATGCACTCATATAGTTTAAATACTGTTTAAATCTGATGTCTGTTCCCGGGCATGTATGGTATATTGTTCTTTAACTGTGGGTCAAAATTGTCTGTTTTTTGTTTGTCTGCGTCTGTTTTGCCTTGATATTGTCAGTCTGTGCTCTGTCTTGTAATTGTCCACTGTATGACTTGTCATCACAAGGTTTTAAAGTCTTCTGTGTTATGTTTTTTAGAAACCTGCCTTGGGACTGCGGCTGAAATTTTGCAGTTGTGCTAAGTCCGGCACATTTACACTGATGCTTAATGTGTCAGTGTTGATGAATGTGCACTGTCCCAATTCAATAAATAAAGAAATGAAATGAAATGAAATGAGTTAGCAGTCCCTGCCCTCGTCCCTACATCACCACATTCACGCGCATCCCTTGGCTGCACACACAGGGAGGACCGCCCCTTTATGCCGTTCTCTCTCCTCATTGGATAAAGGTTGTAGGATACAAGGAAAGTTTTCTCCTCGGCTTACAGCAGAGCAGAGTGACTGACAGACCCGTGTTTCGGACCAAACACTCTTTATAAGTGATTGCTGTCGGAAGATATAACTATTTAAGACGTATATTAACACAAACATTCCGCTTACTTCTGCTTTAAAGATTTGATTTGAAGTTATTTTATAATAGCATACCGCATTTCCTCCAAAATAGCCGGTATTCAATTGTTTACACACACAAATTAAAGTCGGCCCTAAATACAAGCCGGGTATAAAAAATAAAAAAAAGGAACTCCGTGGCCTGGAACAAGCTGACGAGGATATGATCAGAAACTGTTTCAACTTTGTGGACTGTCTGTGAAGACTGACGGGAGCGAAGCTTACCTCATCCTCTGCTTCAGAGAGGGACAATCTGTCAGGGTGGGGGGGTTCCGACGCACCAGTAGTTCAGACAGAAATCAAGCTCACTGATTGTTTGATGTGTCCTTTGTTCTATCTTTGTACATGTTCATGTACTCCTACTGCGAAACAAATCTACCTACAGGTATTAATAAAGTTGATCTGGGTTCACTTAAATCATCCAGTCACTGGCAGCAGTTTTTCCTGCTGTAAACCTTTCAGTTTCTTGATGGATCATCATTTGATATTGTACAGGTACATTTTATATAAGTCTTAAGACACAGCTCTTACTGTACTTTGGTTCTAGAATGATCCAACAGCTCATAGCAAGGAGCCTGGCCTCTCTGGTATGGTCTGACTGTAACCCCGGACCAAGTTCCTTGGGGGGCATGGCCATAAACCTTCTCCAAGTCCACACAAAAGATTGTCCAGCCAAACCAGCAATCATACCCTTGCAATCATCTCTTAATGTTGTACAGGTGCATCATTACAAGTTAAGATAATCTTACAGAATATTTGTCCCTTTTTCTTTGTAGGAACACAGGCTGCAGTTTGTTGTAAACTCAAATCTAACATGAAGAAGAAGTTCCAGTGCGTGTTTGAGGGCATTGCTAACGCCGGAAACTCAACATTTCTGAACCAGATCTACACAGAGCTCTACATCACAGAGGGAGGGAGTGGAGAGGTCAATGATGAACATGAGGTCCGACTGATTGAAACAGCGTCCAGGAGACCAGACAGACATGAAATAACCATCAGATGTAAAGACATCTTTAAGGCCCCACCTGGAAGTGACAGACCAATCAGAACAGTGATGACAAAGGGAGTGGCTGGCATTGGAAAAACAGTCTTAACACAGAAGTTCACTCTGGACTGGGCTGAAGACAAAGACAACCAGGACATACAGTTCACATTTCCCTTTACTTTCAGAGAGCTGAATGTGTTGAAAGAGAAAAAGTTCAGCTTGGTGGAACTTGTCCATCACTTCTTCTCTGAAACCAAAGTAGCAGGAATCTGCAGGTTTGATCAGTTCCAGGTCGTCTTCATCTTTGACGGTCTGGACGAGTGTCGACTTCCTCTGGACTTCCACAACACTGAGATCCTGACTGACGTTAACAAATCCACCTCAGTCAACATGCTGCTGACCAACCTCATCAGGGGGAAACTGCTTCCCTCTGCTCGCCTCTGGATAACCACACGACCTGCAGCAGCCAATCAGATCCCTCCTATGTGTGTTGACATGGTGACAGAGGTCAGAGGGTTCACTGACCCACAGAAGGAGGAGTACTTCAGGAAGAGGTTCAGAGATGAGGAGCAGGCCAGAGAGATCATCTCCCACATCAAGACATCACGAAGCCTCCACATCATGTGCCACATCCCAATCTTCTGCTGGATCACTGCTACAGTTCTGGAGGAGCTGTTGAAGACCAAAGAAGCAGGAGAGCTGCCCAAGAACCTGACTGAGATGTACATCCACTTCCTGGTGGTTCATCTAAAACTGAAGAAGGTCAAGTATGATGGAGGAGCTGAAACAGATCCACACTGGAGTCCAGAGAGCAGGGAGATGATTGAGTCGCTGGGAAAACTGGCTTTTGAGCAGCTGCAGAAAGGAAACCTGTTCTTCTATGAATCAGACCTGACAGAGTGTGGCATCGATATCAGAGCAGCCTCAGTTTACTCAGGAGTGTTCACACAGATCTTTCAAGAGGAGAGAGGCCTGTACAAGAACAAGGTGTTCTGCTTCGTCCATCTGAGTGTTCAGGAGTTTCTGGCTGCTCTTTATGTCCATCTGACCTTCACCAACTCTAGAGTCAACCTGATGTCAGAGGAACAATCTGCCTCTCTATTTTTAGACAAAACTGAAGTATTCTACCAGAGTGCTGTGGACAAGGCCTTGCAGAGTCCAAACGGACACCTGGACCTGTTCCTCCGCTTCCTCTTGGGTCTGTCACTGGAGACCAATCAGTCTCTCCTACGTGGCCTGGTGACAAAGACAGTAAACTGCTCACAGATCAATGAGGAAACAATCAAGTACATCAAGAAGAAGATCAGTGAAGATCTGTCTCCAGAGAAAAGCATCAATTTGTTCCACTGTCTGAATGAACTCAGTGATCGTTCTCTAGAGGAGGAGATCCAACAATACCTGACTTCAGGAACTCTCTCCACAGGTAAACTGTCTCCTGCTCAGTGGTCAGCTCTGGTCTTCATCTTACTGTCTTCAGAAAAAGATCTGGACGTATTTGACTTTAAGGAATATTCATCTACAGAGGAGGCACTTCTGAAGCTGCTGCCAGTCATCAAAGTCTGCACTAAAGCTCTGTAAGTTGAAATAACTACATAAATTAACGCTATTAAAAATGAAAAAAATCTGACATTTTTGTTGCTTCTTCAGGCTGAGTTGCTGTAACCTGTCAGAGAAAAGCTGTGAAGCTTTGGCCTCAGTTCTGAGTTCCCGGTCCTCTAGACTAAGAGAACTGGACCTGAGTAACAACGACCTGCAGGATGCAGGAGTAGAGGTGCTCTCTGGTGGACTGCAGAGTCCACACTGCAGACTGGAAACTCTCAGGTCAGGATTAATCTATTGGTTCAAATGATGAGCATTTGAAGCTGAGCTCAGTTTTGAAAAACACAATCAATGAAATGGCTAATAGTGTTGTGTAGTTTTTCAAAGGAACAAATTGCTTTTGTGAGTGAATAGACTATAGAATAGAATCACTTCCTGACCCAATTGGTTCTTTTTTCAGTTCAGTCGAGCTCAGTAGCGAGTGTGCAGGCTGATAGTGGAACTGCCGTGTGGTCTGTGAATCACTGAATCACTCTGGAATCTGGTGGCAGAGACTCTCATTGGCCCTCATTTATCAAACTTGCGCAGGATCTGGTGTAGATTCTGGTGTAAATATCAGTGTACGCCAAGTGTCACGTGTGATTTACTAAAAGTGTGTACGCTGCTGATTTCGGCGTAGAACCGGCGTGGTGGTGATAAATCCGGCGGCTGAAAACGAGCGTAATTTAAATGTCACGCCCCGATATATTCCTGCTTTAGAGGCGTCGCCCTGCCCCTTTTACGACATGGAGACACGGAAGACGGCCAAGAAGAGGGACTTTACTGGCGTTACCGCGTTGAACAGGGAGAGGGCGGCAACATTAAATATCTGGACATTGATAGATTGATAGATTTTGTGATTGATAAGCGTCATCCCGGTGGATGGAGGCTGCAGACGCACATGTCACCGACCACGTCAGGAAACCCAGCGATCTCATGAAATGCTCCTGCAGTTTACTAAACACAAGTGACTGAGGAGAAATCATAGGCATATTACTGCTGCGAACGCGACTTTATGACCATCAGTACCGCTGGCATGGTTCGGCTGATGGAGGGATGTGAAACACCGGCCCGATCTCCGGCTGACAGGTCCCGGTGACTGGGGAAAAAAAACAACACACTCCGCCGCGGAGATCAGCTGCACCTGGACAGTTAGCGGAGCCCCCCCCCCGCCGGCTCCGGTGTCCGGCAGAGAGAGAGACTGAGGAGCCGTCCGGTCATGCTCTGGTGCAGGAGATGTTGGAAGTTTGTGTGTGTGATCTACAATAACAGGTCTGTCTGTCATTGACTGTTTCTGTTTACACAGCTGATTAACGAGCATCTGTCACGTCGTGGTTTTTAATTGCTCAAAATAAAAGTTGAGTTAAATTTTCAACACGGACTTGGTTGTAGCGTTTCTCTTTTTTGGCTACTTTTTAACTGCATGTTCTACGCTGGTTCCAAATGTGCGTACACCTGGTCAGAGCTGGCGTGAGATTTGTGCGTATCCATAGACTGTAAAAAGAATGGACGTAGCGTCCGTGACGTCACCCATTGGTTTTGGGGAGTCGTTTTTGTGACTCAAATATGGCGGCCTGAACAGCGCCATGTTGGATTGGCCGGCCGAGAACCCGCCCACTGGCCTCGAAGCAGCTGTCCACGGAGCTGCTCGGACCTGTCACTCAACGTTTCCGCGCCCTAATTGGCCAGAATTTTAACCTAATAACAGTAAAACGGTAGAGTTAAAAAAAAATTCACCCCCCTCAGAGTGTGTGCGGGGGTAGAAACTATCGATTGAGACGAAAAAAACGTTCTGACACCAGGCTTTTAACATGTTTACTGAGGATGTAAAGTCGGCGATTTTAACATGGGGGTCTATGGGGAATGCTCCCTTCTGACACCAGCCCCCAGAGGAATTCGAGGGGATTGCAGTTTTTTGAACGCGGAAGTGAGCTTCACTTCTCAGACCGACAACTGCCCCCTTGTGCGTACCGTACGCTCACGCTCAGATTAATAAATGCCGATCCTTGCGGTGAATTTGGTGTACACCCATTTTGTTGGTGTACGCAAGTTTCATAAATGAGGGCCACTGTGAGGGAATAGTGCATGTTCATTGATGCGTTCCATGAACGTACTGACAGTCGGGGCTGAGGGCTCACGTTCACTGTGTATGACATGATACGTTCGCAAACATGTTGTTTACTGAACTTAGTACTGAAAGTAGTGTTGTGCTGTTCGCAAATGTGTAGTCTGGCGCTTGAACGTCTGTGCTCGCTACAGTGAATAGGAATCTCAGGGATGAGTCATGAACTGAATTATGATCGGCTGGGAGTCAGACTGCACCGTGCAGTCAGGGCTCCTGCCAAGCACTGAACGATTCTATGAGTGGATTTTTTTTTCTTTTTAATGGATTTAGTACTCTCAAAAGAACTGCCCTTGCCATCACTAATGGCTAAGATCAGAGTAACTTTATGCATAGCACATATTTTCTGAGCAAGACGTTTCTTACTTACAGAGTGAGATCTGTATAAATAAAGTAAGATACTTCCAGGCCAAATTCTAATTGATTAGAAATCTTTTCAAATGTGCTCATTTTTGGCAAAACACCTCTTTGTAAACTTGTTGAGAGTGTATCTTAATTTTTTCCTTCTCACAGAGCGTGTGTGTGTGTGTAATGTGTGTAAATGAGATTCGATCTCAATGGGTCTCTTCGGGGTTAAAAAACAAAATAGAAAACATTACAACTTTTTTCAAATTTACTAATTTCACACTTACACTTGTTTACAAGAGTGTGTGTGTGTGTGTGTGTGTGTGTGTGTGTAGGCTGTCTGGCTGTCTAATCACAGAGGAAGGCTGTGCTTTCTTGGCCTCTGCTCTGAGCTCCAACCCCTCCCATCTGAGAGAACTGGACCTGAGCTACAACCATCCAGGAGACTCTGGGGTGAAACTTCTCTCTCCTGGACTGGAGGACCCAGACTGGAGACTGGAGACATTCAGGTAGGAACAGATAAATCCTACAGTACAGCTACCTCCTCTCAATGGGAATTGTATGTTATTTTTGATGCACCAATTATTATTGCTGCTCTTTGTTTTTGAACCAGATGGGACCATGGTCACTCTCAGTCAATGACGCCTGGTCTGAGGAAGTGTAAGTGTGCTTTATTGTTGAGATAGTAGTTCACAATGATTTAGTAGTTAGTATTCATTTCCTACCTTTCATTCAACCTTGAAACCTATCATGTATGTTGTAAATTGGCTGGTTTCCACATGGCAGTTTGTTTGTTAGCTGGACACAACACATTTGGCTGTTAATATAACAATGCTAACCGCCTAATCTGCAGTCACTAGTCGGGTAGCATAGGATAAGACTAACTAAAACTAAACTTTAAAATGCATTTAAGGAACAAATTTGGACTATCCTCAGACTCAAAGAAAAACTGATTAGAATTTAGTGGTCAAAGGTCATCATGTTTTGGTCATACCTTTGTATGTATTGTATTGTATTTTATTAGCACATGAAAGATAGATAAAACAGCATATTAAAAAGTGGAACAACAACAACCACAAAAAACAAAACATACAAAGTATACAGTAGATAAAGCAAATGTGCAGAAGAAACCAAAAAAAACTCTTAAGGGCTTGTCAAGTGGTCCTCCTAAGAACAACATAAAACAATTAGAAAAAAGAGAGAAAGAAAATCAATATTGTGTGGTGATTCAAGATAAACGTTCAGCAACATACATTTAATTTACAGTAATGTGAAGAACAACAAAAACAATTAGAAAAGAGAGAGAGAGAGAGAGAGAGAGAGAGAGAGAGAGAGAGAGAGAGAGAGAGAGAGAGAAAATCAATATTGTGAGGCGACGTAAAAAAAAAAAAAAAAGTGGATTATGCATTGCTCAACTGGGCCAATAGAAAGTGAATTATTTGTTTCTTAAATTAATTTATGCTTGTGCAGTTTCTAAGGTGGATTGGTAATGAATTCCAAAAGTGCGGACCTCTAAATCTAATTGTGAACTGAGAGAAAGTAGACTTGAAAAAGCATAGTATATGGTGATTATGGTTCAATTATATTAAAATGTTTGTAAGGATAAAAATTCAGACTTTTTTTTTTTTTTTTTTTTAACCATATTTCCTACTTGGTTGGTTGGCAAAGGCTGGGGTGAGGAGGTAATTCTGTTTTGGAACCAAAAGAACAAAGTCTAAGCAATATAATAAAGGTAAATGCGGGGTGGTGCGTGGCGCAGTGGGTAGAGCAGCCGCCCCATGTAAAGGCTACAGTCCTCACCGCAGGCGGCCCTGGTTTGAATCCTGCGTCGGGCGGCCCTATCCTGCATGTCATTCCCCCTCTCTCTGCCTCCCCCTTTCCTGTGTGCTATCAAATAAAGGCAAAAAGCCAAAAAATATACTATATAATAAAGGTAAATGTAATGTTATTTGTGAGATTTAAAACTGCTTTTATGATTTCTCTCCATCAGATGCCTATGAACTCACACTGGACCCAAACACAGCACACAGAAAACTCATACTCTCAGAGGGCAACAGGAAAGTTACAATGGGGAAGGAGGAGCAGCCGTATCCTGATCATCCAGACAGATTTGACTACTGGAAACAGCTGCTGTGTACAGATGGTTTGACTGGTCGCTGTTACTGGGAAGTTGAGTGGGTTGGACAGGTTTACATAGGAGTGACGTACAAAGGGATCAGTAGGAGAGGGGAGAGTGACGACTGCTGTCTTGAGTCTAACGATCAGTCCTGGGGTTGGAGATTCTCTAACAAAGGTTATTCTTTCCGGTTCAAAAACAAAAGATCGTCGTTCCGTGGACGCCGCAATAGCAGAGTTGGGGTGTATCTCGACTGGGATGCTGGCACACTGTCTTTCTACACCATCTCCTCTGACATGCTGATCCACATCCACACTTACCAAACCACTTTCACTGAGCCGGTCTACCCTGCTTTCAGGATTAGGACAGAATCTTTCAAGTCCTCAGCGTATTTGTGTTGGAAATGAAGACGCTTCACCAGGGTTGGACACTGTGGTCTAAGTGCAGTTGTAAAGAGTGGCTGTCTGAGTTTCCATAACCTTTTGTTCAGCGGTGCCGGGGGGTTGTTGCAAAGCCTTGCATTCGAATGATGGTCAGGCGCAACACACTAATGTCATTGCAATAGTCATATTTTTAATCAGAATTACAATAATAGAGAACATGACTTGTGAATTTTGGGTCTCAGGTATATGAAGGTGCTCTTATTCCACACAGGTCGATTGGTACATGATGTTTCTCTGTGTTTAAGTGTGATAAGTGAAATGAATAGCCCCTCTGTGTACGTCGCTAATGTTTACGCATCTGTGTCGTCTCACACGCAGCTATTTTTCACCTGTTATTCTTGTTATTCATATTCTTGGGTATATGAATAATGTTAAAGGTTAAGGGGACAACGAGGAGTTTTGGAAAGCGAAGTGTTTTCACACTACATTTACCATGAGCCTCTGCGCGCACGGTGAAATTCTTGGACCGGCGCAAGACGTCTTGCCAAGAATGTTTTCATTCATCAAGAATGAAAGTCGGAGGTTCGAAGACGATAAGATACCGCCGTAGTCCGGGCAGCGTCCACAAAACCGAAAGTAAGGAAATGCTCGACCAGCATTTCCACCACTAATAATAACAAAATAACGATAGAGACAAAACGATATATTGATCGAAAATGGAGCCAATAACAAGTGTGGGTAACATAGATTAATCCACATTAATGTGAGACTTTTTTTTTTATAACAAATACAAACTCCTCGTTGTCCCTTTAACACTACCCGCCAAGACAGACATTTGGGTTTTTCTTATGTAGGCTAAATAATTTTGTTTATATTAAAACTATAGATCTCTCAGTCCATGACTTTATATGCTTGATGGTTTTTGAAGCCTACAACCTTTTTTTAAAATGAAAGACACTTGATTTCTGAGCATTTACCACTTCATATCAACAACCGTTATAATGGAACAACTTGGGGCTTCATTTTGGAGATGGTGCTACTGCTATCTTAAACCTGCTTTTCTCAAGTGAGCTTATCTTTCATTACCTGCCTTGATGGAACACCACCCTACCTCAGTAACTGTGTTAGCCTGAAAATCTGAAACGTAATATCACTTGCAGATGTTTGGGTCCCATTATTTTTTAGTTCCATTGTCACTCATTTGGAAATCTATTCATGTTAACTCATTAGTACAGTTTTTGTATTTGAATATAATTTGACAGTTACGTGTGTTTTTCATCAGAGATATAAGTCACTTTATGTTTTGGAAAACAGATAGGTGGTTTTACTGCCTATTTGTCACTATCTCACCTTTCAAAAACGGCTACTGTTTGAAATCACAGTTAATATAGCTACTTCTGTTTAATCTCATTTAAGTGTTGTGCTCTTAATGATGTGAGTTTATGTACAAGTGAATAAATACAGTTTACACCACTGCTACAGGAAATATAGCCTTTCTTTAAATAAAACAAATAATTTTAACGTACCTGCATGAAAGAGAAGCTGACCACTTAGCCGCCTGTCACACAGCAAACTCAGCAGATGGGCCTTGAAACAATCTGAGATAGAAAGTAAAAAAAAGTCTGGATTTCACCTCAGATCAGATTTTAACAGAGTTTTTTTTCCGGCTAAGTCAACAACAGCCTACATTAGCATGATGCTCCGCTATGTTGTTAAGCTAAGAATATTCTATGACCAGCTGAAGCAGCAGCTGTTTTTACTTACATCTCCAAAAACATATAAAAAAGCAACATGGATAAACTCGGATGAAACATGTTGTCAGTTTCGTGTAACCAGAAGACACGTTTCTGAAATCTTAACGGTCACTTCCTCCCCTGGAGAAAAAAAAAAAAAAGAAACGAGCGAGCGTTGCTAGGCATCCGGAAACGTATGACGTGACGTGACGCCATGACGTAGTTCTACCGTTGCTCTTTCGCCCGCGAAAACGCAAACCAGCAATGGCCGCGTTTCCCAGATTCGATCTTTCTTAAGGACTTAAGAAGGCTCTTAAGAAGGGTTCGGCTAAGAAGGAGCGCTAAGATACGGGTGTTTCCCAGATGCGTTCTTAACTGCCTTCTTAAGATCACGCCAAAGAAGCTTCTTAAGAAGCTCCTAACGGGAGCTGTCCACCACCACAGTACTGAAACTGAATCAATCGATGCCAGGCAAATCGATTATTAGATCACACGCCACCTATTACGCGCATAAATCACACACAGTGACAAGCGCAGCTGCACCGACGGGCGATGAATAAACCGAAAACGGGATTTCCACTTGTCAAACATGGGGTTAACACAGGTGTCGGCGGGCCTGATTAGAAACTTCTCCGCTGTTGTTGCCGCGTTGGTCACGGGCAGCGACGGACTGGCCGTAGGTGACAAGGCACAGCCGCGTAAAGATGCGGCCAGACGGCTGCGTGACCATGTGATTGATGTGTGTGAAAATAAAAATAAAAATGTGCGCAGGGGCTGGCTGGTTTACAGCCAGACAACTCTAGAAAGGATGAAAACACAAGGTAGCAAATAGCTCACCTCATAGAGTATCCCCACTGCAAGTTGAAGCATTGCTGTGGTCTGGGTTCAAATTCACCCAATAGAAAATGATTTTGGTGGTCAACACGTTTTTCTTTTCTCATCATCACTGAATGATCAATGCTATACATATGTATATAGGCTACATATATGTTTAGGCAGTGGAGTGTTAATGCGTGACAGTCTTTTTAGTGCCAGTATAAAATGGCATGGGAGGATCGGTGTCACGGCTGCCACACTCCGTGACACTGACCCTTGCTTGCGATGCCCCCACCACACCAAGAAGCTGCCCACTGCATAAAAACATGATGCAACAGCGACACTAGGGGTTGATTTAAGAACGGTTGTTTTTGATGTTCATGCAGATATGGCACGTGGATGTGTGCGTAAAAAATATGATAAATGATAGTCATGATGATTAATTTTATTTGTGTGCCTGATGTGCAGAGCACATGTTATTCCTCATATTTAGGTTATTTATTGTTCTTATTTTATTTTTTATCTCTATTTTTTATTTCGGCACATATTTAATATGTTTTAAACATACGATGTGCACTGTTTAAATCTTGCTTAGTGTGATATTGATTTGCCTTGAAAAAGTGCTAAAAAGTCGCTAAGAAGACTCGAAAGAGTGGGTCAGCTCGATCTTACATTTCCTTCTTAGTGAAAGATCTTCTTAAGCTAAGAGCGACTCTGGGAAACACGTTCTTCTTTCACAGCGTTCTTAAGAGCGCTCCAAAGAAGATCTTAGCGCTAAGAGCTTCTTAACAAATCTGGGAAACGCGGCCAATGTTTGTTCAGCCGCTGTGAAGAATGGAGACGTAACTTTCCCTCTTTTGTGACTCATTAGGTCGTTTTTTCGTTCTTCCATTCATTTGGTCTCTTCATAAACCGCGGATTGGTGCAACAAAACCAGACTTAATACATCCATGGTTTTGAGTCAGCCTGGACTAGAAAAGTCTGACTCTGGACTTCATCAGTGGACCGACTTGAGGCAGCATTTTGGAGATATTGCTAGCTTAAACCTGGCTTTCTCAGGTGAGTTTGGCTTTTGGAACACCACCCTGTTACCTTAGTTAACAGGTAGACCCTAACTGTTTTTGCCAGAAAATCTGCAAGTGAATTAACACGTGATATCATTTGGGTCCTATTATTTTACTCATTTGTTTTTCATGGCCTTCATTCCCCTTGGATAACCCATCATTAGCCTATACTTTGTCTCCTGCTTTTCCCATGATAAACCACTAAAACTTTTTTTTGTAGTTTCTTTTTATTCAACCTCCTGTGTTTTATTTCTGCATTTTAGGTCCTGTAAAAACCTTGATAGGCTACATAACATTATGAGAACAGAACACTGCCTGCCTTGCGAGAGAAATTACATGTCTGCTCTGTTTTTGCAGTAAAAATAAAAAAGTAATATTATAGCCTATATAACCAGTGCCCCTCCTCTGTTACCTTAACAGTAACTGCGTTAGCCTAAAAAAATAAATCTAGAAGTCAATAAACACTTGATGCAGATGTTTGGATCCTATTGTAGGCTACTGACGTTGACAGTGTGGGTGGTTTATTGTTTTAAAATGTTCCGGAAAGTTCCATTTCACATCTCACATATCTGATTGGGAATCTTTGGAATGTGAACCCAACTGTCATCAGGAATTCTTATCAGTGCCTATCATGGACATTAATCTATCATGGTTTGTTTTGAAGCTTTCTCTCTGTCTCTTTTTGTAATTTTATCTCCTGTCTTGTTCCGTGGTCTTCCTCCTCCGATTTCCACATGTGTCTTCTTACCTGTGGATGATTATTCCCACCTGTGTGTCGTTGTTGTATTTATCCTGCATTTTCCCTCTGTCTTCATTGGTTCTTTCACACTAGTATTCCTGTCTTACTTTTCCATTTTCCCCTTGGATTACCCATTATGATGTTCAGGCCTCTGCCCCAGTTGTCTGTGACTTATTTGATCATTTTTTCGTTCATCCATTTCATTTGGTTTTATAAACTGCGGGTCGGTGCAACAAAGCCAGACTATGGAAGTCTGTCTTGAGTCAGCCTGGATTAGAAAAGTCTGACTTTGGTCTTCGCCAGTGGACCGACTTGAGGCTTCATTTTGGGGATGGTGGTACCTGGCTTTCTCAGGTGAGTCTTTCTTTATTAGCTGCTTTGGTTGAAACCACCCTGTTACCTCTAACTGTAAATTTTCCCATGATGAACACATCTTTTTTGTAGTTTCTTTTTATTCAACCTCCTATGTCTTATTTCTGCATTATGGGTCCTGTAAAAACCTTGATAACACATTATAGAGTTATTAAACAGAACGCTGCCTTGCGAGAAAAATTATGCATCTGTTCTGCAGTGTTTATGGAGAATGTTTTTATGTTGATACTGTCACCTATACTGATGTTTATGTTGTAGCTACTATTGATGTTATTGTATTAGTAGTAACCTACGTTTAGCCTGTAGCCTACCCCCCTGTTAGGCTACCTCAACTCAACAGCAGCTGTGTTAGCCTGAAAATCTGGAAGTTAATTTTAACACGTGATATCTCTTGCACATGTTTGGGTCCTGTTTTACTCATGTTGACAGTGTGGGTGGTTTGTTGTTTTAAAATTAGTTTATAAAAAGAAACGGACACCAAACGTAGACCGGAAAGTTCCATTTCACATCTCACAGTGACTGATTGCGAATGTTCGGAATGTGAACACAAAGCCATCAGGAATTCTGGTCGGTGCCTATCACGAACATTCATCTATCATGGTTTGTTTGTTTTACTTAAGGCTTTCTCTCTCTCTCTCTCTCTCTCTTTTTTGTAATTTATTTCCTGTCTTGTTCCGTGGTCTTCCTCCTCCGATTTCCACATGTGTCTTCTTACCTGTGGATGATTATTCCCACTTGTGTGTCGTTGCCCTGTATTTTCCCTCTGTCTTCATTGGTTCTTTCATACTAGTATTCCTGTCTTACTTTTCCATTTTCCCTTTGGATTACCCATTATGATGTTCAGGCCTCTGCTTTTCCCTGGATGCCCCAGTTGTCTTCGTTGTTTTTGTTTGTTTTCTTTTTATTTGACCTCCTGTGTCTTCTTTCTGTATTTTGGGTCCTGTTAAAACCTTGACATGTAACACAATATCAGAACAGAGTGCTGCTTTAATTGCGAGAGAAATCATTGCATTTGTGTTAAGAGCTTGTTTTGTTGTTTTGCATTTACAGGAGCTGAATGTGTTGTTCTTCCTTTAATCTGTTTATCTTCTACTGTCTTTCTGCCAACAACAACTCTTAAGAGAACCGGACTTTCAAGATTTCCAGCTTGGGAGGGAACGCAAACCACCTTTATACGTCAGAAGTTGCTCGTGCTTTTGCATTCGTCTTTTCCACATGGCACCGACGCAAACGTTTGGAAGCTGTAAGGTAATGTATCCAACATGATGGTGATTATGGTGTTTTATACTTGAATACAAAGAATGTAAAGCCAGGATCACACTGGATGCATGGTGTAAGTTTTAGGGTTGAATCAGACCTGGGTGTCCAAACTGACTGTCAATCTGCTGCACTGCTGCACTGTCGGCTCTTTTTTTAAACTTATCTTTTGGGAATGTTTGCCTTTATTTCACAGGATTGTGGAAACAGACAGGAGAGGAGAGAGGCTGAGGGAATGACTCGCTGCAGGTTCAGAGGTCAGGAATCGATCCAGTGATCGCTGCTTTGGGCAAAGCCAACACGGCATGTGCTCTTACTGTATAACACTCGACCACCGAGCAACCATCAGACCTGTTATTTGAAGAAGAAAGCTACAGCAGACTGACTGTGCTCATTTAAGGTAAGATGTATAAACTATCAGAAATGTCATCTATCTAACAAAGATGTTTACATGTGATGTTATATTCCAACATGATCCCACTGTCAATATTCATAACAATAAGTGACTTATTATATACAGTTTTGTTGTTAAGACACCATATATCACTGGGCTGTATATCTATTTTGTAACTTTCCTTGCACCGTCAGGAGAAACCTAAAACTAGGTAATAAATAATTATAATAAATGAATTATAATAATAAGAGAGTCTGTGCTATTATGACTGGGATCAATTATTAAATCAAATGACTGAGAACAAATCAGAAGAAAAGGAAAAATCATCAGGAAATGGTTATGATGATGATGACTGGCAGGAGTGAAAATATTGTTTTGATAAATGTGATGATAGTGGAACTGACAGATCAGTGTTGATATGACGGGACAGGTTTGTGGGCGGGTTTTCACTTGACAATAAAAGTGTTTGTCCATCACTGCACACTCATGATGATGAACTGAAAACACATATTTTGAAAATATTTAAACATTGCGAGGTCTCGTTTACACACAGATTCGACGCTTTGCAGACTGTACGTGTACGTGACAGTGTGTGTTTGGTTTTATCGTCTAAAGGTTTGAGTCCTAACATGAGTCAGTGTGAAGATAAAGTTGGAGGAGGGGAGGGAGATGCTCCTCTACCTGAAGACCAGGAGAACCAGAGTGAAGCTCACAGGTAAGATCAGTATGTCCACCTGTTCTCTCACTCTCACAGATATTTATGTCTTGGTTTGCTTTAACTTAACTTAAAGGGATAGTTCACCCTAGAATGATATTTCGCTCATTATCTACTCACCCTCATGTTGACTAAGGGCTGGAAGAAGTCTCAGAGTCCTCCGTCCCTTCTCTGAGTTACAGGGGGTCTTAGCGTAGCAGTGCATTTCAAGGCAACGGTTGTAAAGGGACACCAGAGCTCTTCGTAAAAAAACACACACAAAAAAACATCCAAATACCTCCATGATGCTCGTATGTAATGTCCGTCTTGTGCTGAAGCCCCAAATTGCGTAATTGTCCCGAAAAAAATTAAATAAGTCCACATTCCAAGCATGTTTGTAGCATTAGCTCTGTGTCTGTTGTCCGGTCTTCCGCTGCCAGCGCGCATGCGCAACCAGACTGAGACTCGAGTCGGTCTCAGTGCGAACCTTGCGCATGCGCGCTGGCAGCGGAAGACCGGACAACAGACACAGAGCTAATGCTACAAACATGCTTGGAATGTGGACTTATTTAATTTTTTTCGGGACAATTATGCAATTTGGGGCTTCAGCACAAGACGGACATTACATACGAGCATCATGGAGGTATTTGGATGTTTTTTTGTGTGTGTTTTTTTACGAAGAGCTCTGGTGTCCCTTTACAACCGTTGCCTTGAAATGCACTGCTACGCTAAGACCCCCTGTAACTCAGAGAAGGGACGGAGGACTCTGAAACTTCTTCCAGCCCTTAGTCAACATGAGGGTGAGTAGATAATGAGCGAAATATCATTCTAGGGTGAACTATCCCTTTAACCTCACAAAGAACGTCTCTATTTTAATGACAAATTCTGTCTGACAGCAGCTAAAAAGACAAGGTATCATATGTACTGCTTTCATTATATTGACAAGAACTGGCTCAAAGCCCAGATTAAAACCAGGAAGGAAGGTCAACAGTCAGAAGGACATGAAATGTTTATACACAATGAAAGTGTCTGTTTACAGTTACATTTTCTTGATTCTTTTCTGTCTTTTGATGATTCTCCATTTCTTTCAGTCCTGAGCCGAAAGGTACAGCTTCTCCTTTATCAAAGTTTGTATTCATGAAAAGCATTGGCTCCATGGATTACCCTTCTGACTTCAAAGAGGAAGAGGAAGACCCATCTTCAGAGTAAGTCAGGAGAAACTTTTTTTTTCAGCTTTAGCACAGTAAGACACCCTGAAGAACCAAGCACTGTATCTGTTCAAAGTCTATAGAGATCAGGTAAAGAAGTGTTCATAGTTGGACAGAGCCTCTCTCATATTTAGTAGTAGGTTGCATCATCACTATGGGCAACAGTCCAGTCATCATCACTGATGCATCATGTTTTCTCCACAGGGTCAACCAGGAGATACAGGAGATTTCCACTGGTCCTCAACACCTGGAATCTGTGTTTTTGGTGTGTATTGTATTGTATTGTATTGTATTGTATTGTATTGTATTGTATTGTATTACAAGTGTGTGTTTGAGTGAGGCAGAACACGTCAGGGTGTTGAATATGGGCTTTCACAGCTGGTTGTATATTATCTAGTCGAGTCGAGTCAAATTACTGAATTTTGTTTCCTTTCAGCTTCTCCAGGAGAAGATTTTTACGTTTGTCAAGAAAGAATTTGAAAAGTTCCCAAAGCTTCTGAGTCCAGATTACCCACAATACCTAGCGAGTCAAGCAGGTGAGGATGGGCAGGTGGGTGAAGGTTTAACTGTGCACAAGGGAAGGTCTGCCATGACCTGGACCAAGAGCTGGGTGGAGGACTGAGTCAAGAAAAGATGAATCATCAGATTTTTTCCGATGTATGGAGCAAATCAGCAGGAGTAACCCTAACTTTGGTCTGTAATGTATGGGAATCAGTTCTTGTAATGAAGACTCCTGTTAGAATAAACCATGGGAGCCACCAGTGTTCACCTGTAAATATGCGGAAGTAACCATATGACGATTGCAGCCAAATATTTTTAACGTGATGGGTGAAAATACAAAAACACACACAAAAGAAGACATTGAAAGTTTTGGAGGAATAAGAAGAAGAAGAAATAGCAAATAGCTCAGTATCACTTTAATACTCCTGTATGTCAATAATTGTTTATTATGAAGATGATTAATGGATTAATATACATTTGTATTTGTCCCTGCAGCTCTGAGCTACTGAGAAGTTACAACACTAACTTTCAGAAAACATTCCTTCTCTGGTTCATTGAGCTCAGCCTGATCTTCAGATTATGGCTGATTTCATGAACTAAGAGAGTGTAAGAACACAATTAGCGTTTAACATGTAGCACTAGATATAGACACGTTTTAAAAGTGGTCATTTTTAGAATATAACAGTTGTTAGTAAAGTAAAATATGTATGATACTGTAGTTACATTATTTTCCAATATGTGCAATACCAGAGATCAGCCAGTAGGTGTCACTATTTTACTTAAATGCATTGTTGACAGCAATGAATCATTCTCATTGGATGTTGTTTGGTAAATACATATATACACAGAGAAGATTGTGAAGGGTCTTAATCTATCTATCAAACAAAATAATGATATATCTGTGAAAAAATTGTTTGAATGTATTTCTGTAATGTCTCCTCTGAGTTTTTAAGAGGTAAATAGTTACCATGTAGCACTAGAAGTAAGCAGACACATTTTTGTAGCAGTCATTTTTATAACATTTGTAAAGCTAAATATATTCAAATTTACAACTATACAATACCAAACACCAGTCAGCAGGTGTCACCATTTTAACTGAATGTATTGTTGACACTGAACCGTTCTCATTTGCTTTAATTAGTTTTTTTCACCTCCAGTTAAATCCTGAAATATTAATCAGCCATTATCCAGTCACCAATACAACAAAGTTACCGATATATTTATAAAAAATGTTTTAAAGTGTTAATTCATTATTTGAACTGAATTTAGAAATGTATCTTTATATTATTATATCACTCATTTGGAAATCTACTCATGTTAACACATCACTACAATTTTTTGTATTTGATATTTGTATGTGTCAAAATATCAGATAATTGTCTTTCATAAAATACATTAGTCACTTTCTGCTACAGAAAACAGACTTGTGGCTTTACTGCCTATTTGAGACAGTCAATTTTAAATGTTCCCCTTAGGCTACACCTACGTACATATAAACACATGTACTGTTTGAAAGCTCAGTGAAGGTTTGAATGTATTTATGTAACACCTGTGTTACAGTGTTTAGGGTGTTTGCACTCTTAATGCTGTGGCTTCATGTACAAGTGAATAAAAACCATTTATACCACTGCTACCTGAAGTTTAGAGTTGCACTGATGATGTGAATATGGAAACTGTGATTCTTTTTACTCAATGTACAATATATTTAAAATCAAATATTTGCTGCACAGTGACAACAAACTGGGTGTACTGTACTGTCAACATCCCTTTGTCTAACACAGGCTGAAATACTCTGAGTAAACTGTCTTAGAAACCCTCAGTGGATAGGTGATAACGAGCCAGTGTGAACTGGTAATATGCAGCAGCTGCAGCATCCAGTGTATTTAAAAAAGTTCAAATTCAACAACAGAGCCATTTTGTATTGCTTTGTTACTGGGTGGCTGCAGTGGGGGCTGTCAGTTAGGGGAATTATTGTTCTATTGACTGTATAAAACCAGAATCATATGATCTGCTCGGACTTTGCTATGTGCAATAAATCATAAAAGAGCATCAGTGCAATACAACAAAGTGTGTGGGGAATTTCATTTGGTGGAAAACAAAAGGACATTTGAAAGCTGAGCTCTGTTCATCTGAAGAAACACACTACAAACTTCAGCTTTGAGGTACGTCCACGTTTTTATTTACATTTCAAAGGGAAAATTGTACATTTAACTAACTAATTGTTATAAAGTGCAATGTCTAGTTACTTCCCAGATAGATATGTGGTTTTCGAAACGTGTGATCACTCTAAGTGTGATTAATTTGTACTGAATATACGGTGATCTTAGACATTGTTGCATATGTTTGTTTTTTATTGATCTTAAATGTATAAACCATTTAGATATTAGGGATGGATGGACTAACTATATAATAGTCCATTTATATAATCACCCATCACTCTACACTTGAAAAGACAAAGTAAAAACCTGTTTTTGGAAATATTTTTCCGACCGTTTCCAATCTGAATGTGTTTATTGACAGTGTATTTGGTTTCATCGTCTAAAGGTTTGAGTCCCAACATGAGTCAGTGTGAGGATAAAGGTGGAGGAGGAGAGGGAGACGGTCCTCTACCTGAAGATCAGGAGAACCAGAGTGAAGCTCACAGGTAAGATCAGTATGTCCACCCGTCCTCAACAAGGACTGTAGGAGCCATGAATTGGGTTGTTTGTTGGTTATGTTAAAGGGTTGTTCTGATGTTGTTTATTTTGAGTATTATTTAGTTTATCATATTATGTTAGTAGCGGGTCATATGATCATGGGCGGGGTCTAGTACTTATGTTCACCTTTGTTTCAGAGAGGGGGGATAGGTTGTTGACCGCTATCTCCGCTATTTTTGTTGTTTTTCGTTTATTACTGGGATTACTTTTGTACACTTTATCATGAGTTAACTTCTTTTGTTTGGTCAATAAACACTTTAGTTCTGAAATCTCAGTGAGTTTCTTTCTGTTAGTGCGTCCGACATGCCCATGCTTAGCCTCTCAGCGGCTCTTTAGGCTGAAGTCGCTTCAAAGACACGATTCAGAAAAGTCTGTGTCCAACTCCAGGAACAAATATTTGAGCAAACTTCATAAAATAAGTTCTATTTGGCAGCAGCTAAAAGACAAGGTGGGTAACTGGCTCAATGCCCCAGTCATAAGGATAGGTCGACAGTCATAAGGACATGAAAAGTTTTTACCAATAAAACAAGTAAATAAGTAGCAGGTGTTCAGAGGTCAAGTGTTTATATTGAAGGTATGAAGGTGTTGTTCTGCCATGATTGCACATTTGTGAAAAGCAGTAAAATTTCTGTTTAAAGTGACATTTTTTGTTTCTTTTCTGTCTTTTGATGATTCTTCATTTCTTTCAGTCCTGAGCAGGAAAGATCAGTTTCTCCTTCACCAAGCCACGTGTCCATGAGGAGCAGCAGATCCAAGGGTTTCCCTCCTGTTTTCAAAGATGGAGATCCATCTTCAGAGTAAGTCAAGAGAACCTTTTCTAGCACCACTTCTGTTAATGGGAACAAGTATAGTACATTATATAAAACTGTTATTACTCCACTGTTTTTATTTTTATTTTACAGCCTCATTGTCCATCTGTTCTGATTTGTCACAATCTCTCTTTGTTGATTCTCCATTTCTTTCAGTCCTGAGCAGGAAAGGCCAGTTTCTCCTTCACCAAGCCACGTGTCCATGAGGAGCAACAGATCCAAGCGTTTCCCTCCTGTTTTCAAAGAGGAAGATCCATCTTCAGAGTAAGTTAAGAGAACCTTTTCTAGCACCATTTCTTTTAAAGCTATGGTCTACGATTTGAAAGAGGATGAGAAAATTTTGAAAAAAGCACCTCTCACACACCCCCGTCCCTCCCCTCCGAGCTCGTATGGCCCGCCCCTCGGGGCCTCCTCGCGACATGCCCGCCCCTCACAGAGCAGACTGCAGAGCGGAGCAAGCAACAAGCCTGCTGCCCGCAGAAACCAAACGAGGCTTTGAATGCGGAGTAAAATGTCATATTCACAGTCACAACTTCCACAATAAAACCAAAGATTACCTGTTAAACATAAACTCAGCACCGCCGCTGCAGCCTGGGTCTCTCTGCACCTCTGCACCGCGGCGCCGCGGAGCTCCAAGCCCAGACTCTTCCTGCTCCTCTTCCCCAGACACAGGACCCTGTCCTGGGTCACCCAGCGCGAGGAGTCTCCCTGTAGCATGAGGCTGTGCTCTAGCCTACTAATAGCGGCGGCGCCAGTCCCGATGCCAGTCGCCGTCGTCGCCGCCCCCGGCAACGGGACCGCGGCGACCGCTGGTACGAGCGGCGCCGCCATTAGCACAGCCTCATGCTACAGGGAGACTCCTCGCGCTGGGTGACCGGCCACAGGGTGCTGTGTCTGGGGAAGAGGAGCAGGAAGACCGGGGCCTGGAGCTCCGCGGCGCCGCAGTGCAGAAAGACCGCTCAGGCTGCGGCTGGAAGCGGCTGTGTGTCGGGGAGAGGAGGAAGACCAGGAGCTCAGCAGGGCCGCGGTGCAGGGTGCAGAGCACCCCGGTCAGGCTGCGGCTGGAAGCGGCTGTGTGTCGGGGAGAGGATCAGGGAGACTCGATCGACGCAGCACTGGTACCGGTACAAACGGCAACACATTCTGTGCTTCTGTACTGTGCTTCTCTAAATCCTAGTGGGGCTTTTTTTCGGCAGACCGACCGGGGGTGGGGGGCAGCAGGCGCTGAATTGGTGGGTTCATGTGTCTGTGGCTGAGCAGTTCAGAGCGGTTACAACTACTTGTAGTTTCTAAGCGGAGGGGGTGGGGACGAGGCGGGTCGAGGAGGAGCAGGCGAGACGAGGGGATTGGGTGGAGGGTACGAGCCAGTGGGAGCCGGACGGGGCGCGCGGCGCCCATTGGTCAATTTCTATGCAGGCCCACGGCTGATAGACTGAATGGATTTTTTTCGTTCTTTTTGCTATTTATATTGTGTATATCGGACCACAGGACCATAATCGCCATATAAACGATGTTAATAATAATTACCAATGCTCCAAATTGTAGACCATAGCTTTAATGGGAACAACAATAGTTTATTATATAAAACTGTTATTACTCCACTGTTTTTATTTTATTTTACAGCCTCATTGTTCATCTGTGTGTAAAATGGGGAAGGGAACAGTGACATTCAGCGTTCATATTCTAGTTTGTTGCGCTCACTCGCACTCACACCTCACGTCGGCAAAGTGACGGTGGCCTGAGAAAAAAAACCTCTGCGAAACCAGTATCAGAAATGGCTCCAATAAACAAATGTAAACAAACCATTCTGAGCTAAAAGAAAGCTTTCATTTGTATGCGATTGTGATAAGACTTCATGTATTTATGAAAGCAATATTTGATTTTTGCTAATAAAAAGCCAAAGTTTTGAGTAAGTTTAATCATCCACGTGCGCATTCTTTGTTGTGCTTTTTTCATCCTTGAGAGTGTCTTTTGTTGTTAGAATAAAATAATTTTGTTTTACCAACCCCAGAGGTGTGCATTTGAGTCCTTCTTGTTGTGAGATCAGGTAAAGCAGTGCACAATGTTAGCTAAACAAGTGAGAATGTTAGGTTAGGAGAGGAGGTACTGTACTCTCTGGAGATCATCGAACAACAACCCTGCCTCTCTCATATTAGGTTGTACCCTTAATTTGGGTAGCAGTGCAGTCGTCATGAGGAATTTCCTTTGGGATGAATAAAGTATATATCATCACTAATGCATCATATTTTCTCCACAGGGTCAACCAGTTCCTGAGGACAATGAAGGAGGAGGAGCTGGTGGACTCTCGGCAGAACCAGCCAATGAAGAGAATAGAGTTGATGTTCAGTAAGATATACCTTAAAAGGTTCCATCAAGTCACTCTTAGCTGTTCGCACTCCTGTAAACCTTGCAGTTTTTTTGATGAATCATCTTTTGATGTTGTACAAGCACCGTACATCTGTACAATATGAAGTCTTATACAATATTTGTCCTTTTTCTTTGTAGGCTCACAAGCTGCAGTTTGTCAACGTAAACTCAAATCTAACATGAAGAAGAAGTTTGAGTGTGTGTTTGAGGGCATTGCAAAAGCAGGAAAACCAACATTTCTGAACCAGACATACACAGAGCTCTATATCACAGAGGGAGGGAGTGGAGAGGTCAATGATGAACATGAGATCCGACTGATTGAAACAGCATCCAGGAAACCAGACAAACCAGAGACAACCATCAGATGTGAGAACATCTTTAAACCTGTACCAGGAAAAGTTGAACCAATGAAAACAGTGATGACAAAGGGAGTGGCTGGCATTGGGAAAACAGTCTTAACGCAGAAGTTCACTCTGGACTGGGCTGAGGACAAAACCAACCAGGACATACACTTCACATTTCCCTTCACCTTCAGAGAGCTGAATGTGCTGAAAGAGAAAAAGCTGAGCTTGGTGGAACTTGTTCATCACTTCTTCTCTGAAACCAGAGAAGCAGGAATCTGCAGGTTTGATCAGTTCCAGGTTGTCTTCATCCTAGATGGTCTGGACGAGTGTCGACTTCCTCTGGACTTCCACAGCACTGAGATCCTGACTGATGTGACAGAGTCCACCTCAGTCAACGTGCTGCTGACCAACCTCATCAGGGGGAACCTGCTTCCGTCTGCTCGCCTCTGGATAACCACACGACCTGCAGCAGCCAATCAGATCCCTCCTGAGTGTGTTGACATGGTGACAGAGGTCAGAGGGTTCATTGACCCACAGAAGGAGGAGTACTTCAGGAAGAGGTTCAGAGATGAGGAGCAAGCCAGAGAGATCATCTCCCACATCAAGACATCACGAAGCCTCCACATCATGTGCCACATCCCAGTCTTCTGCTGGATCACTGCTACAGTTCTGGAGGAGCTGTTGAAGACCAGAGAGGGAGGAGAGCTGCCCAAGACCCTGACTGAGATGTACATCCACTTCCTGGTGGTGCAGTCCAAACTGAAGAAGGTCAAGTACGATGGAGGAGCTGAAACAGATCCACACTGGAGTCCAGAAACCAAGAAGATGACTGAGTCTCTGGCAAAACTGGCTTTTGAGCAGCTGCAGAAAGGAAACCTGATCTTTTATGAATCAGACCTGACAGAGTGTGGCATCGATATCAGAGCAGCCTCAGTGTACTCAGGAGTGTTCACACAGATCTTTAATGAGGAGAGAGGCCTGTACCAGGACAAGGTGTTCTGCTTTGTCCACCTGAGTGTTCAGGAGTTTCTGGCTGCTCTTCATGTCCATCTGACCTTCGCCAACTCTGGAGTCAATCTAATGTCAAAAGAGCAATACCCCTCTCTGTGGTCCTGGCTGTTTGTAGACAAAACCACATTATTTTACCAGAGTGCTGTGGACAAGGCCTTGCAGAGTCCAAACGGACACCTGGACCTGTTCCTCCGCTTCCTCTTGGGTTTGTCACAGGAGACCAATCAGTCTCTCCTATGTGGCCTGGTGACAAAGACAGTAAACAGTTCACAGATCAATGAGGAAACAATCAAGTACATCAAGAAGAAGATCAGTGAAGATCTGTCTCCAGAGAAAAGCATCAATCTGTTCCACTGTCTGAATGAACTCAATGATGGTTCTCTAGTGGAGGAGATCCAGCAATACCTGAGTTCAAGACGTCTCTCCACAGATAAACTGTCTCCTGCTCAGTGGTCAGCTCTGGTCTTCATCTTACTGTCTTCAGATAAAGACCTGGACGTATTTGACCTGAAGAAATATTCATCTACAGAGGATGCACTTCTGAAGCTACTGCCAGTCGTCAAAGACTGCACTAAAGCTCTGTAGGTTAAAATAACTACATGGTAGGGCTGACCCAAAAAATTCGAAGCTTCGTTCGTTGCCATGGTAATCGATCATGAAAGTCTGTGATCGATTTTTTTTTATTTGTTCCTTTTTTTCCTTTTTGACACCTGTTCTCATCGGCAATTGTTACATTAAAATGATTAGGCTACTTGGCATCCTAGAAACCTGCCTGATTTTGGAGATATGCAGTGATTGTTTGCCATTACTTTCATTATTCCCGCTTCGATCGCACCCCCCCTCCGCCCCCCCCGATAATCGATTTTATGTCCGCGAAGCTTCGATTATCAAAATATGATAATCGGGACAGCCCTACTACATAGATAACTCTTTTTTTTAAAAATCTGACAATTTTTGTGCTCCTTCTTCAGGCTGAGTTGCTGTAACCTGTCAGAGAAAAGCTGTGAAGCTCTGGCCTCAGTTCTGTGTTCCCAGTCCTCCAGACTAAGAGAACTGGACCTGAGCAACAACGACCTGCAGGATGCAGGAGTGGAGCTGCTCTGTGGTGGACTGCAGAGTCCACACTGCAAACTGGAAACTTTGAGGTCAGGATTCATGTTTTTGTTCGACTGATGAGCATTTGAAGCCAGGATTGGACGGGATAGGTGTGGGGAAAAACAAATCAATAAAATGGCTAATATTAGAGTAACTTTATGCTTATTTGCATATTTATTTTCTGAGCAAGAATTTCCCACTTCCTCTGTAGGTCAAGTTTAAATAGATTAGAAATCTTTTCAAATGTGCTATTTTTTCTGGCAAAACACCTCTTTGTAAATTAGCTTGTTGAGAGTGTATCTATCAGGCTTAGAAAGCTTTTTTTTGCCTCTCACAAAGTGTGTGTGTGTGTGTAGGCTGTCAGGCTGTCTAATCACAGAGGAAGGCTGTGCTTCCTTGGCCTCAGCTCTGAGCTCCAACCCCTCCCATCTGAGAGAGCTGGACCTGAGCTACAACCATCCAGGAGACTCTGGAGAGAAACTTCTCTCTGCTGGACGGGATGATCGAAAATGGAGATTGGAAAAACTCAGGTATGAGCAGATAAATCCTACAGCTGCCTCCTCTCAGTGGGGTTTGTACGTTATTTTTTGATAATGGTCTTTGTTTTTGCCCCAGATTGGACCATGATATCTCTCAGTCAATGTCGCCTGGGCTTAGGAAGTGTAAGTGTGCTTTTTTGAGATGATGATGAAAATAGTTCACAATTAATTTTTTTAATTAGGAAATTGTTTGGATGAGGGGTGGCCTGCAATGGCCAATGGAGAACCAACTGTCAACATGTTTTCATAAAATGCACACAGATGACCCATCCTTACCCTTCTTTGATCTCATTCAGCTTTAAAGCCTACACATCACGTATGTTAATTAACTGGTTTCCGTCTGATAGTTTGTTTGTTAGTTAGACTTGGTTAGCAACCTATAGCTACTATGTGAACATTGCTGTTGTAAAATTTGAACTTCATTTGAACACTCAACTTCTTACAGCACAGAGGCCTAAGCCATTTTCAGACTAGTCTAGTCTACGATCATTGGTTTTATTCATCAAATTTTGTACAGTAGATCTTATTTCAAAAGATGGGCTACATATACGTAAGTGATGCAATTTCCATAATGTATCCCATTAGGCACTATGGTCACATTTAAATAATTTATTTACAATATAAAGGTAACAATTTTACCAAAAATGCCCCCAAAAATCATGATCCAGGGGCCAAAATTGCCCCCAAGGATTTGAAACAAATATATTTATATCTGTACATTATCATAATTTTATTTTCATTAATTTACCGTCGCGTCATCGCCTGATGTCGACTTAATGTAATGTAAACGAGATTGCGCTGATACGGAGAGTCATGTGACAGACAGCAGGGCAGTGCTGCAGCTGCCGTGCTGTGATGGACCTGATCAGGTCCTGATCAGACTGGCAGTGGCCCACAGTCACAGGAAGTTGTAGCTTTGCGGGCGGTGGGGGGGGGGATCCTCTCTTTGACTTCGATGCTCGAGACCATGACGTAATTTCGATCGATTTCGATAAAAAATCGAAATCAGGACCTGATTCGATAAAAAATCGAAATCGTGACACCCCTAGTCTGCATGGATGAAATGGAATTATATCCAAACGATCAAAGGACCTGGGCTATCATGGTGTATCATAAAATGCGTCTGGCCATTATTTGATGCTGTATCTCCAGTATGGGAGATTGTTGCCATATTCCCTGCAGCTTGGCTGGTTGGCAGAGGCAAACAACAGTGAGGCACTAATTCTGGTGTACAACTAATTTCACAACAAATTCTAAGCAACGTAAAAAAAAAAATTAAAAAGAAGAAGAAGAAGTAAATTTATAAGCATGATAAGTGTTAGTCATTTTAGAAACAGCTTTATAAAGTTATATTTTCTCTCCATCAGATGCCTATGAACTCACACTGGACCCAAACACAGCACACAGAAAACTCATACTCTCAGAGGGCAACAGGAAAGTTACAATGGGGATGGAGGAGCAGCCGTATCCTGATCATCCAGACAGATTTGACTACTGGGAACAGCTGCTGTGTACAGATGGTTTGACTGGTCGCTGTTACTGGGAAGTTGAGTGGGTTGGACAGGTTTACATAGGAGTGACATACAAAGGGATCAGAAGGAGAGGGGAGAGTGACGACTGCTGTCTTGGGCAGAACGATCAGTCCTGGAGTCTGAGCTGCTTTGGTAAAGATTTTTCTGTCCGGCACAAAAACGAAACATTGTCGTTCCGTAGACGCCAGTCTAGAAGAGTTGGGGTGTACCTCGACTGGGATGCTGGCACACTGTCTTTCTACACCATCCCCTCTGACAAACTGATCCACATCCACACTTACCACACCAAGTTTACTGAGCCGGTCTACCCTGCTTTCAGGATTAAGACAGGACCTTTCAACTCCTCAGTGTGTTTGCATGAGATATGAAGTAGGTTCACCAGGGCTAGACACTGTTGCCTCACCACAGTTGTAAAGAGTGGTTGTCTGAGTTTCCTTAGCTTTTCTGTCACCTCAAACCAGCCTGTCCAATGTCATCTGATAATCTCCCAAATGTTTTCTACCACAGAGCTGTTGTTCACTTTTCTTGTTTGTACAACATCTAGCCTATTGCACGTCTGCACGACCTGGGTGAGGGAACTTGCCTCTGTTGCTCACCCTGAGGTTCCTCCACTTTTTCCCAGCTAAAGGTTTTCTTGGGAGTTTTTCTTCAGTCGATGTCAGGGTCTAAGGGCAGAGGATGTTGTAAGGATGCTATGTAAAGCCCTCTGAGAGAAAATGTTTGTAAAAATGGACTGTACAATTTTATTTGTATTTGCCTTGCCTTGCCACTTGCTTTATTGTTTTATATCCATTGTAAAATCAGTTCAAACTTCACATTTGTGTAAGTGAAAAGCCATTTCAGAAATGGTCATACAATAAGCAACATCTGTTTAAATTACAGTTCCAGGCAAATTAAACCTGGGCCTATAGTTTCCTTATATTTTGGGTCTAAAAGAATAAATCTTATGATTTTATTTTAATTTTTTAAATAGATTGATTACTTGTTCCACTTCATTTATGGCCCTTCTATATGAATATTAATATTTACTCAATTGTTGTTTGATGTGGAGTGTCATTTTGTTCATATATGCAATGGCATGGACCAACCAGCAGATGCCCCCATTTTAAATAAATCTAATATTGAAAACACAGAGGGCCTGTCCCAATATGCACACTCGATCACACTTACACACTTGGGCACTTGGCGTGCGCGTTCATGGGCCTAGTGTCAGTGCGCAAGTGTGTCCCGATTCTCCAACGACCGAAAGTGCAGCGCGCTTGATTTGCACTTTACCCACACTTATGGTAAGACCGCATCCGAGCGGTCTTTGGCCAAGTATAAGTCCCACAATGCACCACGGTGAAGTCCGCCGTCACCCAGAGCCACAAGTCACGTTTAGGAAATGCGATTGAATTAATCTCAATAAAATGAAATTAACTTTCTATCTAATAATTATGACCTTTTAATGTCATATTTTATATTCATCATGCTCTGTTCATGCTTTTATATTTTCGTTTTTCTTGTTTGTTTTATTTACTTACCGAGTTGGGCTTACACATTTATGATTTGAATCTTGCGCATAGAGACACTTTAGGAGTCGATGAGACTGATCCAGCAGCACCGTTTATTAAAACTGTTGCTGTGTGTGTGTGTGTGTAGTAGTTGTGCTAGTGTGCTGTGCGCAACAGCACAGGCTGCACTTGTCAAGTGTGTCCCGATTGCTTTTAAATCTCCCCCCACACGCTTGGCCACTTAATCCATGCTTGCACACTATATGCAAATATACGTTCCGCCGGCAAAACGTCACCAAAGTGTGTGCGTAACCAAGCGCACTGAGCCAAGTGTGGAGAAATGGGACAGCCCCAGAACCTTTTGTCTGCTTAAAGGGATTTTTCAACATTTTGGCAAATTAGGTTTGTTACCTTTAATTGTCGGTGCAAGCTTTTAGATCGGCAAACACAATCCAACAACTCCAAAACGCTCTCACGGACAAGTTGTGACCTGCACATTCACTACACTATGAGATAACGTATAATTATATAACATTATGACACATGAAGCAAATACTCAGAACTACTTTCGCTTTTGAAATCACTCTGCTGAGCAGCCGTGTCTGGGATGTAGTTCTGGTTATGTATTTCCCTCGAAAACAACTCCGTCTCATAATGTTACATGATTATTTCAGAGCGTCTTGGGTCTAAAAGAATAAATCTTATGATTTTATTTTAATTTTTTAAATAGATTGATTACTTGTTCCACTTCATTTATGGCCCTTCTATATGAATATTAATATTTACTCAATTGTTGTTTGATGTGGAGTGTCATTTTGTTCATATATGCAATGGCATGGACCAACCAGCAGATGCCCCCATTTTAAATAAATCTAATATTGAAAACACAGAGGGCCTGTCCCAATATGCACACTCGATCACACTTACACACTTGGGCACTTGGCGTGCGCGTTCATGGGCCTAGTGTCAGTGCGCAAGTGTGTCCCGATTCTCCAACGACCGAAAGTGCAGCGCGCTTGATTTGCACTTTACCCACACTTATGGTAAGACCGCATCCGAGCGGTCTTTGGCCAAGTATAAGTCCCACAATGCACCACGGTGAAGTCCGCCGTCACCCAGAGCCACAAGTCACGTTTAGGAAATGCGATTGAATTAATCTCAATAAAATGAAATTAACTTTCTATCTAATAATTATGACCTTTTAATGTCATATTTTATATTCATCATGCTCTGTTCATGCTTTTATATTTTCGTTTTTCTTGTTTGTTTTATTTACTTACCGAGTTGGGCTTACACATTTATGATTTGAATCTTGCGCATAGAGACACTTTAGGAGTCGATGAGACTGATCCAGCAGCACCGTTTATTAAAACTGTTGCTGTGTGTGTGTGTGTGTAGTAGTTGTGCTAGTGTGCTGTGCGCAACAGCACAGGCTGCACTTGTCAAGTGTGTCCCGATTGCTTTTAAATCTCCCCCCACACGCTTGGCCACTTAATCCATGCTTGCACACTATATGCAAATATACGTTCCGCCGGCAAAACGTCACCAAAGTGTGTGCGTAACCAAGCGCACTGAGCCAAGTGTGGAGAAATGGGACAGCCCCAGAACCTTTTGTCTGCTTAAAGGGATTTTATAACATTTTGGCAAATTAGGTTTGTTACCTTTAATTGTCGGTGCAAGCTTTTAGATCGGCAAACACAATCCAACAACTCCAAAACGCTCTCACGGACAAGTTGTGACCTGCACATTCACTACACTATGAGATAACGTATAATTATATAACATTATGACACATGAAGCAAATACTCAGAACTACTTTCGCTTTTGAAATCACTCTGCTGAGCAGCCGTGTCTGGGATGTAGTTCTGGTTATGTATTTCCCTCGAAAACAACTCCGTCTCATAATGTTACATGATTATTTCAGAGCGTCTTGAAGTTGAGTTGTTGGATTGTGTATTTAATGAGGGAAAGCCCAGAAATACCACGCGTTGTGCAGAGCTCACATCTCTGCCCCGCTGATCTAAAAACAGCTTGCACCGACAATTAAAGGTAATGAATGTGATCGGGATTATGGCAATAGGCGAATTTGCCAAAACATTGAAATATCCCTTTAAACTAGTTTAATAAGAAGTTGTGATCTCATCAGTTACGTGTCTCCATAGAATACATTTTACCACATCAGACTGGTGGTTTTACTGGTTATTTGACATGATCAACTTAAAGCAGAAGTAAGTGGTCCGGTCGTTTTCGCTAATGCTGCGTTCCAGGCAGGCTTTTTAAATCGTAAATTACAGCTTCAAGTCACAACTTACGACTTTGTAGCGTTTCAGGCAACCCACTCGTGTTTTTCCGACCTGTTTTACCGGTGAAAGTCACTATAACGGCCACTCGTAACTTCCGACCGGTGAACTCGTACCAGATCGAACTGGTACGACTTCACGGTCGGAAAAATACGAGTTTCCTTGAACGCACCATAACAGTCCTCGTCCCTACGTCGCCACATTCACAGCGTCCCTTGGCTGCACACACAGCCCTGCATGCCGTTCTCTCTCCTCATTGGATAAAAACTGTAGGATACGATAAATGTTTTCTCTTCGGCTCAGAGCAGAGCAGAGTGACTGAGAGACCCGTGTTTCAGTCCAAACACTCTATGTAAGTGATTGCTGTCGGAAGATATAACTATTTAAGACTTATATTAACACAAATATATCACTTACTTCTGCTTTAAATGATTCACATAGTCGCAAATTGTTTGGTAAATACATATGAACACACACATACTGTTTGAAATCACAGTGAGAATCTGCAAAAAAAAAGATCCTTTAGTGTGTTTCTGTAACATTTCCACTGAGCATGTTTGAACTTAAATGCTGTAGCTTTACAAATAAAAACAATTTACACCACTGCTACCTGAAGACATTTCTTTTATTTAAAAAAAAAAAAAAAGCAAATAATTTCAATTGACTGAGGTCTTAGGTATATGTGTATAGCAGTCTGATGCAGGAAGGATCCCTTCATCAGCCCTTCATTTGTCCTTTTTCCATATGATTGAGTACCTGGCATCACTGGCAATACCACAATGGTTGTCACGGTCACGTGCAACCCGGATGTAACCGTCCTCGCCCCAAGTTGTGCCAACGCTGTCAGGGAATAATGTGTTGATCATCATTACACCACAGATTAAATCCCATTTTAGCTGCTACATTAGCAATTGTTCATAGGCTAAAAGTGATGTGTCTCACCTGTTCTTGACAATCCAGTATTTCTCTCCCTCTGCAGTCTCCCCATAGCCAACTAACACCATGGCATGATCCAACTTGTTCTTGTCACAATCTTCATTGTAATAAACACCTATGTAGATACAGTAGGAGGGAGTGTAAATGATCTTGGGGAATTTTAATTAGTAGAAACACTGAATAAAACAATTTACCATAACACTGACATGTGCAGATAGATGACATGATGCCACATTCAAGATAATATAATAACATGATTAACAACACATAGAATGAGAACTGACCACTCTTGTACAGCTGGAACTTTGTATGGTTGGAGTCAATTGCCACAGACAGTGGACCCACGTCATGCAAAGCTTTAGCCAGGGCACATTCATCCCCCTCTGGAATCTTCCCAAAGTATTTACATCTGGCTGCGATGGCTGATGATTTGTAGCGACAGCACTGTTGCTATGGAGACAAGACAGGTCTGACATGTTGGCTTGCATGGATCTGTGTTGTCCTGCTCAGTGAAAGTTGCTCCCATTTAAAGGATGGGTGTATGGAATTATGGCCTACAAGTAGCATAAGTCAGAGGGTGCCAGCAGATGGTGCTATACGCATAAGCAACTATTCCTGTCTATCTGGTTTTCTGTGCACACACACACACACATACATATTTTGTTTGGTATATATACCAAAATATGTTATAGGTGTTGACATGAAAGAATAGAAAATTTGGTTCAATGTCTACTAACACATTACCTTTGCCTTATATGGGTAGTCCTTCTCAGAGTTTATACCATGTTTTTTCACATATGCAAAGGCTTTCATCATTTGTCCTCCATTGCATCCATCATTTTCTCGGTTGCAGTCCACCAGGTTTTGAGGACTGAGGTCCAGCAGCTGGCCTGTATTCTTGGCCAACTGTCCCTCGAGGGCCCCTACTGCACTGAATGCCCAACAGGAGCCACAATATGCCTACAAGGTGTAGAATAGTAGTTTAATGAAGACAGTGTGATGGAAGATTACCAAACATGATGCCTCAGGTATTTATATAATTGTCCTTGCCCTCTGCCCTCTGACCTGGTCTTTGACTGGAGTCACCATCCCTCTCTCACGGTAGTCAATACATTTAGGTAGTCCTTTCAATGAGCATTTTATATTGTAAAGCTTTGGAGTACAGAGACAAAGAGAACAAATTATGTTAAGTTACATTTCAGGTTCTCTGAGATGTAAAACTCCCTCAGATGAACCATTACAACACGAAACTAAATTAAGCCTTAGTATGAAGAGTCCACTTACTGATTTGTTAGTGTTCTCCCCAAAGTGCTTCAGGTTGTGCTGCACTGCCCCCCAGTATTTGGCTTCAGACTTCCAGACAGACCCACAGGTGTGACTTTTGTTAAATCCTTGCTTTGGCTGACGCTTATATGTAAAACATCATGTCATCAAAATGTTATACACATTTGTCTCTGAATGTCATGCAAAGTTAAGAGAGAATCAGCTTGAAGCAGCGATCGTAACCCAGCTCAGCCATCTTAACCTGATATAACATCAACATTTAAAATCTAAATTCTTTAAATGTCCAGACTGACCATGTCCCCGTGGATGTGCATCCCAAGTTTGTAGGAGTATTTCCCCCGTTCTGCCTGTTGGTTGTGGACATCAATTATACGCATGTTCTTCTTCCAGGTGTCCTTCCTGTACTCTTCATCATCACCCTATGGAGGGGTAGACTTCATGCATCATAAGGTAAACAACTCACTTTTGTAATGCGCACTTAATGTGTGAAGTCACAATGTTTGGACATTAATGGACATAGCAAATAACAAAATTTACATTGCACTCCCATTTTTGCAACAACAAAAACAAAATTTCATCTTCAAAGCTGAGTAGCTGCTAATGCTACATTGGCTTTTAAGTGATTACAAAAATGTACATATTGCATCTTTATGCCACGGCTGAGATGGCCCCTGCAGTGCTATGCTACTAGAGGTGAACTGCTCCACAAGTTGCTGGAAGAAGTAACAGATTTAATTTTGTGCTCTGTGCTTTTGTACATAGCCGCATGCATGAGGAAAAAAACTGAACTAAATTGATCATATTTAATAAACTAGAAAATTTCCTCTCGGGAAATTTTGAATGGGCCGCGGGGCTACTGCCGATTTTGCCATCTCTGTCAACATGGGAATCAAACCCACGATCTTAAGCGCAAGACAGAGCTGATCAGACAGTCATGATCATCTTTCTATAAGCACTGATATGGAGGAGCTGTAACCACATTAGGTTACCTGTGTGTGTGTGTGTGTGTGTGTGTGTGTGTGTGTGTGTGTGTGTGTGTGTGTGTGTGTGTGTGTGTGTGTGTGTGTGTGTGTGTGTGTGTGTGTGTGTGTGTGTGTGTGTGTGTGTGACACCAACAAGGTTTAACTTTAAAACCAGATGAAATCATGGTTTAAGTTTAAATTCTGTTGCACGTTAACTGTGTTTTAATCACATGGAGGTGTGTGTGTGTTTGTGTGTTTGTGTGTGTGTGTGTGTGTGTGACTGTAATCACATGAAGCTGGCTCTAGAGTCTGTGTGTGTGTGACTGACTTGACACATAGTTAGTTAGTAGCTGCATCCTGTGTCAGTCTGATTTAGCTGTGTCTGTGTTTATAAACATTTAAACGAGCGCCAGGTGGATTGTTTATGAAGTTAACGAGCCCTGGCCTGAGGATCAAAGAGGTTACCACGGCGATAGGGGCCCCCGCAGGCTGAGACAGACAGAAACGTGGAGAAACAGAGCCATTTTCTGCCTCTAAACCGGTCTCACAATTAGGCCTAGCATGAGAAAACGGTAACTCCTATCAGAACAAAACACAGATCAACGTTGCTCTAAGGACTTACTGAAAATTTCGGTACGATTTGGTGTTTCTACAGTAAGTATTTTGGCGACGCTGGCAGTTTTAAAACATCAGGCCGTTCTGCTCCTCTCAGAAAATATTTGTATTGGACTCAATGAGGAGCAGAGACAGACGTGGCCGCACACAGAGGCTGATTCTGTCAATTCTGTAAGTCTCTCTGATATTTTGAGCACATGACATGAGAGATAACAAGTTTGTCTTACAAATTCTGAAAAAATTATGTCTGTAGAGTGTAAATTGTGGCCGTGGTCACAGTTTATCCAGAAAAAATACAGAATGTTTCTTCACTCTCTCCCACTCTAACCGATGATGTCACGCACTCTGACACGAACATTCTGTCCAATACACACCCATTATAATCTCATAATTTCTCCAAAAATGATCATGGTCATTGATCAGGGATTGATCAAAAACTATATGACCTATCAAAACGTGGAGTAATACGACAATACACAAGACTTGTGTCTACTGTTTAAAGTTTAAATGGAGTCTCTAGGTGAAAGTATGCCTGAGCAGTAGACGTTTGTTAAACTCCAATGATTGGTCTTTTTTTCCCGCCCGTCCCATTGACTTACATGCAAAAATTTTGCGCAGTAAATCGCGACTTACGTCGCGAAATATTCGTACACTGTTGAGAAAAGTAATAGCACAGCGATCCCGATCAAGCCGCACGTTTTGATATATAATATGTCCTGCAACTCTTCGAGTTGCAGGACTAGTAGCGGACCGAAAGTCGGCCGGAAGTGGAAAAATAACTAGAAAAAGCATTTCCAAGAATGGAAATGGTGTGACTGCTGACAGCAACTGAACGCTGTTGCAGAATTAGCAAATAGTGCAAGCTGTGATCACCATACAAATGTTTGACCAAGGTCAGAATCGAACCCACATCCTCATGGTCATTAGACTTCCACTCTGCCTCTAGGCCACAGTGCACACACAGTTGCAGAGACTGTTGTCTGTTAATGATCTGCACACTGTCAACATCAAGAAAGCTTGAGAGTCAAGCTTGAATGACTTAGAATGAAAATGTCTGTGAATTTCAGGCTGAGCACTAACCATATGGCCACAGAGAACCTGAGTTACAATGAGCTTTATACTATGAGGAATCAAAGACTGTCCAATGACAGCTGAATAATTGGAATCAAAAGTCAAGCAATGAAGTGAAAAGACTGAGGCAGGAATCGAACCCATGACCATATGATCACTAAACCTTTACTCTGCCACTCGGCTACAGAGAGCACACTGCTTTCAAGACTGTTGTCATTCATTGTAATGTGATGATGTGCTGCAAACTGGTACGAGTAATCAAGGAGATAACAAACACCTGTAACCAATTGAAGGCGGGGGAGGAGAGCAGAATTCAACATAACATAACAAAAGTTCTTCCCTTGGATTCGAACCAGTGACCTTAGGGTTGGCAGGCAGTTACCCTAACCCCTACACTACAGTGGAGTCGTGAAGAAGAGAGGTTGAGACTTTGATGAATGTGAGATTTTTTGTGAAAAAGTTAAATATTTGAAAAAGTATAAATAGTTAAAAAGAGAAAAGTAATGCCGATAAAGTTCAAAAAAAGCTGCACGTTTTGATATATAAATTGTTGAAATAGCACAAAGTATGAAGGACTAGAAGAAGACCGTAAAAAGGCGGAAGAAAATGGCCAAACAGAAGAACAATAGTGTGACTGCTTCAGCAGTCACACTAACTAGAAAAAGCATTTCCAAGAATGGAAATGGTGTGACTGCTGACAGCAACTGAACGCTGTTGCAGAATTAGCAAATAGTGCAAGCAGTGATCACCATACAAATGTTTGACCAAGGTCAGAATCGAACCCACATCCTCATGGTCATTAGACTTCCACTCTGCCTCTAGGCCACAGTGCACACACAGTTGCAGAGACTGTTGTCTGTTGATGATCTGCACACTGTCAACATCAAGAAAGCTTGAGAGTCAAGCTTGAATGACTTAGAATGAAAATGTCTGTGAATTTCAGGCTGAGCACTAACCATATGGCCACAGAGAACCTGAGTTACAATGAGCTTTATACTATGAGGAATCAAAGACTGTCCAATGACAGCTGAATAATTGGAATCAAAAGTCAAGCAATGAAGTGAAAAGACTGAGGCAGGAATCGAACCCATGACCATATGATCACTAAACCTTTACTCTGCCACTCGGCTACAGAGAGCACACTGCTTTCAAGACTGTTGTCATTCATTGTAATGTGATGATGTGCTGCAAACTGGTACGAGTAATCAAGGAGATAACAAACACCTGTAACCAATTGAAGGCGGTGGAGGAGAGCAGAATTCAACACAACATAACAAGAGTTCTTCCCTTGGATTCGAACCAGTGACCTTAGGGTTGGCAAGCAGTTACCCTACCCCCTACACTACAGTGGAGTTGTGAAGAAGAGAGGTTGAGACTTTGATGAATGTGAGATTTTTTGTGAAAAAGTTAAATATTTGAAAAAGTATAAATAGTTAAAAAGAGAAAAGTAATGCCGATAAAGTTCAAAAAAAGCTGCACGTTTTGATATATGAATTGTTGAAATAGCACAAAGTATGAAGGACTAGAAGAAGACCGTAAAAAGGCGGAAGAAAATGGCCAAACAGAAGAACAATAGTGTGACTGCTTCAGCAGTCACACTAACTAGAAAAAGCATTTCCAAGAATGGAAATGGTGTGACTGCTGATAGCAACTGAACGATGTTGCAGAATTAGCAAATAGTGCAAGCAGTGATCACCATACAAATGTTTGACCAAGGTCGGAATCGAACCCACAACCTCATGGTCATTAGACTTCCACTCTGCCTCTAGGCCACGGTGCACACACAGTTGCAGAGACTGTTGTCTGTTAATGATCTGCACACTGTCAACATCAAGAAAGCTTGAGAGTCAAGCTTGAATGACTTAGAATGAAAATTTCTGTGAATTTCAGGCTGAGAGCAGCAGTTTCAACATGAAGCAAGTTATCAGAAGTCAACAGAGGACGACTGGGAAAATAATTCACTATAATTGTTGTTGAGGCAAGATTTGAACCAGCAACCTTCAGGTCTCCAGACCAGCAAGCTAACCACTAGGCTACAGACAGAGACAGTATGTGAGGGGTAAAGAAAACCTTTGATAAGAGGATCACTGGCTTCTGCTTAAAAAAAAGAGTAAGGAATCGAACCCATGACCTCATGATCAATAAACCTTTACTCTGCGACTTCGCCACAGAGAGCACAGACATAAGCATGTTGCCATTGTAATGTGATGATGTGCTGCAAACGGTGGCAGAAGCAATTAATGCGTCTCTTAACAAACACCTGTAACCAACTGGACTACAGACAGAGTTGTGGAGAACTCTCAGCATTGGGCTGAATGAGAGCAGAGAGCTCCCTGGCTGCATTTAAAAAATATTTTAAATTATTATCTAAGTCTCTTTGCATTTTTGACCAGAATTTTAGCCAGAAGACAAGTGTGGCTACAAAACTGGAGAAAATAATTTGTCTAGAGTTTAATTTGCAGAAAAAGTTAAATATTTGAAAAAGTATAAATAGTTAAAAAGAGAAAAGTAATGCCGATAAAGTTCAAAAAAAGCTGCACGTTTTGATATATGAATTGTTGAAATAGCACAACACCTAACACACTAACCATATGGCCACAGAGAACCTGAGTTACAATGAGCTTTATGAGGAATCAAAGACTGTCCAATGACAGCTGAATAATTGGAATCAAAAGTCAAGCAATGAAGTGAAAAGACTGAGGCAGGAATCGAACCCATGACCATATGATCACTAAGCCTTTACTCTGCCACTCGGCTACAGAGAGCACACTGCTTTCAAAACTGTTGTCATTCATTGTAATGTGATGATGTGCTGCAAACTGGTACGAGTAATCAAGGAGATAACAAACACCTGTAACCAATTGAAGGCAGTGGAGGAGAGCAGAATTCAACATAACATAACAAGAGTTCTTCCCTTGGATTTGAACCAGTGACCTTAGGGTTGGCAGGCATCCACCCTAACCCCTACACTACAGTGGAGTTGTGAAGAAGAGAGGTTGAGACTTTGATGAATGTGAGATTTTTTGTGAAAAAGTTAAATATTTGAAAAAGTATAAATAGTTAAAAAGAGAAAAGTAATGCCGATAAAGTTCAAAAAAAGCTGCACGTTTTGATATATGAATTGTTGAAATAGCACAAAGTATGAAGGACTAGAAGAAGACCGTAAAAAGGCGGAAGAAAATGGCCAAACAGAAGAACAATAGTGTGACTGCTTCAGCAGTCACACTAATAATAACTAGAAAAAGCATTTCCAAGAATGGAAATGGTGTGACTGCTGACAGCAACTGAACGCTGTTGCAGAATTAGCAAATAGTGCAAGCTGTGATCACCATACAAATGTTTGACCAAGGTCAGAATCGAACCCACATCCTCATGGTCATTAGACTTCCACTCTGCCTCTAGGCCACAGTGCACACACAGTTGCAGAGACTGTTGTCTGTTAATGATCTGCACACTGTCAACATCAAGAAAGCTTGAGAGTCAAGCTTGAATGACTTAGAATGAAAATGTCTGTGAATTTCAGGCTGAGCACTAACCATATGGCCACAGAGAACCTGAGTTACAATGAGCTTTATACTATGAGGAATCAAAGACTGTCCAATGATAGCTGAATAATTGGAATCAAAAGTCAAGCAATGAAGTGAAAAGACTGAGGCAGGAATCGAACCCACGACCATATGATCACTAAACCTTTACTCTGCCACTCGGCTAGAGAGAGCACACTGCTTTCAAAACTGTTGTCATTCATTGTAATGTGATGATGTGCTGCAAACTGGTGTGAGTAATCAAGGAGATAACAAACACCTGTAACCAATTGAAGGCGGGGGAGGAGAGCAGAATTCAACATAACATAACAAGAGTTCTTCCCTTGGATTCGAACCAGAGACCTGAGGGTTGGCAGACATCTACCCTAACCCCTACACTACAGTGGAGTTGTGAAGAAGAGAGGTTGAGACTTTGATGAATGTGAGATTTTTTGTGAAAAAGTTAAATATTTGAAAAAGTATAAATAGTTAAAAAGAGAAAAGTAATGCCGATAAAGTTCAAAAAAAGCTGCACGTTTTGATATATGAATTGTTGAAATAGCACAAAGTATGAAGGACTAGAAGAAGACCGTAAAAAGGCGGAAGAAAATGGCCAAACAGAAGAACAATAGTGTGACTGCTTCAGCAGTCACACTAACTAGAAAAAGAAAGCATTTCCTGCAGAAAATGCGTGTGAATGCTGTAAGCAGCTGAACGCTATTGCTGAAGCAATGCTGAATAAGCTGAAGAAATCATTGAAACAAAGTTGAATTAGCTGAAGAACTGTTGAAAAAGTCTAACGTTGAAGCTGAAACATTTAACTTGAAGATTAATGCCTTTTTAAGGACAAAAAGCAGTAGAAATGTAAAAAAAAAAAAAAAAAAAAGGAGAAGAAAATGTTAAAATCCTGCATGTTGAAGATGTTTAACAGTTGAAGAGTTGAAATCTGCAGCTAGCCACAGCAAGGAAAACTGATGAACCAGCAGTAACATAGCTGAAGCAACAAGTGAGAATAGATTAAAAAGAAGGAACATGTAAGCAGGAAGCTGATTGACATGACGTGATGGAAAAAATCCTGAATTGTTTAGGTTTAAGTGTAATAAATGTGTGTTTAGTCTAAAAGCAGTAGAAATGTTGAAAAGGCAGAGGAATGTGTTGGAAAATCCTGCATTATTAAGTCTAACAGTTGAGGAGTCTGCAGTCAGCTGCAAAAAGCACTGCTACAGAAAACAGATAAACAAGTGCTAACATGGCTAAAGTAATAAGTGAAAATAGATTAACAAATGGAACCTGTAAGAAGGAGATTTATTTTGTATGAAATGATTGGAAATTATTTAAATTGTTGAAGATTAGCATAAAGAAATGGAAAAGCTGAAGTCTACTCAAATATATTTAAACATGACAGCATGAATACATTGTTGGACTATTACTAATATAGATTAAACAATATCTAGGTGGTTGGAAATTATTTGAATTGTTGAAGATTGTGGTGAAAGAAAAATTAACATTTTAAGTACACTCAAATTACTCTAATAAAAATTATATGTGTGTTGGATATGTGTGTATGGTCAGTGTGTGTCCGTGTGTGTGTGTGTGTGTGTGTGTGTGTGTGTGTGTGTGTGTGTGTGTGTGTGTGTGTGTGTGTGTGTGTGTTGGATATGTGTGTATGGTCAGTGTGTGTCCGTGTGTGTGTGTGTGTGTGTGTCCGTGTGTGTGTGTGTGTGTGTGTGTGTGTGTGTGTGTTGGATATGTGTGTATGGTCAGTGTGTGTCCATTTGTGTGTGTGACCGACAGACAGTCAAATAGAGAGAATGTGTGTGCGTTGCCATGGTGACGTTGCCATGGTGAGGTTACCATGGTGAGGTTGCCATGTTGAGGTTACCATGTAACTGTTGGCTGGTGGCTTTAAGGTATGGTGGCAGCTTTAACCATAGGCTTTAACTGCTCTGTGACACCCTCAAACAGATCTAATGTACGACAAATCTGTACTTAGTACGAGCAAAAGGTTTACATTTTCCGAACCATAAGACCTTGCTGAACGCGTCCATGTCACTTTGGTGTTTCTAGAGTAAAAATTGTTGATTGGGTCGCAGGTTGGAAACTTTGGGACGTTTAGAAAATCAGCGCCTACTTTTGAATGGGAGTCAATGGGAGGAGAGAGGGAAATGGCTGCACTCAGAGGCTCCCAGTTTAAATTGTGTTCGTCTCTCTGGTTTTTTGAGCACATGAAGAGATCAAGGATGAGCTTGTCTACAAGCATGCCCGAAATTATGTGTGTAGAGTGTAATCTGTGGCCGTGCTGGCAGGATAGAGAGAAAAATGTGAGAGGATTTTTAGACCCTCTGTCACTCTACCAACTGCCAACGTCCGAACATTCCGTCCCATTGACTTTCATGTTAAATCTGAATTTTGTCCGAAATTTTAATGATTTTAAAACTATACATATATCTGAAACTGTTGAAGATATCAATAAGCTGAGATATAGCTGAATAGTTGAAAGGTTTGTGAACAGTTTAAAAGTTGAATGAAGTCTGTAGCTGAAAGTATGCTGAAGCTATTAGAGGCTGAATGAAGCAGAAGATTTGAAGAGTTTGACGACTGTTTCAATGTATTCCTATGGGAAAAAAATTGCAGAAAAAGTTAAATATTTTAAAAAGTATAAATAGTATGAAAGAGAAAAATAATAGCATAAATGTCCTGAAAAAGCTGCACGTTTTGATATATGAATTGTTGAAATAGCACAAAGTATGAAGAAGTAGTTAAACACAGAAAAAGGGAAGAAGACTCAGAATAATAATAATAATAATAAGTTTAAAGAAACAAAATGGCCGAACAGAATAACAATACTGTGAATGCTTCCAGCATTCACACTAACTAGAAAACGCATTTCCAAGAATGGAAATGGTGTGACTGCTGACAGCAACTGAACGCTGTTGCAGAATTAGCAAATAGTGCAAGCTGTGATCACCATACAAATGTTTGACCAAGGTCAGAATCGAACCCACATCCTCATGGTCATTAGACTTCCACTCTGCCTCTAGGCCACAGTGCACACACAGTTGCAGAGACTGTTGTCTGTTAATGATCTGCACACTGTCAACATCAAGAAAGCTTGAGAGTCAAGCTTGAATGACTTAGAATGAAAATGTCTGTGAATTTCAGGCTGAGCACTAACCATATGGCCACAGAGAACCTGAGTTACAATGAGCTTTATACTATGAGGAATCAAAGACTGTCCAATGACAGCTGAATAATTGGAATCAAAAGTCAAGCAATGAAGTGAAAAGACTGAGGCAGGAATCGAACCCATGACCATATGATCACTAAACCTTTACTCTGCCACTCGGCTACAGAGAGCACACTGCTTTCAAGACTGTTGTCATTCATTGTAATGTGATGATGTGCTGCAAACTGGTACGAGTAATCAAGGAGATAACAAACACCTGTAACCAATTGAAGGCGGGGGAGGAGAGCAGAATTCAACATAACATAACAAAAGTTCTTCCCTTGGATTCAAACCAGTGACCTTAGGGTTGGCAGGCAGTTACCCTAACCCCTACACTACAGTGGAGTCGTGAAGAAGAGAGGTTGAGACTTTGATGAATGTGAGATTTTTTGTGAAAAAGTTAAATATTTGAAAAAGTATAAATAGTTAAAAAGAGAAAAGTAATGCCGATAAAGTTCAAAAAAAGCTGCACGTTTTGATATATAAATTGTTGAAATAGCACAAAGTATGAAGGACTAGAAGAAGACCGTAAAAAGGCGGAAGAAAATGGCCAAACAGAAGAACAATAGTGTGACTGCTTCAGCAGTCACACTAATAATAAGAAGAAAAAATCCACACAATAACAGTAGTGCCCGGGCTTCGCCCGGGCACTGGTCCCTGCAGCTATTTCATAGCTGTTGGGACCAGTGCCCGGTGCGATTGCCCGCGGCCCTAATGAGAAGAAAGAACCCAAAACAAACAATAAAAACGAAAAACACATCCAAAAACTTTGACACATCTGGGCCTGTAAAGGAACAAAGGTGCATTCATTAATGTACCAAAATAACCACTGATATAATATGAACATTAGAATATGATATTTACCCCATAACCTTATAGAGATTAGAAATATTTTGAATTTGGGTGGGACACGTTTCTTATGACACCACTTTATTCAAATCTTTTCCTACATAAATCCCTACGTTCCTAATGCAGACGTTGTAATGGCAGTCGTGCCTATTGTGAGAGACGCTCTGATATGAGGGTGGAAGGAACCAAGAATCAACCAATCAGAGCATTGGAAGTGGCATGCCTAAAGTGAATCCTCATTAATGTTACTCATCTCGTGTACTTTCTTGACATGTAGAAATGTCTACAAAAGGAAAAGGCTCATAGTTAATCTACACCAGCCACATAGAGTATACAGTACATACATATTCTTTTTGATGCATGATCTTCCAGTTTTCCCACTTTAGGTCCAAGTCTGCTTCATCCAAACAGAAACCAAGATCTGAAACCACCATGAGCATCAAACAGGCACAGAGCAACATCCTGAAATGACAGCAACACACATATAACTCAATGATAATTATAATACAGTGAAAGAGGACACTTGGTCCTATTGGGTAAAGGATCATCTTGTTTGACCAGACAATCATCATAGTCTGTGGATGCATTAAAATGCTTTCATGTTCACAAACACATTTTTTCCCTGTACTGTACATTGTTTAACCTGTTTTCAGCTTCAGCCTGAAAGGTTCCTCATCTCTTTAAGGGGCTGGGTTAGCTGCTCCACACCCAGTGCAGGTATTGCTAAAACTGGTTTCTCTGAGCTACATGGCTTTAAATGGGCCTGGTAACATAACTCTTTTGTGAGGTCATGAAGGAATGAAGACAGACAAGTGGTGTCAGCTCCTCACCTGATACTACCATACCACTCACACAAAGAGCCAATGTACAACCCAATAGACAAAAAGGTCCAAAACACACTTTAAGCGGCAAATTATGTCCATATTGCTAAAGCCCGTCTGTGCCATTCAAATGTTGCAAACTGTTCATAAGGTTAGTTAAGGGCAGTTACTGTAAGGGAAACTGAACGTAGAATGTTATGTGATATTAAGTCATTAGCCTATATTAAGGAAAGCCTTAATGACATTTAAAACCCACCTTCATATTTGTGAAGACTCATTTTAGTCTTAACTGGATTTAATTATCCCAGAGAGGTTGACCCACAGTTTTTTGTCTTCTATTACATGTCTTCGTCATGAATCTTTCCCTACACCAAAATGTCCATTAACAAATTTTATTTGGTATAGGATGCATTAAATAAAAGCAGCCTGCGATTCATCAAGCTTAAGTGGGTTTTTCATTTTCAGAAGAGGAAAAACATGAAATTATTTTAGAAGAAAAATGTTTATTACTAGTTAATGTAAATGCAAAATTAATTTACCTTCAGTCCGAGGGTCAGGAAAATGAATCTTCTTTCTTCTTTCCTTGGTAATACCTTTCACTGACAGCAACACAGAGGAGTCTTGTGGACCAGAGTGTTCTTGTCATTATGACAAGCCTGAAGCCTGTTTTTTTTCTTACCCCATTCAAGAAATGAAAATGAAACTGACTTCATCTTACTGTTAAAGACCTTGCAATTAAATACACATTTTCCTTTAATCCCAATTAGTCAGTTATAGGCTTGTGCAAAGAGGTAAGTTTTTAAAGATGATCGTAGACCTGATCCCCAGTGGTAAATTATTGTAGATAGTAGGACCATGGAAACTAAAAGCACCAAGAGCTGATTTAGTGTAGATGCAAGGTATGACAAGAATAATAATAATAACTTTATTTATATAGCACCTTTCAAAAACAAGTTACAAGGTGCCGTACAATAGCAACAGAAACTAGAAAATTTCCTCTCGGGAAATTTTGAATGGGCCACGGGAGCTACTGCGGGTTGTGCCATCTCTGTCAACATGGGAATCAAACCCACGATCTTAAGGTCAAGACAGAGCTGATCAGACAGACACATGATCATCTTTCTATAAGCACTGATATGGAGGAGCTGTAACCACATTAGGTTACCTGTGTGTGTGTGTGTGTGTGTGTGTGTGTGTGTGTGTGTGTGTGTGTGTGTGTGTGTGTGTGTGTGTGTGTGTGTGTGTGTGTGTGTGTGTGTGTGTGTGTGTGTGTGACTGTAATCACATGAAGCTGGCTCTAGAGTCTGTGTGTGTGTGTGTGACTGACTTGTCACATAGTTAGTTAGTAGCTGCATCCTGTGTCAGTCTGATTTAGCTGTGTCTGTGTTTATAAACATTTAAACGAGCGCCAGGTGGATTGTTTATGAAGTTAACGAGCTCTGGCCTGAGGATCAAAGAGGTTACCACGGCGATAGGGGCCCCCGCAGGCTGAGACAGACAGAAACGTGGAGAAAAACAGCCATTTTCTGCCTCTAAACCGGCCTCACAATTAGGCTTAGCATGACAAAACGGTAACTCCTATCAGAACAAAACACAGATCAACGTTGCTCTAAGGACTTACTGAAAATTTCGGTACGATTTGGTGTTTCTACAGTAAATATTTTGGCGACGCTGGCAGTTTTAAAACATCAGGCCGTTCTGCTCCTCTCAGAAAATATTTGTATTGGACTCAATGAGGAGCAGAGACAGACGTGGCCGCACTCAGAGGCTGATTCTGTCAATTCTGTAAGTCTCTCTGATATTTTGAGCACATGACATGAGAGATAACAAGTTTGTCTTACAAATTCTGAAAAAATTATGTCTGTAGAGTGTAAATTGTGGCCGTGGTGGCAATTTATCCAGAAAAAATACAGAATGTTTCTTCACTCTCTCCCACTCTAACCGATGATGTCACGCACTCTGACACGAACATTCCATGCAATACACACCCATTATAAACTCATAATTTCTCCAAAAATGATCATGGTCATTGATCAGGGATTGATCAAAAACTATATGACCTATCAAAACGTGGAGTAATACGACAATACACAAGACTTGTGTCTACTGTTTAAAGTTTAAATGGAGTCTCTAGGTGAAAGTATGCCTGAGCAGTAGACTTTTGTTAAACTCCAATGATTGGTCTTTTTCGGTCTTTTTTTTTCGCCCGTCCCATTGACTTACATGCAAAATTTTTGCGCAGTTTTTCGCGACTACGTCGCGAAAAATTCGTAAACAGTTGAGAAAAGTAATAGCACCCCGATCCCGATCAAACCGCACGTTTTGATATATAATTTGTCCTGCAACTCTTCGAGTTGCAGGACTAGTAGCGAATCGAAAATCGTCCGGAAGTGGAAAAATAACTAGAAAAAGCATTTCCAAGAATGGAAATGGTGTGACTGCTGATAGCAACTGAACGCTGTTGCAGAATTAGCAAATAGTGCAAGCAGTGATCACCATACAAATGTTTGACCAAGGTCGGAATTGAACCCACAACCTCATGGTCATTAGACTTCCACTCTGCCTCTAGGCCACGGTGCACACACAGTTGCAGAGACTGTTGTCTGTTAATGATCTGCACACTGTCAACATCAAGAAAGCTTGAGAGTCAAGCTTGAATGACTTAGAATGAAAATTTCTGTGAATTTCAGGCTGAGAGCAGCAGTTTCAACATGAAGCAAGTTATCAGAAGTCAACAGAGGACAACTGGGAAAATAATTCACTATAATTGTTGTTGAGGCAAGAATTGAACCAGCAACCTTCAGGTCTCCAGACCAGCAAGCTAACCACTAGGCTACAGACAGAGACAGTATGTGAGGGGTAAAGAAAACCTTTGATAAGAGGATCACTGGCTTCTGCTTAAAAAAAAAAGTAAGGAATCGAACCCATGACCTCATGATCAATAAACCTTTACTCTGCCACTTCGCCACAGAGAGCACAGACATTAGCATGTTTCAGACAGAGTTGTGGAGAATTCTCAGCATTGGGCTGAATGAGAGCAGAGAGCTCCCTGGCTGCATTTAAAAAATATTTAAAATTATTATCTAAGTCTCTTTGCATTTTTGACCAGAATTTTAGCCAGAAGACAAGTGTGGCTACAAAACTGGAGAAAATAATTTGTCTAGAGTTTAATTTGCAGAAAAAGTTAAATATTTTAAAAAGTATAAATAGTTAAAAAGAGAAAAGTAACGCCGATAAAGTTCAAAAAAAGCTGCACGTTTTGATATATGAATTGTTGAAATAGCACAACACCTAACACACTAACCATATGGCCACAGAGAACCTGAGTTACAATGAGCTTTATACTATGAGGAATCAAAGACTGTCCAATGACAGCTGAATAATTGGAATCAAAAGTCAAGCAATGATGTGAAATGACTGAGGCAGGAATCGAACCCGTGACCATATGATCACTAAACCTTTACTCTGCCACTCGGCTACAGAGAGCACACTGCTTTCAAGACTGTTGTCATTCATTGTAATGTGATGATGTGCTGCAAACTGGTACGAGTAATCAAGGAGATAACAAACACCTGTAACCAATTGAAGGCGGGGGAGGAGAGCAGAATTGAACATAACATAACAAGAATTCTTCCCTTGGATTCGAACCAGTGACCTTAGGGTTGGCAGGCAGTTACCCTAACCCCTACACTACAGAGGAGCTGTCAAGAAGAGAGGTTGAGACTTTGATGAATGTGAGATTTTTCAATGATGCTTAAAACAAAAATAAATTAATATAAATTAGCCACACCAAGTAAGAAGAGGACTTTTTTGTGACCTGTGACTATTTTTTGGTGAATTCAAATGAATTAAAAAGCACTTAACAGCAAGTTACAAAGTTGAGCTCCTTCTCCTGCTGATGTGAAAAAAATGCATTGAGCTTAATGAGAGCAGAGAGCTCCCTGGCTGCATTTAAAAAATATTTAAAATTATTATCTAAGTCTCTTTGCATTTTTGACCAGAATTTTAGCCAGAAGACAAGTGTGGCTACAAAACTGGAGAAAATAATTTGTCTAGAGTTTAATTTGTGGCCATGCTGACAGTTTAGCCAGAAAAACTCTAGAATGTTTTTTTGCCTCTCTCCACTCTGACACCACTCTGGCTCTGCTCGTTAGACGCAATACACACACATTATAAAGCTGAAAAAAATCAGAAAAAGTTAAATATTTGAAAAAGTATAAATAGTTAAAAAGAGAAAAGTAATGCCGATAAAGTTCAAAAGAAGCTGCACGTTTTGATATATGAATTGTTGAAATAGCACAAAGTATGAAGGACTAGAAGAAGACCGTAAAAAGGCGGAAGAAAATGGCCAAACAGAAGAACAATAGTGTGACTGCTTCAGCAGTCACACTAACTAGAAAAAGCATTTCCAAGAATGGAAATGGTGTGACTGCTGACAGCAACTGAACGCTGTTGCAGAATTAGCAAATAGTGCAAGCAGTGATCACCATACAAATGTTTGACCAAGGTCAGAATCGAACCCACAACCTCATGGTCATTAGACTTCCACTCTGCCTCTAGGCCACAGTGCACACACAGTTGCAGAGACTGTTGTCTGTTAACCCTTTAACCCCTATAATATTAAACAGTCCGCCTGGAATTATTTTGTTTTTATAGCTGTAAAAGTGTCATACAATCTGCTATGACTATGTGCTTTTGTCCCTTTTTTCAGGACTACTTCTTCTTTCAACATCTGGCAGTTGTTTTGCTTTACTGTATCATAAAGGTGTTATAACAGGATGTAATAACAGAAAAACACAAAAAACGGAATTGAATTTTTAGAGATTTTTACTGAAAAAGGAACTCAGAATATTCATGAATAAAATAATTTGAAAGTGCAACATGAACAATAAACTGTAAACAAAAAAAAACAACAAGCATGTGAACTTTGGCCCAGCAGTTATTTATTTTAGGCCTCTTTTTTTCAAATTAGTCCAGGCGTTTTTAAGCCTGGTGGTAGTGCAGGAAGCAGTTCCTGTCCAGCTGTAGGCAGAGGCCTACATTGCACTGCTGACACTTCCATGGAGTGCTTTTTTTGCAGACAGAGCACTGCTTCCTCCCCATGCTTGCCCTCTTCCTCTTCTCCATATCACCAGCACAAGTGGGGACAGGAAAGTGCCCTTGACTTGGGGGCTCAGGGCTGTTGGCCAGGGGAACACCGATCAGCTGAGCAGCAAGCTCCTCCTGGAAGGCCTGGCGCGTCTGGGGTTTCTGCTGCCTGCTGCTGCACAGCTCCTTGTGGATTATAAAGCTGTTTGTCACAGCAATGTCCAGAAGATGCTGGAAGACCGTCATGTTCCATCTTCTGGTTTTGCGATGGACGGAATTTGTTCCCAGCATCTGGTCCGATGTGTCCACTCCCCCCATGTACTTATTGTACTCCATCACAGCTGTCGGTCGGGGGATAGGGACCCTCTCCAGATGGCCATCTTCACTCTTTTTCCAGCGTAGCACTGTGTCCCCGCTGTAGACAGAGTGCACAGTGGTACAGAGGGAGACCTCACGTGTGTCCATCCACTTGACATACAAAAGGTACCCGTCCCTGATCCACCGAATGGAGCCTCTTGGGGAATTTTTGTGCAGGGCATTTTCCTGTGTCGATGGAACTCCCACTCTGCCCTGCCTGTAGGTGCCACATGCACCAAATCCCTGCTCTCTCAGGTGTTGGAAGAGGGCAGGGCTGGTGTAGAAGTTGTCACAGTAGACGATATAACCTGAACCGAGGTAGTCTTTGTTCACCAGTGATGCAACGACGTCAAACGACAGCCCCTTCCCTGAAGAAAACCTCGACTTTCCTGTGTACAGCCTAAGGTCAACAGTGTACCCGTTTACATCAGCCAAAACAAAAAATTTCAGTCCCCACTTGGTGGGCTTCGCTTTCATGTACTGTTTGATTGCCAGTCTTGCCTTGGTGGCAACCATCCTCTCATCCACTGACACATGCTGCTTCGGCTGGTAGTTGCTCATGCAGCGATTCCTCAGCATGTCGAGGAGAGGTCTGACACGATGAAGTATGTCGTACTCCTCTGTGCTCCTTTTTTCATCGTTGGCTGCATCATCCTGTGGATCACTGATGTGGAGGTTGGTAGTGATGGCAACGAACCGGTCTCTGGACATCACAGTGGCAGGGAACGCAACATGAAAAATAGTCTTTTTCCTCCAAAAGTCCGTCATTTTAGGGAAGTTGCACACTGCCATGTAGAGCAATAATCCGAGGAACTTTTTCAGTTCTTCAGGGGTAAGCTCTCTCCAGGCAAATCTTTTGCCCTTTGCCCTATTTTTTGCTGCATTTTTGTTGGTATTTACACACAACAGTTGCAGGACCTCATCATCAAAAAAACTGGAAAAGATTTCCTGAGGTGATTGTGCAGTGGTGAGAGGAGGTTGAACACCAGGAATCCTTTTAGGTCTGAACCTTGGAGGTTGAGGGACAGCATTGTCTGGTTCTGCCTCTGTTTTCCAAGCCTGTGGACCATGTGGTGACCGGCTCCGAGGGGTATCACCACCAGCTCCACGGCCTTGCCCACGCACAAGACTTCGGCCTCGACCGCGGCTGGCACAGACCTCTGGTGCTGTCAACGGCCCTTCTCCAGCAGATATCCTAGAAATAAAAGATCAGATCAGATTAATCCCAAAGAAAATTCTAGACAACAGCAGCAGAATAAAAAAAATGACACCAGTATTTAGAATCACAATAAAAGACTGACTACTTCAGTAACATCAATAAATATTAGAATAAGGTAATATACCATATGATATGGAACTAGCAGGATAATATTCATTTGAAACAGCCACTAAGATGTAGTCTTATGTTTTATATTGAATGAGAATATTGAAATGAAGTGCAAAGCAATAGGGAGTGCTGTAATCTGGGTCCAAGGAGAGATATAAAAAAAAAGTGTGGGTTGTAATAAATCAGGTGCTCATCAAGACTAGGAAAGATGTGTAAAATAAATAAAAAAGGGAGCTGGCTCTAGCCAAAAAGGCAGCCTGAGGCACTCTGGATGTAACGTAATAAAAATCCTCTTTTTGACAGGGAAGAGGGGGAGGAGGAGAGAGGAGGCGGAGGAGGGAGGAAGAGGAGGAAAGAGGAGGAGGAGGAGGAGGAGGAAAGAGGAGGAGGAGGAGGGAGGAAGAGGAGGAGGAGGAGGATAGAAGAGGAGTAGGAGGAGGAGGAGAGAGGAGGAGGGAGGAAGAGGAGGAAAGAGGAGGAGGAGGAGGGAGGAAGAGGAGGAAAGAGGAGGAGGAGGAGGGAGGAAGAGGAGGAGGAGGAGGATAGAAGAGGAGTAGGAGGAGGAGGAGAGAGGAGGAGGAGGAGGGAGGAAGAGGAGGAAAGAGGAGGAGGAGGAGGATAGAAGAGGAGTAGGAGGAGGAGGAGAGAGGAGGAGGAGGAGGAGGAGGAGGGAGGAAGAGGAGGAGGGGGAGGAGGAGGAGAGAGGAGGAGAAAGGCTTTTTGGCTAGAGCCAGCTCCCTTTTTTTACACATTGAAATGAAGTCTGGGTTTAGTGAAGCAACCAAGAGAGCGAACAAGCTAACCAGAGCTAACAAGCTAACAAGAAGCAGAGAGAGAAGCAGTAAAAAAGAGACATCAACAGTAAACAAACTTGAATAATCTTCATTACTTACTCAGATTCAGAAGAATCTCCTCCATCCCTGAATCTGATGGGCACTATTTTCTTCCTGGACGATCTCCTCGACATGTCCAATGTCCAATGTGAAAGAAAAAAAAAAACCGGCCGGCAAAAATGACGCCGAAAAAAAAACGGCAAAAATGATGCCGAGAAAAATGGCAAATTACAGCCAAAATACAGCAAACAAGATAAAAAACACAGTTCAAAAAGGCAAAAACACAGCAGAATAACACACAATTACAACACACCACGAAAAACACGCCAAAAATACACTAAAAGTCCAATTCAATATCACCTGTCAAAATATCTCCGTCACACTCTCTCTCTCTCCTCACTCCCTCAACCTTGGATTTTCCCGCGGCTGCTGTGATGCGCTGCACGGCATTACCGTAATGAACAGCATATCACTGAAAAGCGCAAGGCGAGTGCTTTCAGAAACCGTTGGAATCATTTCGATTGCGCATTTCTTTCAAGAGTTACGGTAATTTAAAAAAATGTTGGGAAATTCTGTCGCCGGCGACAGGTTCGCTGTTAAAGGGTTAATGATCTGCACACTGTCAACATCAAGAAAGCTTGAGAGTCAAGCTTGAATGACTTAGAATGAAAATTTCTGTGAATTTCAGGCTGAGAGCAGCAGTTTCAACATGAAGCAAGTTATCAGAAGTCAACAGAGGACAACTGGGAAAATAATTCACTATAATTGTTGTTGAGGCAAGATTTGAACCAGCAACCTTCAGGTCTCCAGACCAGCAAGCTAACCACTAGGCTACAGACAGAGACAGTATGTGAGGGGTAAAGAAAACCTTTGATAAGAGGATCACTGGCTTCTGCTTAAAAAAAAAAGTAAGGAATCGAACCCAAGACCTCATGATCAATAAACCTTTACTCTGCCACTTCGCCACAGAGAGCACAGACATAAGCATGTTTCAGACAGAGTTGTGGAGAATTCTCAGCATTGGGCTGAATGAGAGCAGAGAGCTCCCTGGCTGCATTTAAAAAATATTTAAAATTATTATCTAAGTCTCTTTGCATTTTTGACCAGAATTTTAGCCAGAAGACAAGTGTGGCTACAAAACTGGAGAAAATAATTTGTCTAGAGTTTAATTTGCAGAAAAAGTTAAATATTTGAAAAAGTATAAATAGTTAAAAAGAGAAAAGTAATGCCGATAAAGTTCAAAAAAAGCTGCACGTTTTGATATATGAATTGTTGAAATAGCACAACACCTAACACACTAACCATATGGCCACAGAGAACCTGAGTTACAATGAGCTTTATACTATGAGGAATCAAATGGCGCATTTCCACTAGCACGGTTCGGCTCGGTACGGCACGGCTCGGCGCGCTATTGCGTGTTTCCACTAGCACGCAGTACCTGCAACCGGGTACATTTTTGGTATCACCTCAGCCCTGGTTCCAAGCGAGCCGAAGCGTTACTAAAACGTGACGTCAGCCGACTGCCTTCCACTGATTGGCCGATGAGTGTCGTCACTGGAAGCGACGACCGACAACAGAAATGTTCCTGCTGAAGCCTGTTATTACCAGAGAATTTCTAATATTTAGACTGGCTCTGTTATTACGTGACTTTATTAAGTTTTAATATTTAATATTTTTTCATGCGAGAAAGTAACTGTTTAGATCCCCATGTGCGGTTAGTTTATCCAAACGACGGCTGTTTAGAAGTTTGCCCCGATGTTTTTCGAGTGTGAAGCTCCAGGTCCGAGCAGCGACCGCGACATCACAGAGGCAGCAGCCCGGCTCCTGACGTGCTCCGCCGGCCAGCCTACCACCGTCACCCCGAGGAGAATAGACCGCTAATTAACTTCCCCGGTGGCTTTTAGAGGTTTACCACCGGCTGGTTAAACTCTTAAATGTTGGTCTCATTGATGAAATCTAACAATTGTGGCTGTAGCAGAAGTTTGTTTGTGGTTAGACAGAAGAGCAGCACTGCCTTGGGGTCTGTACGCACAGAAAACACCACATTTACATCAATAAATAAATGTTTTACAATGAACCAGGCCGATCTCAGAGCTGGCAAGACTCTCCGGTAAGGCATATTGAATGGTTAAATGCCGTTAACGGGACGAGAGCAGTCAAAACGGCGGTTTAAAGCTAGCTACAGCGAGGGTAGGTTCACTTCCTGTTTTCAAAGTAAAAGCACCAATTCTATCGTAATGGCTTTCCATATGATAAAAGGCAACGGGTATTTTATTTTGTGAAAATAACCGGAAGTGCGTTGCTCACTACGGCTAGCTTTAGTAACGCCGACTTCGTTGAAACAAAATTGTAAACAGCTGGTATTTTGTCAGATTTTCAACACGTTGGGGATCTAAACGACTACTTTCTCGCCTGAAAATGTTTCAAATGTTGCTAAAGTTATATATTTACAGAGTTTAGAGCGTTGCTCGGCGCCGTGTAAATGACGTCACGGCGGCACTAGTGATACTCAGTTGTAATGGAAACACAACCAAACCGAGCCGAGCCGTGCCGTGCCGAGCCGTACCGAGCCGAACCGTGCTAGTGGAAATGCGCCAAAAGACTGTCCAATGACAGCTGAATAATTGGAATCAAAAGTCAAGCAATGAAGTGAAAAGACTGAGGCAGGAATCGAACCCATGACCATATGATCACTAAACCTTTACTCTGCCACTCGGCTACAGAGAGCACACTGCTTTCAAGACTGTTGTCATTCATTGTAATGTGATGATGTGCTGCAAACTGGTATGAGTAATCAAGGAGATAACAAACACCTGTAACCAATTGAAGGCAGGGGAGGAGAGCAGAATTCAACATAACATAACAAGAATTCTTCCCTTGGATTCGAACCAGTGACCTTAGGGTTGGCAAACATCCACCCTAACCCCTACACTACAGTGTAGCTGTGAAGAAGAGAGGTTGAGACTGTGATGAATGTGAGATTTTTCAATGATACTTAAAATAAAAATAAATGAGTATACATTAGCCACACCAAGTAAGGAGAGGACTTTTTTGTGACCTGTGACTATTTTTTGGTGAATTAAAATGAATTAAAAAGCACTTAACAGCAAGTTACAAAGTTGAGCTCCTTCTCCTGCTGATGTGAAAAAAATGCATTGAGCTGAATGGGAGCAGAGAGCTCCCTGGCTGCATTTAAAAAATATTTAAAATTATTATCTAAGTCTCTTTGCATTTTTGACCAGAATTTTAGCCAGAAGACAAGTGTGGCTACAAAACTGGAGAAAATAATTTGTCTAGAGTTTAATTTGTGGCCGTGCTGACAGTTTAGCCAGAAAAACTCTAGAATGTTTTTTTGCCTCTCTCCACTCTGACACCACTCTGGCTCTGCTCGTTAGACGCAACACACACACATTATAAAGCTGAAAAAAATCAGAAAAAGTTAAATATTTGAAAAAGTATAAATAGTTAAAAAGAGAAAAGTAATGCCGATAAAGTTCAAAAAAAGCTGCACGTTTTGATATATGAATTGTTGAAATAGCACAAAGTATGAAGGACTAGAAGAAGACCGTAAAAAGGCGGAAGAAAATGGCCAAACAGAAGAACAATAGTGTGACTGCTTCAGCAGTCACACTAATAATAACTAGAAAAAACATTTCCAAGAATGGAAATGGTGTGAATGCTGAAGAAATTGTTGAAACAATGCTAAATGAGCTGAAGAAAGAAAGAAAGAAAGAAAGAAAGAAAGAAGAGAGAAAAAAGAAAAGGACAGAAGGAAAGAAAGAAAATCGGAAGGGTAGATGGAGAAAGAAAGAAAGAAAGAACAAAAGGACAGAAAGAAAGAAAAAGACACAGAGAGAAGGGTAGATAGAGAAAGAAAAAGGTAAGAAAAACAGAATAATAGAAGATAAAGAGAATAGAGAATGAATGAAAGAGACAGAGGGGTAGTAAGAAAGAAGTAAAGAAATTGGGGTGGATAAATGAAAGAGAGATATATACAGAGAGCGGTAGAAAGAAAGAAAGAAAGAAAGAAAGAAAGAAAGAAAGAAAGAAAAAGGTTGGAACAAGAGAGAAAAAAGAAAAGGACAGAAGGAAAGAAAGAAAATGGGAAGGGTAGATGGAGGGAGAAAGAAAGAAAGAAAGAAAGAAAGAAAGAAAGAAAGAAAGAAAGAAAAAGACACAGAGAGACGGGTAGATAGAGAAAGACAAAGGAAAAAAAAACAGAAAGATAGAAGATAAAGAGAATAGAGAATGAATGAAAGAGACAGAGGGGTAGTAAGAAAGAAGGAAAGAAATTGGGGTGGATAAATGAAAGAGAGAGATATACGGAGAGCGGTAGAAAGAAAGAAAGAAAGAAATGGGGTAGAAACAAAGAAAGAGAAAAGGAGTAGAAAGAAACAAAGAAGTAAAAAGAAATGGGGTAAAAGAAAGAAAGAAAGAAAGAAAGAAAGAAAGAAAGAAAGAAAGAAAGAAGAAAAAGAGAGAGGGGGATGATAGATAGAACGAAGTAGATGGATGGATGGATGGATGGAGAGGGAAATATAGAAATAAGTTATGTAAAATACAAATGAAGGAGTAAAAGAAGGAAAGAAAGTGAAAAAAGAGACAAAGGGTTTGAAGAGATAGATAGATAGATAGATAGATAGATAGATAGATAGATAGATAGATAGATAGATAGATAGATAGATAGATAGATAGATAGATAGATAGATAGATAGATAGATAGATAGAAGCCTATAGGAGCCTAAATGCTATTTTTAGTTGATTAGTATTTGGATAATAATTTAAGTTTACATCTAAAAAGAGGTTGTTGTTAATTATGATAAAAATAGGTTATTTACATTATTTACAGGTGAACAGTTAATATTAATAAGTTACTATTTAATTCATTTCACTTAAAAATGTGTGGATGTTTAGAGGTTAAAAATTGCGCATGTAACCTTTAATGCGGATTGATACGTGTGTGCGTGATTCACGTGAAGCAGTCAGTCAGGTCAGTCGTCATGGAGTGGAGCCACACAGTTTTTTTTTTACCTCTGCCTTTACCTCTCTGCCTTTACCTCTGCCTTTACCTCTGCATTTACTCAGCATTTTCTAGATATTTTGCTCTGGCCTTTTTTATTTTCATCATGCTGGATTGTATCTTGCTTTATTTTTGGAGTAAACTATGAAAAGGAACGAAAGAACGTGTGGAGTTTTTTGCCTTTGAAGTGGATGTTACGAGGGAGGAGAGCGTCAAGCTCATGGCTTCATTGATTAGGAACCTACAGATAGATAGATAGATAGATTTGACACATGTTAAAAGCTGCATCCTATATCCCAGGCTCCACCTGTAAATAATTGAGAGGCTGATGAATTTGAGCTGAAAACCTGTGTGTGTGTCTGGGTGTGTGAGTCTGACGGTCTCTCTGCCTGCGTGTACATGTGCAGAAAGTAAAACTGTTAAGCGCCACAGAACTCCTCTCTCCCTAATGATCTGATTGATTACACCTGCGTGGCAGCCTGCCCTCAGAAGTTACCATGGCGACTCAACTAACTGCTTACATTATACTGTGTGGAACAGTGTTGTGTTTGTGTGTTTGTCTGTTTGTGTATGTGTGCATGTGTGACTGTGTGTGAGTGTCTGTGTGTGTCTGTCTGTGTGAGTGTGATGCCTGTGTTTGTGCGTGGACATCCTCTGTCAGTCTGGTTTATCATGTGTCTGTGTGGGGCTGTGTTTAAAAACATCTTAACGAGCGGCCAGGCTGCACCTGACCTGTTCTATTAATAGACTTTGATAACGAGCTGGCCCCAACAGCTGGACCAACTGCACACAGAGCAGAGCAGAGCAGAGAGATTTGAGCTCTGTGCAGCTTCCCAAAACAGCCCAGAAAAAGAGAACCGTAAATCTCTTATCAGAATGTGGTCATGACTACTGGGCAAGGAGACCTTCCTGAGCACATTGATGTGAATTAAATGTTTGTAGGGCAAAAACTTTTCTTGCCGTCGCAGGGTAGAAAAGGGGGGCATTTCTGCTTTTCTAAAAAAATCAGCTCCTACTTTTATATTGAAGTGGATGAGCCACTGGAGCGGGTCTAGCTGGACAATTAGGCTCACTGAGACAATTCTGTAAGTCTGTCTGCTGTTTTCAGCACATCAGATGAGAGACGACAAGTGTGGCTACAAACTGGTGAGGAAATCATGTGTCTAGAGTTTAATTTGTGGCCGTGCTGGCAATTTATCCAGAAAAAATCCTGAATGTTTTTTCGATCCCTCTCACTCTAATGATGATGTCACTCACTCTAAGCCCTGCTCGTTAAACGCAATACACAACCATTATAAAGTTGGATTTTGTCGAAAATTTTAATGATTTTAAAACAGCCAAATACCTAAAAACTGTTGAAGATATCAATAAGCTGAGTAATATGTGAATAGATTAAAAGTTTGTCTACAGTTTAAAAGTGAAATGGAGTCTGTGGGAGAAAGTATGCTGAAGTTTTAGAGGTTCAAAGTAGTAAGAAGATTTTAAAAGTTTGAAGATGTTTTCAATGCATTCCTATGGGAAAAAAATTGCAGAAAAAGTTAAATATTTTAAAAAGTATAAATAGTTAAAAAGAGAAAAGTAATGCCGATAAAGTTCAAAAAAAGCTGCACGTTTTGATATATGAATTGTTGAAGTCGCACAAAGTATGAAGGACTAGTTAAAGACCGTAAAAAGGAGGAAAGTAGTAAGAACTAGAAAAAGCATTTCCAAGAATGGAAATGGTGTGACTGCTGATAGCAACTGAACGCTGTTGCAGAATTAGCAAATAGTGCAAGCAGTGATCACCATACAAATGTTTGACCAAGGTCGGAATCGAACCCACAACCTTATGGTCATTAGACTTCCACTCTGCCTCTATGCCACGGTGCACACACAGTTGCAGAGACTGTTGTCTGTTAATGATCTGCACACTGTCAACATCAAGAAAGCTTGAGAGTCAAGCTTGAATGACTTAGAATGAAAATTTCTGTGAATTTCAGGCTGAGAGCAGCAGTTTCAACATGAAGCAAGTTATCAGAAGTCAACAGAGGACAACTGGGAAAATAATTCACTATAATTGTTGTTGAGGCAAGAATTGAACCAGCAACCTTCAGGTCTCCAGACCAGCAAGCTAACCACTAGGCTACAGACAGAGACAGTATGTGAGGGGTAAAGAAAACCTTTGATAAGAGGATCACTGGCTTCTGCTTAAAAAAAAAAGTAAGGAATCGAACCCATGACCTCATAATCAATAAACCTTTACTCTGCCACTTCGCCACAGAGAGCACAGACATAAGCATGTTTCAGACAGAGTTGTGGAGAATTCTCAGCATTGGGCTGAATGAGAGCAGAGAGCTCCCTGGCTGCATTTAAAAAATATTTAAAATTATTATCTAAGTCTCTTTGCATTTTTGACCAGAATTTTAGCCAGAAGACAAGTGTGGCTACAAAACTGGAGAAAATAATTTGTCTAGAGTTTAATTTGCAGAAAAAGTTAAATATTTGAAAAAGTATAAATAGTTAAAAAGAGAAAAGTAACGCCGATAAAGTTCAAAAAAAGCTGCACGTTTTGATATATGAATTGTTGAAATAGCACAACACCTAACACACTAACCATATGGCCACAGAGAACCTGAGTTACAATGAGCTTTATACTATGAGGAATCAAAGACTGTCCAATGACAGCTGAATAATTGGAATCAAAAGTCAAGCAATGATGTGAAATGACTGAGGCAGGAATCGAACCCGTGACCATATGATCACTAAACCTTTACTCTGCCACTCGGCTACAGAGAGCACACTGCTTTCAAGACTGTTGTCATTCATTGTAATGTGATGATGTGCTGCAAACTGGTACGAGTAATCAAGGAGATAACAAACACCTGTAACCAATTGAAGGCGGGGGAGGAGAGCAGAATTCAACATAACATAACAAGAATTCTTCCCTTGGATTCGAACCAGTGATCTTAGGGTTGGCAGGCAGTTACCCTACCCCCTACACTACAGTGGAGTTGTCAAGAAGAGAGGTTGAGACTTTGATGAATGTGAGATTTTTCAATGATGCTTAAAACAAAAATAAATTAATATAAATTAGCCACACCAAATAAGAAGAGGACTTTTTTGTGACCTGTGACTATTTTTTGGTGAATTAAAATGAATTAAAAAGCACTTAACAGCAAGTTACAAAGTTGAGCTCCTTCTCCTGCTGATGTGAAAAAAATGCATTGAGCTTAATGAGAGCAGAGAGCTCCCTGGCTGCATTTAAAAAATATTTAAAATTATTATCTAAGTCTCTTTGCATTTTTGACCAGAATTTTAGCCAGAAGACAAGTGTGGCTACAAAACTGGAGAAAATAATTTGTCTAGAGTTTAATTTGTGGCCATGCTGACAGTTTAGCCAGAAAAACTCTAGAATGTTTTTTTGCCTCTCTACACTCTGACACCACTCTGGCTCTGCTCGTTAGACGCAATACACACACATTATAAAGCTGAAAAAAATCAGAAAAAGTTAAATATTTGAAAAAGTATAAATAGTTAAAAAGAGAAAAGTAATGCCGATAAAGTTCAAAAGAAGCTGCACGTTTTGATATATGAATTGTTGAAATAGCACAAAGTATGAAGGACTAGAAGAAGACCGTAAAAAGGCGGAAGAAAATGGCCAAACAGAAGAACAATAGTGTGACTGCTTCAGCAGTCACACTAACTAGAAAATTTCCTCTCGGGAAATTTTGAATGGGCCACGGGAGCTACTGCGGGTTGTGCCATCTCTGTCAACATGGGAATCAAACCCACGATCTTAAGGTCAAGACAGAGCTGATCAGACAGACACATGATCATCTTTCTATAAGCACTGATATGGAGGAGCTGTAACCACATTAGGTTACCTGTGTGTGTGTGTGTGTGTGTGTGTGTGTGTGTGTGTGTGTGTGACACCAACAAGGTTTAACTTTAAAACCAGATTAAATCATGGTTTAAGTTTAAATTCTGTTGCACGTTAACTGTGTTTTAATCACATGAAGGTGTGTGTGTATTTGTGTGTGTGTGTGTGTGACTGTAATCACATGAAGCTGGCTCTAGAGTCTGTGTGTGTGTGTGTGTGTGTGTGTGTGTGTGTGTGTGTGTGTGTGTGTGTGTGTGTGTGTGTGTGTGTGTGTGTGTGACTGTAATCACATGAAGCTGGCTCTAGAGTCTGTGTGTGTGTGTGTGTGTGACTGACTTGACACATAGTTAGTTAGTAGCTGCATCCTGTGTCAGTCTGATTTAGCTGTGTCTGTGTTTATAAACATTTAAACGAGCGCCAGGTGGATTGTTTATGAAGTTAACGAGCTCTGGCCTGAGGATCAAAGAGGTTACCACGGCGATAGGGGCCCCCGCAGGCTGAGACAGACAGAAACGTGGAGAAAAACAGCCATTTTCTGCCTCTAAACCGGCCTCACAATTAGGCTTAGCATGACAAAACGGTAACTCCTATCAGAACAAAACACAGATCAACGTTGCTCTAAGGACTTACTGAAAATTTCGGTACGATTTGGTGTTTCTACAGTAAATATTTTGGCGACGCTGGCAGTTTTAAAACATCAGGCCGTTCTGCTCCTCTCAGAAAATATTTGTATTGGACTCAATGAGGAGCAGGGACAGACGTGGCCGCACTCAGAGGCTGATTCTGTAAGTTCTGTAAGTCTCTCTGATATTTTGAGCACATGACATGAGAGATAACAAGTTTGTCTTACAAATTCTGAAAAAATTATGTCTGTAGAGTGTAAATTGTGGCCGTGGTGGCAATTTATCCAGAAAAAATACAGAATGTTTCTTCACTCTCTCCCACTCTAACCGATGATGTCACGCACTCTGACACGAACATTCCATGCAATACACACCCATTATAAACTCATAATTTCTCCAAAAATGATCATGGTCATTGATCAGGGATTGATCAAAAACTATATGACCTATCAAAACGTGGAGTAATACGACAATACACAAGACTTGTGTCTACTGTTTAAAGTTTAAATGGAGTCTCTAGGTGAAAGTATGCCTGAGCAGTAGACGTTTGTTAAACTCCAATGATTGGTCTTTTTCGCTCTTTTTTTCCCGTCCGTCCCATTGACTTACATGCAAAATTTTGCGTAGTTTTTCGCGACTTACGTCGCGAATAATTCGTACACTGTTGAGAAAAGTAATAGCACACTGATCCCGATCAGGACGCACATTTTGATATATAATTTGTCCTGCAACTCTTCGAGTTGCAGGACTAGTAGCGGACCGAAGTCTGGCCGGAAGATGAAGGAGAAACTAGAAAAGGCATTTCCAAGAATGGAAATGGTGTGACTGCTGACAGCACCTGAATGCTGTTGCAGAATTAGCAAATAGTGCAAGCCGTGATCACCATACAAATGTTTGACCAAGGTCGGAATCGAACCCACAACCTCATGGTCAATAGACTTCCACTCTGCCTCTAGGCCACAGTGCACACACAGTTGCAGAGACTGTTGTCTGTTAATGATCTGCACACTGTCAACATCAAGAAAGCTTGAGAGTCAAGCTTGAATGACTTAGAATGAAAATGTCTGTGAATTTCAGGCTGAGCACTAACCATATGGCCACAGAGAACCTGAGTTACAATGAGCTTTATACTATGAGGAATCAAAGACTGTCCAATGACAGCTGAATAATTGGAATCAAAAGTCAAGCAATGAAGTGAAAAGACTGAGGCAGGAATCGAACCCATGACCATATGATCACTAAACCTTTACTCTGCCACTCGGCTACAGAGAGCACACTGCTTTCAAAACTGTTGTCATTCATTGTAATGTGATGATGTGCTGCAAACTGGTATGAGTAATCAAGGAGATAACAAACACCTGTAACCAATTGAAGGCGGGGGAGGAGAGCAGAATTCAACATAACATAACAAGAGTTCTTCCCTTGGATTCGAACCAGTGACCTTAGGGTTGGCAAACATCCACCCTAACCCCTACACTACAGTGGAGTTGTGAAGAAGAGAGGTTGAGACTTTGATGAATGTGAGATTTTTTGTGAAAAAGTTAAATATTTTAAAAAGTATAAATAGTTAAAAAGAGAAAAGTAATGCCGATAAAGTTCAAAAAAAGCTGCACGTTTTGATATATGAATTGTTGAAATAGCACAAAGTATGAAGGACTAGAAGAAGACCGTAAAAAGGCGGAAGAAAATGGCCAAACAGAAGAACAATAGTGTGACTGCTTCAGCAGTCACACTAACTAGAAAAAGCATTTCCAAGAATGGAAATGGTGTGACTGCTGACAGCAACTGAACGCTGTTGCAGAATTAGCAAATAGTGCAAGCTGTGATCACCATACAAATGTTTGACCAAGGTCAGAATCGAACCCACATCCTCATGGTCAATAGACTTCCACTCTGCCTCTAGGCCACAGTGCACACACAGTTGCAGAGACTGTTGTCTGTTAATGATCTGCACACTGTCAACATCAAGAAAGCTTGAGAGTCAAGCCTTAATGACTTAGAATGAAAATGTCTGTGAATTTCAGGCTGAGCACTAACCATATGGCCACAGAGAACCTGAGTTACAATGAGCTTTATACTATGAGGAATCAAAGACTGTCCAATGACAGCTGAATAATTGGAATCAAAAGTCAAGCAATGAAGTGAAAAGACTGAGGCAGGAATCGAACCCATGACCATATGATCACTAAACCTTTACTCTGCCACTCGGCTACAGAGAGCACACTGCTTTCAAAACTGTTGTCATTCATTGTAATGTGATGATGTGCTGCAAACTGGTATGAGTAATCAAGGAGATAACAAACACCTGTAACCAATTGAAGGCAGGGGAGGAGAGCAGAATTCAACATAACATAACAAGAGTTCTTCCCTTGGATTCGAACCAGTGACCTTAGGGTTGGCAAGCATCCACTCTAACCCCTACACTACAGTGGAGTTATGAAGAAGAGAGGTTGAGACTTTGATGAATGTGAGATTTTTTGTGAAAAAGTTGAATATTTGAAAAAGTATAAATAGTTAAAAAGAGAAAAGTAATGCCGATAAAGTTCAAAAGAAGCTGCACGTTTTGATATATGAATTGTTGAAATAGCACAAAGTATGAAGGACTAGAAGAAGACCGTAAAAAGGCGGAAGAAAATGGCCAAACAGAAGAACAATAGTGTGACTGCTTCAGCAGTCACACTAACTAGAAAAAGCATTTCCAAGAATGGAAATGGTGTGACTGCTGATAGCAACTGAACGCTGTTGCAGAATTAGCAAATAGTGCAAGCTGTGATCACCATACAAATGTTTGACCAAGGTCGGAATCGAACCCACAACCTCATGGTCACTAGACTTCCACTCTGCCTCTAGGCCACAGTGCACACACTGTTGCAGAGACTGTTGTCTGTTGATGAGCTGCACTCTGTCAACATCAAGAAAGCTTGAGAGTCAAGCTTGAATGACTTAGAATGAAAATTTCTGTGAATTTCAGGCTGAGAGCAGCAGTTTCAACATGAAGCAAGTTATCAGAAGTCAACAGAGGACAACTGGGAAAATAATTCACTATAATTGTTGTTGAGGCAAGATTTGAACCAGCAACCTTCAGGTCTCCAGACCAGCAAGCTAACCACTAGGCTACAGACAGAGACAGTATGTAAGGGGTATATATATATATGAATTGATGAAATAGCACAACACCTAACACACTAACCATATGGCCACAGAGAACCTGAGTTACAATGAGCTTTATACTATGAGGAATCAAAGACTGTCCAATGACAGCTGAATAATTGGAATCAAAAGTCAAGCAATGATGTGAAATGACTGAGGCAGGAATCGAACCCGTGACCATATGATCACTAAACCTTTACTCTGCCACTCGGCTACAGAGAGCACACTGCTTTCAAGACTGTTGTCATTCATTGTAATGTGATGATGTGCTGCAAACTGGTACGAGTAATCAAGGAGATAACAAACACCTGTAACCAATTGAAGGCGGGGGAGGAGAGCAGAATTCAACATAACATAACAAGAATTCTTCTGTTGGATTCGAACCAGTGACCTTAGGGTTGGCAGGCAGTTACCCTACCCCCTACACTACAGTGGAGTTGTGGAGAAGAGAGGTTGAGACTTTGATGAATGTGAGATTTTTTGTGAAAAAGTTAAATATTTGAAAAAGTATAAATAGTTAAAAAGAGAAAAGTAATGCCGATAAAGTTCAAAAAAAGCTGCACGTTTTGATATATGAATTGTTGAAATAGCACAAAGTATGAAGGACTAGAAGAAGACCGTAAAAAGGCGGAAGAAAATGGCCAAACAGAAGAACAATAGTGTGACTGCTTCAGCAGTCACACTAAATAGAACTAGAAAAAGCATTTCCAAGAATGGAAATGGTGTGACTGCTGATAGCAACTGAACGCTGTTGCAGAATTAGCAAATAGTGCAAGCAGTGATCACCATACAAATGGTTGACCAAGGTCAGAATCGAACCCACAACCTCATGGTCATTAGACTTCCACTCTGCCTCTAGGCCACAGTGCACACACAGTTGCAGAGACTGTTGTCTGTTAATGATCTGCACACTGTCTCACTCTGACATCAAGAAAGCTTGAGAGTCAAGCTTGAATGACTTAGAATGAAAATTTCTGTGAATTTCAGGCTGAGAGCAGCAGTTTCAACATGAAGCAAGTTATCAGAAGTCAACAGAGGACAACTGGGAAAATAATTCACTATAATTGTTGTTGAGGCAAGATTTGAACTAGCAACCTTCAGGTCTCCAGACCAGCAAGCTAACCACTAGGCTACAGACAGAGACAGTATGTGAGGGGTAAAGAAAACCTTTGATAAGAGGATCACTGGCTTCTGCTTAAAAAAAAAAGTAAGGAATCGAACCCATGACCTCATGATCAATAAACCTTTACTCTGCCACTTCGCCACAGAGAGCACAGACATAAGCATGTTTCAGACAGAGTTGTGGAGAATTCTCAGCATTGGGCTGAATGAGAGCAGAGAGCTCCCTGGCTGCATTTAAAAAATATTTAAAATTATTATCTAAGTCTCTTTGCATTTTTGACCAGAATTTTAGCCAGAAGACAAGTGTGGCTACAAAACTGGAGAAAATAATTTGTCTAGAGTTTAATTTGCAGAAAAAGTTAAATATTTGAAAAAGTATAAATAGTTAAAAAGAGAAAAGTAATGCCGATAAAGTTCAAAAAAAGCTGCACGTTTTGATATATGAATTGTTGAAATAGCACAACACCTAACACACTAACCATATGGCCACAGAGAACCTGAGTTACAATGAGCTTTATACTATGAGGAATCAAAGACTGTCCAATGACAGCTGAATAATTGGAATCAAAAGTCAAGCAATGAAGTGAAAAGACTGAGGCCGGAATCGAACCCATGACCATATGATCACTAAACCTTTACTCTGCCACTCGGCTACAGAGAGCACATGCTTTCAAAACTGTTGTCATTCATTGTAATGTGATGATGTGCTGCAAACTGGTATGAGTAATCAAGGAGATAACAAACACCTGTAACCAATTGAAGGCGGGGGAGGAGAGCAGAATTCAACATAACATAACAAGAGTTCTTCCCTTGGATTCGAACCAGTGACCTTAGGGTTGGCAGGCAGTTACCCTAACCCCTACACTACAGCGGAGTTGTGAAGAAGAGAGGTTGAGACTTTGATGAATGTGAGATTTTTTGTGAAAAAGTTAAATATTTGAAAAAGTATAAATAGTTAAAAAGAGAAAAGTAATGCCGATAAAGTTCAAAAAAAGCTGCACGTTTTGATATATGAATTGTTGAAATAGCACAAAGTATGAAGGACTAGAAGAAGACCGTAAAAAGGCGGAAGAAAATGGCCAAACAGAAGAACAATAGTGTGACTGCTTCAGCAGTCACACTAATAACTAGGAAAAAATCCACACAATAACAGTAGTGCCCGGGCTTTGCCCGGGCACTGGTCCCTGCAGCTATTTCATAGCTGTTGGGACCAGTGCCCGGTGCGATTGCCCGCGGCCCTAATAAAACAGGTCAAATACAATTTCCTGGCAACAACATAATAAAACCACCAGAGAAATAAAATTGGACTTAAAATTATAAAATCACCCACCCACAACAAAGTAATCACACAATAATGATAAAACAAAATTAAGAGAAGGCTAATCGGTAAAAGTGAGTTTTAAGAAGAGATTTAAAAGAAGCCACTGAGCTCGCCTGCCTGAGATCGCCAGGCAGGGTGTTCCACAGCTGTGGAGCACGGACAGCAAAGGCCCAGTCACCTTTAGTGACAAGGCAGGACCTCGGAACCGTAAGCAGGGCAGCACCGGCGGATCTCAGGCAGCGGTCAGGCTCGTATGGTAAAAGCAAATCAGGGATGTAGGCAGGAGCTTGGCCATCCAGGGCTTTAAAAACAATTAGTAAAATTTTAAAATCAATTCTAAAACTCACGGGCAGCCAGTGGAGAGTGGCAAGGGTTGGAGTTATGTGGTCACTTCTCTTACTACCTGTTAAAAGCCTGGCAGCTGCATTTTGAATGAGTTGCAGTCTGCGGATGTTTCCCTTACTGATCCCAGCGTACAGAGCGTTACAGTAATCAAGTCTAGATGATATAAAAGCATGGACAACCTTCTGCAAGTCTGCGGAAGAGAGGAAGGAGCGGATCCTCGTTAGCTGTCTCAGCTGCCCAAAACAGGATTGAACTACCTTTGTTACTTGTGGACTTGTGAAGAAGATTACTATTCGATGATTTCAGAGTCCTGGTGGGCTTATATTCAGTGACCATACACTGACCCACAACATGGGGAGGGGGCTAAACCATCCATAGACTTAAAAGGCATCCAATCAAGATTCTAAACTGCAATTAAAGTATAGGTAAACCACAATTTAAGGCCGTTCTGTGGACTGCTTCTAGTCCTACATACTTTGTGCTATTTCAACAATTAAAATTTCAAATTGTGTCCTATTAGAAATACATTGGAACGGTCTTCAAACTCTGAAACTACTGGTCCTACTTTGAACCTCATTTGCTTCCACATACTTTCACCTACAGACTTCATTCAAATTCTGAGCTGTAGACAAACTTCTAATGTATTCATCCTGTGTACAACTTTTTCATAGCTTGTACCGTTTTAGAGATAAATCCTTTAAAAGCACATGAGGATTTCTGACAAATTTCACACTTTTCAATGAGTGTGTATGGGGTTGGGTCAGAGTGGGTGACATCATCGTAGAGTGCAGGAGATCCAAAAAAGTGACTGGAACTTTTCTTCTGAAACTGCCAGCAAAGCTACAAATGACACTCTACACAAATGATTTTGGAAACAGTTTGTAGCCACACTTGTCTTCTGTCTCACAATGCCGTCAAAAATGCACAGAGACTCAGAGAATAACTTAAAATATTTTTTAAATGCAGCCTGGGTGCTCTCTCTCTGCCATTCAGCCCAATGCAATTTTTTTCACAGCAGAGTAGCAGGAGCTCAACTTTTTAATTCACTGGAATGGGCATTATACTTTGTTTGATTTCATCAAAAAATAGTCACAAGTCACAAAAAAGTCCTACTTGTTGTGGCTCATTTCTACTCTTTTCTTTTTTTTTAAGCATCATTGAAAAATCTCACATTCATGAAAGTCTCAACCTCTCTTCTCCACAACTCCACTGTAATGTAGTAGGTAAGGTGGTCGCTTGCCAACCCCAAGGTCACTGGTTCGAATCCAAGGGAAGCACTCTTGTTGTTCTCTGTTAAGAGACTCATTAATTGCTTGTGCCACAGTTTGCAGCACATCATCACATTACAATCAATGACAACATGCTTATGTATGTGCAAAAGGTTGATTGATCATGAGGTCATGGGTTCGATTCCTGCCTCATTCATGTCGTACTTTCTGCTAGAGACTTCATTCAAATTCTGATCTGTAGACAAACTTCTAATGGCTCATTCATACTCTTTTTTTTTTTTTGTAAGCATCATTGAAAAATCTCACATTCATCAAAGTCTCAACCTCTCTTCAGAAGTCAGTGAGCCTCTTATACAGGGATTTATTTTACCTTTCTCTCATTGAATGTAACTATGGTGAAGTGGTTATATCACTGGGCTGATGTACTGAAGGTTGCAGGTTCAAATCCAGCCCTGACCACTTTGTTAGTGAATCATTCCCCCAGTCTTCTGTTGATTTCTGATAACTTGCTCCTTGTTTAAACTGTGTAAACTACAGCTGCATTGGCCAGTGTTTGAATTCTGCATGTTTTATCTCCCTCTGTGGTTGAGAGGTTAGTTTGCTGGGTTGCCAATCATGAGGTCCAGGGTTGTGGACATGTTTCTTGTTTATACTACTGCTCTAAGATTTAAATGCACTGGAGCAGCAGAGAAAAGCAAAGCTCTTGAATGATTTGTATCCATCATTTCTTGTCCTGCGCTGCCCACTATTGGATGTCACTGACAGAATTAACCTCCCCTCCCCCGCCTTCAATTGGTTACAGGTGTTTGTTATCTCCTTGATTACTCATACCAGTTTGCAGCACATCATCACATTACAATGAATGACAACAGTCTTGAAAGCACTGTGCTCTCTGTAGCCGAGTGGCAGAGTAAAGGTTTAGTGATCATGAGGTCATGGGTTTGATTCCTACCTCAGTCATTTCACATCATTGCTTGACTTTTGATTCCAATTATTCAGCTGTCATTGGACAGTCTTTGATTCCTCATAGTATAAAGCTCATTGTAACTCAGGTCCTCTGTGGCCATATGGTTAGTGTGTTAGGTTACCACTCATAGAGTTATGGGTTCAATTCCTTCCTTGGACATGTTTCTTGTATGCCATTCCGCATGTCTTTGTCAATTTATTCTGCTAATTCAGCATGGTTCAGCATTGGGTTTCAGCATTCACACGCATTTTCCGTTAGGAAATGCTGTTTCTAGTTGTTCTATGTTATTGATTGACAAACAGGATAATCTTGAGAAGTGTAGATGTAGATATTCAGTAAAGTGGTATGGAAGTAAAATCCATGGTAACACAAGAGGGATTTAATTATTAACTGTATAAAACCAGAATCATATGATCTGCTTGGACTTTGTGCAATAAGTCATAAAAGAGCATCAGTGTCTGGGGAGTTTTCTTTATTACAATCTCATTTGGTGGAAAACAAAAGGACATTTGAAAGCTGAGCGCCGTACATCTGAAGAAACAAAATACGAACTTCAGCTTTGAGGTACGTCCATTTTTTTTTTGTTAACAACATTTTAAAGGAATAAAAAAGTACATTTAACTCATTACTTGTTTTAAAGTGCAATGTTCACTTACTTTCTAGATAATTATGTGGTTTTCAAAACTTGTGATCACTCACAGTGATCATAATACACAGTGACCTCAGACAGTGTTGTTTTGTTTTAAAATAAGACTTTTAAATTTTGGGCATGGATGGACTATAATCGTCCATTATTCTACACCTGTAAAGACAATGTTAAAACATGTTTTCCAACAGTTTCCAATCTGTATGTGTATGTGGTTTCATCGTCTAAAGGTTTGAGTCCCAACATGAGTCAGTGTGAGGATAAAGGTGGAGGAGGAGAGGGAGATGCTCCTCTACCTGAAGATCAGGAGAACCAGAGTGAAGCTCACAGGTAAGATCAGTATGTCCACCTGTCCTCAAGGACGCAATTCAGAAAAGTCTGTGTTCAACTCCAGGAACAGATATTTCTGTCTTGCTTTATTTAAGAAAACCTCACAAAGTACATCTCTGTTTTTAAGTTCTATCCGGCCGCAGCTAAAGGACAAGGTGACATGTGATACAGTATTATAAATATGTAGGTGCTTTCATTATATTGACATGAACTGGCTCACTGCCCAGAGTAAAACCAGTAGGGAGAACACACTGAAGGTCCACAGTCAGAAGGATATGAAAAGTTTTTTACCAATAAAACAAGTAAATAAGTAGCAGATGTTCAGAGGTCAAGTGTTTAAATTGAAGAATGAATGTGTTGTTCTGCCACGATTGCTGTGTCACCTTCCAGGCTCAGAGATGGAGTAAGTGCACATTTGTGAAAAGCAGTAAAGTGTCTGTTTACAGTGACATTTACTTGTTTCTTTTATATCTTGTGTTGATCGACCATTTCTTTCAGTTCTGAGCAGAAAAGATCAGTTTCTCCTTCACCAAGCTCTGTGTCCATGAGGAGCAACACATCCAAGGAATTGCACCCTATTTTCAAAGAGGAAGATCCATCTTCAAAGTAAGTCAAGAGAACATGTTTTAGCACTAATTCCCAATGGAATGGAATTATGATCATTTTACTCATTCAAACAATACATTATGTAAAATTATCATTACCACACACATTTATTTTACAGCCTCACTGTTGATCTGTTCTGATTTGTCACAATCTGTATTTTGTTAATTCTTCATTTATTTTAGTCCTGAGCTGCAAAGAGCAGTTTCTTCCTCACCAAGTTGTGTATCCATGAAGAGTGACACATCCAAGGAATTGCATCCTATTTTCAAAGAGGGAGAGCCATCTTCAGAGTAAGTCAAGTGAACCTTTTTTTTCCCAGTTTTAGCATCCTCAAGTACCAAGCGATATATCTGTTCAATAGCCTAAGTCTAAAAGTCTAAGGTAAAGCAGTGCACACTGTTAGTTAGTTGGGAGATTGTTGAACATAGAGGGACACCACCTAGTAGTAGGTTGCATCATCAATATGGGCAGCAGTCCAGTCATCATCACTAATGCATCATGTTTTCTCCACAGGGTCAACCAGGAGACACTGGAGATTTACACTGGTCCTCAAAAACACCTGGAATCTGTGTTTCTGGTGTGTATGGGGGCATTGCATCATGAGTGGTTGTATGGAGTGTATTGACCGAGAGGGAAAAAGCCTGAGCTCGGCAGAGAATTTTTCAGAGTGTTGCTATGAGCTTTCACAGCTGATTGTATATCATATGAGTCAAATTCCTGAATATTGTTTTCTTCCAGCTTCTCCAGGAGAAGATTTTTGCTTTTGAGAAGAAAGAACTTGAGAACTTCCAAAAGCTTCTGAGTCCAGATTACTCACACTACCCCCAGAGTCAAGGAGAGGATGAGGAGGTGGGTAATGATGAAGAGGAAGAGCAGAGGAGGAGCAGAAGAGAAGCTTTTCTGAACATCACTCTTCAGTTCCTGAGGACAATGAAGGAGGAGGAGCTGGCGGACGCTCTGCAGAACAGTAGGTGGTTTTTTACAGAAACAGAAGAGAAGTACCCTAAAACAGTGAAATTCTACTTGAATTTCCCTCTTCTTAACTGTGTAAACTGTCCAGAGCTCTTTGTCCAGCTAATAAAGATGGTAGAAATTAGATATACTTTGATGAGTTCACTTGAATCATCCAATTTAGTCACTGTAAGCAGTTTATTATTAATCTCTTGTTGTTGTAGAGGTACATCTGTGAGTTCCTATTTGTATTTGTCTTTGTAGGAACACGGGCTGCAGTTTGTCAACATAAACTCAAATCTAACATGAAGAAGAAAGTCCAGTGTGTGTTTGAGGGCATTGCTAAAGCAGGAAACCCAACCCTTCTGAACCAGATCTACACAGAGCTCTACATCACAGAGGGAGGGAGTGGAGAGGTCAATGATGAACAAGAGATCAGACACATTGAAACAGCATTTATCAGATGTGAAGACATCTTGAAAGCCCCACCTGGGAGAGACCGACCAATCAGAACAGTGTTGACAAAGGGAGAGGCTGGAACTGGGAAAACTATCTTAACACAGAAGTTCACTCTGGACTGGGCTGAAGACAAAGCCAACAAGGACATACACTTCACATTTCTATTGACTTTCAGAGAGCTGAATGTGCTGAAAGAGAAAAAGTTGAGCTTGGTGGAACTTGTCCATCACTTCTTCTCTGAAACCAAAGAAGCAGGAATCTGCAGCTTTGATCAGTTCCAGGTCGTCTTCATCTTTGATCGTCTGGACGAGTGTCGACTTCCTCTGGACTTCCACAACACTGAGATCCTGACTGATGTTAACGAGTCCACCTCAGTCAACGTGCTTCTGATCAACCTCATCAGGGGGATGCTACTTCCCTCTGCTCGCCTCTGGATAACCACACGACCTGCAGCAGCCAATCAGATCCCTCCTAGGTGTTTAGACATGGTGACAGAGATCAGAGGGTTTACTGATCCACAGAAGGAGGAGTACTTGAAGAAGAGGTTCAGAGATGAGGAGCAAGCCAGGGAGATCATCTCCCACATCAAGACATCACGAAGCCTCCACATCATGTGTCGCATCCCAATCTTCTGCTGGATCACTGCTACAGTTCTGGAGGAATTGTTGAAGACCAAAGAAGCAGGAGAGCTGCCCAAGAACCTGACTCAGATGTACATCACGTTCCTGGTTGTGCAGTCCAAAATGAAGAAGGTCAAGTATGATGGAGGGGCTGAGACAGATCCACACTGGAGTCCAGAAACCAAGAAGACGATTGAGTCTCTGGCAAAACTGGCTTTTGAGCAGCTGCAGAAAGGAAACCTGATCTTCTATGAATCAGACCTGACAGAGTGTGGCATTGATATCACAGCAGCCTCAGTTTACTCAGGAGTGTTCACACAGATCTTTAAAAAGGAGAGTGGCATTTACCAGGACCAGATGTTCTGCTTTGTCCATGTGAGTGTTCAGGAGTTTCTGGCTGCTCTTCATGTTCATCTGACCTTCATCAAATCTGGAGTCAATCTGATGTCAGAGGACACTTTTGGGTCCCGACTGTCCGGAGACAACACTGGACCGACACTTTTCTACCAGAGTGCTGTGGACAAGGCCTTGCAGAGTCCAAACGGACACCTGGACCTGTTCCTCCGCTTCCTCTTGGGTTTGTCACTGGAGACCAATCAGTCTCTCCTACGTGGCCTGGTGACAAAGACAGAAAGCAGTTTACAGATCAATGAGGAAACAATCAAGTACATCAAGAAGAAGATCAGTGAAGATCTGTCTCCAGAGAAAAGCATCAATCTGTTCCACTGTCTGAATGAACTTTTAGATCAATCTCTAGTGGAGGAGATCCAGCAATACCTGACTTCAGGAACTCTCTCCACAGATAAACTGTCTCCTGCTCAATGGTCAGCTCTGGTTCACATCTTACTATCTTTAGAAAAAGATCTGGATGTATTTGACTTGAAGGAATATTCATCTACAGAGGAGGCACTTCTGAAGCTGCTTCCAGTCGTCAAAGTCTGCACTAAAGCTCGGTAAGTTGAAATAACTACATAAATTAACTGTATTTAAAAAGGAAAAAATATGACATATTTGTTGCTTCATCAGGCTGAGTTGCTGTAACCTGTCAGAGAAAAGCTGTGAAGCTCTGGCCTCAGTTCTGAGCTCCCAGTCCTCCAGACTAAGAGAACTGGACCTGAGCAACAACGACCTGCAGGATGCAGGAGTGGAGCTGCTCTGTGGTGGACTGCAAAGTCCACACTGCAAACTGGAAACTCTCAGGTCAAGATTAATCTATTTTTTCATCTCATGACCTTTTGAAGCCATTGCTCAGGACAGTTTGAGTTACTAATATGAGAGTAACATTAGTTTATTGTAAGTCGTAAATAGCTGCACTCAAATGTCAGAAGAACTGTGGTGAACCAATGAAATTAACCATGTAAAATAAGATCCACCAAATTAGAGTTAGAGGTAGAGTAACATCAGTTGAGGTAGAGTGAGATTCATCCAGTTAGCATACAATCCATCTAGATAGAATATGATCCATCCAGGTAGAGTCAGATTTGTCCAGGTTAGATTAGTTCAGGTAGAGGATGATCCATCTAGGTAGAGTAAGATCCATACAAATAGAGTAAGATCTGTCCGGGTGGAGTAAGATCCATCCAGAAAGAGTAAGATCTCTCTAGGAGGAATACGATCTGTCTGGGTAGCAAAAGATCCATCCAGTTAGAGTAAGATCCTTCCAGATCAAGTAAGTTTCATCCAGAATGGTTAAGAGCCGTCCAGGTGGAGTGCTGTTTAGCTCAGTGGGTAGAGCATGTGCATAGGCCTCTCTACAGCCAGCTCCGAATCCCGCATTGGGTGGCCCTATGCTGTGTGTCATTCCCCATCTCTCTGCCCTCCTATGTCCTGTCTCTCAACTAACCTGTCAATTAAAAGTAAAAAAAAGCCCCAAAATTATACTTAAAAAGAAGATCCATCTAGGTAGGGTAAGATCCGTCCAGATCAAGTAAGATTGATCCAGATAGAGTAAGATCCTTCCAGGTGGTCAATGATCTCTCAGCGAAACGGTTTGCATCGTGCAGGAGACCCGGGTTCGAGACTCACCTGGGGCATGCCTATAACAACCACATCGGTCACATTGGTGACCCTAAACTCACTCCACCCGGGTGCCCTGGGTGGAGTGAGTTTAGGGGGGTGAGTGTAACAAAGGTCCAAGGGTATAGCCACTAACAGTCACAAGGGACCAGTGAAGTGAAGTGACCACTTGTGGTGGGTTAGCGGTACTTAAGTTAAACTCACTCTCCCATTAAAAAGACGTGCAAACCCGAATGCGGAGTGGCCATTGACCTCTTTGCGAAACGGTTTGCATCAATCCTCGTTCAAGACTCACCTGGGGCATGCCTATAACAACCGCATCGGTCACACTAATACATTAGAACTCCTTTCAAATGTACTAATTTTATGAAACATGACTTTACAAGCTTGTGTGTGTGTGTGTGTGTGTGTGTGTGTAGACTGTCTGGCTGTCTAATCACAGAGAAAGGCTGTGCTTCCTTGGCCTCAGCCCTGAGCTCCAACCCCTCCCATCTGATAGAACTGGACCTGAGCTACAACCATCCAGGAGACTCTGGGGTGAAACCTCTCTCTGCTGGACTGAAGGACCCAGACTGGAGATTGGAGACACTCAGGTATGAACAGATGGGTTCTACAGCTACCTCCTCTCAATGGGAGATGTATGTGTTATGTTCTATGTGTTTTGATTGACCAGGATGTTTACATTTATTTATTGTTACTGGTCTTTGTTTTTGCACCAGATTGGACCATAGTCAATCTCAGTCAATGACAACTGGTCTGAGGAAGCGTAAGTGTGTTTTTCTTTTTAAGAAGTGAGAGTAATGCATTTAACATGTAATTTTTTATTTGAGAAGTTATTTGGATGATGTGTGGCCAGCCCTGGCCAATGGAAAGCCAACAGTCTGCATGTTTCCATTGCATACCTCACTGATGACTTTCTCCCTTTTCTTTTCTTGATCTAATTCAACCTTGAAGCCTACACATCATATATGTTATAACTTGGCTAGTTTCCACTGGTTTGTTTGTCAGCTTGACATGCTTACTGTAGCAATCTTGCTAGTAACAGTCACTATACCATTATATGTTCTCACCATCAGATGCCTGTGAACTCACACTGGACCCAAACACAGCAAACAAAGAACTCATACTCTCGGACAACAACAGGAAAGTGACAATGGGGAAGGAGAAGCAGTCGTATCCTGATCACCCAGACAGATTTGACTACTGGGAACAGCTGCTGTGCACAGATGGTTTGACTGGTCGCTGTTACTGGGAAGTTGAGTGGGTTGGACAGGTTTACATAGGAGTGACGTATAAAGGGATCAGTAGGAGAGGGGAGAGTGACGACTGCTGTCTTGGGCAGAACGATCAGTCCTGGAGTCTGAGCTGCTCTGATGAAGGTTATTCTGTCCTGCACAGAAACAAAAGATTATCCATCTGTAGACGCCACTCTGGCAGAGTTGGGGTGTACCTCGACCAGGATGCCTGCACACTGTCTTTCTACTCCATCTCCTCTAACAAACTGATCCATATCCACACTTACCACACCAAGTTCACTGAGCCGGTCTACCCTGCTTTCAGGATTAAGACAGGACCTTTCAACTCCTCAGTGTATTTGTGTGAGATATGAAGACACTTATTTTCATTGATAGAAACCGTCACCAGGGTTAGACACTGTCACCTCACCCCAGTTATAAAAAATGGTTATCAGAGCTACAGTAACCTTTCTGTCACCTCCAACCAGTCGGTCCATTCTCCTCTCACCTTTATATATTCATTTGGAAATATGCAGAAAAGGCTTCATGATCATTGCAGCCAAACAGTTTTAATGTGAGATGTAAAAACTTCACAAAATGGCTGAAAATACATTCATGAACAATGAAGACTTCAAAAACCTCAGGCAGGAAAAAACAACAACTCAATATCCCATTGAAAGTCCTAATGGTCTGTTAATGAAGATGATGAATGGATTCATGAACATTAATATTTGCCCGTACAGCTCTGAGCTACTGAACAGTTACAACACTAACTTCTTAAAAAATATATAATTGAACTCAGCTCCTGCTTGATCCTTAGATTATGGCTGATTTCATGAACTGAAAAGACAAAGAGAGAGAAAAAAACTTGTAATAACACACTTAACATGAAGCACTACATACAGACACATTTTTAAAGTGGTCATTTTTAGAATATAACAATTCTTAAGTTAATTATGGAGGATAATTCAGTTGTATGATACTGTAGTTTCATTACTTTCCTATATATGCAATACCACAGACTGGTCAGCAGATGTTGGCATTGTAACTGAATGGATTGTGGAAAATACCAAACCTTTTTCATTGGTTTTCAACTTGTTAAAAAAAAAAATTAAGTACCGTAGTTAATAATCCAATAATCTATTTCCAATATAAGTCATATACTGCCTACCTGTTATTTTGTTAATGATATAACAATGTGATTTTTCATCCATTAATAATTTGTATTCAAACTTTCAAAAGAAGAAAATTATTCCAGATTGTGTGTATCTCTTTCACACTTTGTACCACTGAAAACAGACCCAAGGTTAATACTGTATCTACAAAATCATTTTCTTCCGAGTTTGTTTGAACTCTTACTGCTGTAACTTGACAAACATGTGAATAAAAACCATTTGCATCACAGTTACCTGAAGTCTAGAGCTTCTCTGATAAAAATAAATCAGATCATTTCAACTCACCTGTCTAAAAGAGAAGCTGGCCACTTGGCAGTCACACGGCAAACTCAGCAGATGGGCCTTGAAACGATCTGAGATGGAAAAGCAAATATTTTGATAATGTGAACATGGAGAACTGGATTTTTACACAATGTGTAAAATATATTTAAATGAAGTTTTTGCTGCACAGTGATAACAAACTGACTCTGGTGCTACACCTGCTACTATTGGTCATTCCCTTGAAATCACAATTGATCTTAATTGATGAGTGTACTCAACCTTGAATACTGTGAGTGGCGTGCACCAAATTGTCTTAATTTTGGACCAGTTGTGAATCATAAACAGGAAAACAAAAGTTATATAGAGGTTGTTTACTGTAGTATTTTCCAATATATTTTATGATATAAAACCACCTGCAGCACAATAATTTCTCTATTTTAGGCCAAAAACTTTAAGGAGTGTCATTTTTCTCAATCACATAGCCCACTTGTAAAATATTGCAGGTAAATTTCTTAAATCTTCTTTGGAGCCTAAACCCTGGCTACAGCTCAATGCAGAATCACAGGTGACACACAACAACATCCAAACACAGTGTAGAGGACTTCTTCTTCCTCTGCTGCTGCTGACACCGACCTTTGAGGATCTGAAGCTCTGTTATCAAGGCCACGTAGTCATCGTAGTCGATCCCACTCCTGGAGCCGTATTTTTGCCACACGATTTGTAAGGTGTCATCATCTATACCGAAGTCTGAGAGAACAAGAACATTAGAAACTTCTGGATATAGTTTGTCTGAGATCATTATAAAATATGTTTAACATATTACCGTGGGTGGTCAGAGCCCTCTTCAGCTGGGTTTGAGAGACGGACGGTGGATTCCTCCTCTCGTACTTCTCCACATACTCCCTCCTGACAACGGCCACGTAGTGCTCCAGTTTGAAGACCTCCAGAGCGTCCAGGTCTCCGCTTTGGTCCGCCTGAGAGAGCTGTTAAAGAACTCACATCAACTGACAACGTGCAGCTCAAAACGTCCTGATGCAGCCAGAGATTTGGCTTCAATAGAAATAGTACTAGCTCAAGGTTTGATCGGAACTGGACTGAAATTTTCTTTCTGCTTTTTACATGTCCAAATAAAAGGGCAATTCAACTTGCATAAGACTAACAGATACAAACGAAGAGAAGACAAACGGGTATAAAAACGAGCATTGAATTAATGGGGGGTAAAAGGATACATCCGTGAGGACCAGCAGGAGTCGGGCCGTCCTCAGAGTCAGGGCTGGATTTAGAGAAAAAATAAAATGAGATTTAAAAAAATCTATCAAAGATCATATCAAGTATCAAATGTGTCAAATTTGAACATACTGTTGTTTTGTGCTAATTTCCGTTAGCCTGTATGTTAGCATTAAGCTCGGGGGTCTTATCTTTTGTATTTTCTGTTGTAGCCTACTTGTAGCAGTTATGCTAGCTGTATTGGAAGTAGTTAGATTTAGTTTTAGATTTAACATGTTTTATGACTGAATGCAATGTTAAACCATTTTCTTTCTGTGTATATTAGTTTTGGGAGGCGACGAATAAACGGCTTGAACCAGGAAGCCTTTGTCTCTAAATTGGAGGGACCGTTTAGCTAACTGCCAATCTAAACATTTAATGTTAAAGCAGAAGTAGGGGAGCGCCGGGTCGATTGATACACGGGACGATTGATACACAGCGATTTCCTCGAAAACCACACAAGCTTGAGCCGTCAGATTTTGTCACTATGTTCAGCACTCAACACCGACCAATCCTGGGAAAGCTTGTGAAATTACGTCACGCCATTCAAAAGTTATTAGCGCGAACCTGTTTTTTACTACGGAAAGTAAAATGTTACGTGCGGTAGTTTTTTTGTGATCAAAAGTTGTATTGTGTGTTTCATGCAATAATAATATGACCTAACAATAGATGAATTCGTACATAAACAGGTCCTAAACTATGCAATGTCATAGTTTTGAAGTTTAGAGGCAAAGCAGGTTGAAGTGTCAGTAGTCGCTGCAGGGACGATTGATACAGCTGTTTCAAATGTCCCTCACGCCTCCGTGCGTAGTGATTGTGGTCACACTGCGCGATCAATATCTGTATATAAATCACCGAATTAATACCCTATTGTTCTGCAATGAACAACAACCGATTTGAATGAACAACATATTTTTAATAAACACCACATATTTTTAATGAACAAAACGTGTTTATGACATGAATCAACAGATATTCAGCAAAGTGAGGGGAAAATGCCGAGGGTAAAATGACAATATGTTCAACTGTGTCTCCATAAACATGACTTAGGACAGGGAAATAAGTAAATAAAATGAAAATGCAGTCATCCAACAACTCGTACAAAAGAAGAAAGGCGAGTTTAATCGAAATGCGGATCTTGACAATTGCGCACGGGACAAAAATATTTATTTGACCTATTTATATTGTGAGAAATTATGTGACATTTTGGCAATAAGGAGTACACTAGTATGTTGTCTGATATGCTGCATAAAAACGAGAGTAATGTCAGTAGTTTCTGTTTAAAACATGCTGTTTCAACCGTCCCTCCTCTGTGTCTCAAACGACCCGCATAGGTGGGGCGTTTGAGACAAATGTCAACTTACGTTCAAAGTTAGAAAACAGCGCGATCATCCAACATATGTGTTAAATTACACTTGTAACTAAGAGAATACACATGTGAGTTGTTGATCACATGATAAAAATGTTTGTGTACATAACGTCATCTTTGAAAAAGACGTTTAAATGAAAAGTGTATCAATCGACCCGGCTCTCCCCTAAGTGGTCCGGTCGTTTTCGCTAATGCTGCGTTCCAGGCAGGCTTTTGAAATCGTAAATTACAGCTTCAAGTCACAACTTACGACTTTGTAGCGTTTCAGGCAACCCACTCGTGTTTTTCCGACCTGTTTTACCGGTGAAAGTCACTATAACGGCCACTCGTAACTTCCGACCGGTGAACTCGTACCAGATCGAACTGGTACCACTTCACGGTTGGAAAAATACGAGTTTCCTTGAACGCACCATAACAGTCCTCGTCCCTACGTCGCCACATTCACGGCGTTCCTTGGCTGCACACACAGCCCTGCATGCCGTTCTCTGTCCTCATTGGATAAAAACTGTAGGATACGATAAATGTTTTCTCTTCGGCTCAGAGCAGAGCAGAGGGACTGAGAGACCCGTGTTTCAGTCCAAACACTCTATGTAAGTGATTGCTGTCGGAAGATATAACTATTTAAGACTTATATTAACACAAATATATCACTTACTTCTGCTTTAAGACAGGGCATGAAGACCGCTCTGCTGTAAACCCAAACTTACATTTGCCGTGAACAGAGAGGCCGCCCGCGTTCAGCTTAGCGAGAACATTTTCAATGCTCAGCATCTGAAACAGGAACAGATAAAGTTAAATCATATGGAAAAATATGACAGCTTTCATTTTGACTTCCTGGTTTAAGATTTAACGTAGAAGTTATGAAATAAGATACCTCGGTCATGCTCTTCTCCTGTAAAGGAAGAGGAAAAAGAGAGGATGTCAGGTGACAACAAAACAAAAACAAGCTCTTCTTATTTCTCTTTTCATCATCAAACATGTGCATCACTCACTGATATACAATCTTCCTCTGGGAACGAGCGACAGTTCAACTCTTGTGGCCATGAAACGCCGAAGCTGGACATGAAGCTCTCGCAGCCCTCCTTGGCCTTCTCACAGAAGGACCTGCAGGGCTGCCGCACTTCCCCTGCCGCACACTCGGGGGCGTACACCCTGCACAGGAAGAGGCGTATGTCTGTGGAGCACACGGTTTTCACCATGGAGTTCAGGAAGGACATTTTCATCACGGCCTCCCTCTGACTCCTGTGTCCCAGGAGGTTGGGCATGATGGTCTCGTTGTAGGACAGACCCTGACACATGGGTATGATGATGGGCTCACAGATCCCCCCGCTGCTGCTCACGCCAAACTGCAACACATAAGATTTGATTGTGTTTTCCTTCCTGACACTTTATTGTGAGCTCTAGGACTTGAAGTGTAGGGATGGGAAATCGGCAGATCATCCCTTCGATCGCTGATAGACGATCCGATCGAAAATCACTCCATCCCTACTGAAGTGTCCACAGTCCCTAGCGCTCCAAAGATGTTAACAAATGCCATTCGTGAAACAACTGTTCTTTTAATGGTCAGAAATCTTACCTGGAAATAGGAAGAGGAGGAGGATGTTACCCGGGAAAAACTAAAAACATGGAATAGATGTCTCAACCGGCCTGAAAATTAAAATCTGACCCAGTTTGGACCATGGTTGCAGCCCAGACCCGATCTGAGGCATTTGTGTATATTCTCGGCCCAACACTCCCCCCCAAAAGAACCAGCACGCTGGCCATTGACAACTATGGGACATCAGCAGCGTGTTGCATGGTTGCTGAGTCAATTACGAATCGATCCAGGGCTCGAATGGAAACGAGCCGAGACCACCCCCTCTAAGCGATCTCGGCCCGCTTGTTTTATTCTGCATGCTGTGTTCACATCTGAACCAAACGAACCGATCTTTGGACCAGATCTGAATACACCCTAAATAAACACAAACATAAAGATCATGTCAACATGTGTTTTACCCTTTTGCAGCAGACTGACCTGTTCACATGACTCCATGGTGAACTTGTCACACTTCAGGGCCTCGGGCCACGGGACACCAAACCCGTTCATAACGGACTCGCAGCCGGAGCGAGCCTGCTCGCAGAGCTTCCTGCAGGGAGGCCGAGGTCTTCCCTGCACACACTCTGGGGTGTAGACGGAGCACAGGAACGGCTTCAAGTAAGGGGAACACTGAAAATTTACAAGTGGGGCGTACGTTTGAACTTCCAAAGCCGCTTCACGCTGAGTCTTGTGGCCGAGGACGTTGGGCATCACAGTGTCGGTGTAGGGCATATCTTTGCAGGTAGGAATGGTGATTGCCTCACATGTTGACGGGGACGTATCAGAAAAACCGGCACCTTGAAACTGGATGAAGAGAAATGTGATTCATGTGATTCATGTCCTTTGAAATGTTTATCTTAGCCTGAATCACACCAACAAGATCAATCGATACAAATTGACATGGCAAACATGGGCCTCCATAAACATAACAGAAACATCACATTCAGGAGCACCTTGGGTTTACCTTTACCAGTTATCTCCAGAGGGCCAACTTACGTGTTGACACGACTCTGTGGTGAACTTGTCACAACTGAGGGATTCAGGCCACGGGAAGCCAAATTTGTTCATCAGGGACTCGCAGCCGGAGCGAGCCTGCTCACAGAGCGTCTTGCAGGGAGGCCGAGCTTGTCCTGCCACACAGTCGGGGACGTAAACGGAGCAGAGGAACGGCTTCATCTGAGGAGAACAGCCCACCTTCACCAACGGTGCAAAGCCGTGTATCTCCAGGCTGGCGTCCTCCTGATTTCTGTGGCCCAGAAAATTGGGCATCACTGTCTGAGTGTAGGTCAAGTCTGCGCAGAGAGGGACGGTGATCGGCTGACAGGACACGACAGGAGGCAAAGTCGGAGGAACACGTACCTCTTGACCCTGGAGGAACAGAAACATCAGCATAATAAACAATCTGCCTTTGCCTCCAGAGAAATATCATATCTGAAAACAATCTAGAAATCTGAGGAAACAGAAATAATCCCAACACCAGGGATGCAGCAAGGAAATCAGTGCACACAAAATAAATCTGAAACCACAGCAAACAAATCTCAAAAGCACTTGGAGATACATCTGAAAACGATAAAGACTTCTTCCTCCAAAATTTGTTCTGGATACAATGAAATAAAAATAAGAATCTCAGGACAACAGGAAATGGAATCAGTGAAAAGTTTAAGAGTTTAAGCATAATTTAACGTTGACATTTGATCTTATTTTATCCTGTTAGACAGTTTTATATTACTCTTTACTTTATATTCTGGAAATAACAAGAAAAAACATGTAAGAATGTCAGGATAACGGAAAATGAAATAACTACAAATGGAAAAACAAAAAATCTCAACATGTGATGACTAAAAGTTTTCATTTTACCTAATTTTATCCTATTAGACATCTTTATATTATTCTTTATTCCATTCTCAAGATAACAAGAGAAAAGAAACAACAAATCTGTTAATTTACACAATCTGTTTTGAAAATAAAATTTGATTTAAGTCCCAGTTTGTATTTGTTAAATGATTCATTGCATCTTCAGTTAGATATGAAAAAATGCAGGATATTAATTATGATAACATACTTTGCTCTTATTTTGGAAAAATGATTTCCCTCCAACTCTTAAGATTTTTACAGATCAGATTTCAGCTTTTTTACCCTTAGAAAAAGTGTGGTCATATTTTTCAAACTCATGAAACTATAAAATATATATATACACATGGGTTAAACAAAAAAAGAAGAAATCGTCATCATCGATATCGTTTCAGGATGGATATTTTTGTTGTTGTATCCTTTCTATAAATTTATTGGAAATAAAAACATTAAAAAAAAAAAAACTACAAATCTCCAAACCAGTAAAGTCAACAAGAGGACGAAGAAACAGTTTGACTCATTCAGAGGTTAAAAGTCATTGCCGAAGAATGCCAACCAGGATTTGTTTGTCTCCTGGTTGACCAAGGTGGACCTTTGGTTTTCATCTTCTCATCGTCCATGAATGTCAAACAAACATGTCCCTCTGACTCACCTGGACACAGTTGGACTCGGGTAAAGATTCACAGCGGAGCCTCATGGGCCAGGACAGACGTTTGGCCTTGATGGCAGAGTCACAGTCCGACTTGACCTTCTCACAGAGGGATCTGCACGGCTTCTTCCGGTTGTCGTCCTCCGAGCCGCACTCGGGCACTGCGGCGCGGCACATGAGCGTGGCGACGCCCGGAGAACAGGCCGTCTCCACGATCTGGCCGATCTGCTGCAGGATGAAGCCCGAGGCGCCGGTGGGATGGGAGGTGGTGGTGTATCCCACGCCTTGGCAGAAGGCGGAGGTGACCGGTTTGCAGTTGGACCTGTCGTCTCTCGCGCCGCGGCCCTGCTGAGGAGACGACAGCAGCAAAACCAAGACCAACAAAGCAAAACACGCCATGACTGCAACGACTCTCAAGACCTCTGAGACTGCTCTGTGCTGCAGAACGAAGCCCATGGAGGTTTTAACCCCCCAACAACTCCTCCGCTCGGCTCTCTGGAGGTGGAGTACCGGTCCACGAATGGAGTTCCTTCAAACAAGGCGCAGATTCCGGATCACTGCCGAGGACTCACATCCATGAAATGCTCCACACGAAGCGAGAGCCAAGCTGATCTCAGAGCAGCTGCTTCATTATGAGAAATTCAATGCAAGGAACCGGGAGCTGAGAGAGGAGCTCAACATCTGGTTGTGATTTGGTGGTTTTTGTGTGTGTGTGTGTGGTACCCTGTGGAGGGAGCATCTGTTTGTGCACAGAGCTGGCACCGAGAAACTGGACTGCTGCATGGAAAATATTTCATCACAAATAAGACGGGGGCATGTTGTTTGTTCTGTGTTTTTCCGAAACAACAATGTCTCCAGTTTTGTGGAAGTAGAAGCAGCCATGAGGAGGTTCTACTGATCCTCTGGTGTAGGACGAGACGACGATGGTCGACTCTTCCTGCTGAGGGATGACGGATCCTTGACTATTTCTGTGACCCGTGAAAATCAGGGGTCATCCAGGTCCTGGAGGTCAGTATGTGCTGGAGTTGAAGGCAACTCGACTTTAGGGTTTTTAGAGCTGAAGCCTTTTAGATGAAGACTGAAGCGTCTTCAGGAACTGAAAAGAAGTCCAGTCGCCTTCAAGTCCAGCACTTAATGAACCACTGAGAAACTATGGACAAGTCAAAATGTGGCATGAGTTTGTTAAGTCCAGGCCAGTCTAGCAACGTGCAATAACAACAGTATCTGCAGTAGCGAAATGTGCCATTCATGAAGCACTTTAAGACCAAATGAAATCAGGCAGCATGCAATGGTATCAAGCACTTTAGCACCTTGCATTTCAACATTTTACTAATTCCTCAATAACATGGACGACTCCTGTCTGGCCTGTTTTCAATAATTGTATTGCTTTTGTTTTTTTTGTTGTTGCCTTTTTTCCATGAACACCAACCTGCCAGTGGGACTGGAGATGGGAATTAGCCTTGGCTACAATCTCATGGAAATGTTCAGTATGTCCCATTTAAGAAAAAAAAAAGAATAAATCTCAATCTCTCTCTCAAATTTATTAGAAAAGCTTATTCTAATTGATATGGGGGTTAACATAATGTGCTTGGGTTTGGACTGTGGGAGGAAGCTGAAGAACCTGAAGAGAAGCTACTTGGATACTACAGTATGAGAACATGAAAAAGACCAGGGAATCAAACCCAGATCCTGATGCTTAGAGGTGACAGTGCTAAACACTGTATATTAACTACTGTTGTTAATATAAAACAATATATTATCCTTAGTATAAATTTAACAGATATTTGGCAGCTTGTTTTGGAGATCTACCGCCCCCCCAGTGGAAACAAGTGGAGCTTTAGTCAGTGTCATTAAAACAGCTTCATTTCCATAAATAACCAAAACCCCTTGAAAAAACACTTCAGGCTCTTTCTCAGTTGCACAACAGTTCCCAAACGTCTTTGGCTAAAATTCAAAGCACTGCTTTTGTTTATTGCTCCAAATAAAAACACAATAAAAATATGGCAATAATACAATGAAAACACCAAAACTAAACAAAAACACATGTAAGAAAACCAACCTCAACCAAACACATCATGATTGTTCTTGTGCTAAGCAGCAGGAGGACAGAGCCATGATGAGCCAGAGTAGAGAAGTGCATGATGGGAAGAAGAAAACTGGACGGTGTAACAGTGATGAAGTGTGTGCAGATCCCAGATGTTCAGATCTGCAGTGTGAACATCTGAAGGTGTCACTGACGCTCAGGTGGCGTTCAAAGACCATTAAAAAAAATCCTTCCCTTGATGTCCGTTCCTTAACATCTTTAAAAACAGAGGTTTAAAATTACTTTGGTGCTTTTCATCACATAAAAGACAAGTCCATTTCATTTCTACAGACAGGTCAGACTCGGTCCTTCGTCTCGAGGCTTCTGAGCCACCAGCACAAAGTTTCTGGGGGAAAAGTTTGGGTCGAACAGCGCCACCAGTTGACTGTCCACACCTGCAGGGAGAGAGGTCAGAGTTCATTAAAACCCATTCAGACTACACAGACAGAGTGAGTTTGGAGCAGTGTTGTTTTCGTTAACGATGACGATGATTAAATATTTCGTTGCTCCCCTTTATTTCATGACGATAACAAGACGGTGACGAGATAAACATGGCTCTCTGATGTCGAAAACATGACGAGACGTTTGTGAGTTTTCGTTGACGAGACGAGAACGGACGTAAATGTTAGTGGTAGGGCTGTGATCGCCTCTAAATTTCATATTGTGGATTGTCATAACTCTAAGCTTTACACGATTTAGCATTTAGTATTTTAAATATTATCCAGCAGAGGAAAAACTGAATGCACTACCACTTTACCTGTGTGTAGGCTAGTGCATAATCCTTAGACCAGGGGTCTTCAACGTTTTCCAGGCCAAGGACCCCCAAACTGATGGAGAGATGGAGCGGGGACCCCCTACTTATATTGTATAAAATTGTGTTTTATATTTAACGAGTCCTGTATTGCCAGGAAATGATAATACATACGTAGTCTATGAAAAAAAGTGGAAAAGTCAGGGGGCAGGGGCCCACTATAGTATTCTTTCAGGGGCCCCAGAATTCCTAGCAACGGCCCTGGTGCCATATGCCAAAAGTGCCATATTCTGGACTATAAATCACGCTTTTTTTTAGGAGTTTAGTCAAAGGGACTTATATAAAAAATATATGCCATGCCATGATCACAACAGGTCACAACTATGCTTGTGGTAACTGAATGCTGCTACTGCACCAATGAAAGAATTACATGACTAAACCATAAAAAGACAGAGAAAACAAAGCAGTGTTTCCCCTACTTTGTTTTTTTCTCTGGCTTTTTCTGCATTTATTTTGAAAGGGCAGCTGGAGAGAGACGGGGGCGCGGAGAGAAAGTGAGAGGGGGGATTGACACGCAGCGATGGGACAGTCGGAGGGTCGCTGCAGCGGCCGTGCTCCACCAAGACTCGTGACTCACCTCCAACCGTCAGCGCCGTGGTCACCGGAGCTGATTCTGGGAACATTTACACCGGGCCGCCGTGTCATGTCTCGGTTCCACGGAGCGTTTCAGTGACGGTGTCACGGCCTGATGCTGCTGCATTGTTGCTGCGCTATGAGCAGACGTGGCGGCGCGCGTTAATGTCACCGTCGTATGAGTGTGTGCTGTTAATTAACGAGTGTGTATGGAGAATGAAAACTAAAGTCCCATCGTTGTGTAGCTGACGGTTCAGGGGCCAAGTGTCACACAACACCACTGACAGCGGTGTGTGTGTGTGTGTGCGCGCGCCCGCCATCGGGCTGATTTTAGAGGGGGGTGGGGGTGAGCGAGAGAGAGAGAGAGAGAGAGACAGTGCGCCGTGTTTGTATCGGATACAATACAAAGGCTCGCCTGACACCTATATTATAGGAAAACAGAGGACTTGTATGTAAAAATCCGATGTTCAGCAGCAGGGAACGCCCCTATGGATCTTTTTTTCATAACTTCCATATCTTTTGTCATATTTCTTTTCCCTCAACCAAAACTTTCGCGACCCCCCTGCAGTACCTCCGCGGACCCCCTAGGGGTCGCGGACCCCCTGTTGAAGACCTCTGCCTTAGACCATAAAGTATTGGCCATTGGGTGGAAACATTATGTGTAAAACCATTCCTTTATTGAATTAATTTGTTTTGTAATTTGTTTTTTTTATATTTTCGTCAAAAAGACTAAGACTAAGACTAAATCTAAAATGCCTGCCAAAAACAACACTGGTTTGGAGTTTCCGGCTCACCGTTCTCCTGCAGGTAGATCATCCGGTCCAGCAGCACCAGCGTCTCCACCACGGGAGCCAGCAGCAGGGCCAGGCTGAAGTACACCACCACCCGGCCCTGCTGCCCCAGCATGCCCCGCACCCGCTCCGGGTCCAGGGGCAAATCTGGAGGCAGGCCGACCCGGGCCAGACCCAGACGGGCGTACCTGGGGAGAAGGAAGCAGAGGCTTTTACTTTGAAATATTTTAACATAGATTTTTACAAAGGAGCAGATGGTGACGGAGTTAATGAGTGTAAATAAACATTACACTGAAACTGAAAATTTCAAATATTTATTATCTTATTTGAGAAATTAAAGGGACAACGAGGAGTTTTGGAAAGCGAAGTGTTTTCACACTACATTTACCATGAGTCTGCCATGATTTTTTTTTTTTAATTGAACCACTATTTGTAAATAAGACCAGTTTTACTTGTGATAAAAGGTGATAAATGGTGATGTGCAGTGTATCTGTAATGAAAGATGACATTTTCAGACTATCTTTCTCTTATGAATAAAATTTAATTTTATTAGGTCATAATTTGTCTGTAGCTCATTTTTGATCTAAAAAGAATCGTGAGAAAATCGTAATCGTGAACAAAAAATCGTGAATCGAATCGAATCGTGAGTTACATCCCTAATTCTGGGAGTTTCCCCCTGTGTCACTCACTCTGTGAACGGCAGCAGATGAGCCTTCTTTATGGTCTGGATTCCCGCCCTGCGGAGATCCGGCCTCGCGTCCCTGACGAAGCTCTCCAGCGTTGCCCGGTAACAGTGCGTCCTGAGCAGCTCGCTCTCCTCCCTCAGCCTCCTGACGTAGTCCTCCGCGGCGTGACACGCCCCCTCCCGCGCCTTGTAGGACAGCCGATGTCCCGGCAGCCCGCCGACCCAGCGGCTCATCGGGTACCCGAACCCCGAGGGCGCCGAGTCCCGACCCGACGGTGCCGATGGCGATGGAGGAGCAGCGGCCGGTTCGACCAATCCGGGGGGGGCGGGGTTTTCTCTGGTGGTGATCTTCATGTAGCAGCACGCCACCGAGGTGATGCCGCGGACGTGCGGGCAGCTGACGAAGTGGCGGAGGAGCGTGGCGCTGAGGTCTCCGCAGGCGTGGAGACCCGTCAGGACGAAGTCTGGGTAGCCCGACGGTAGGCCTGGGACGATAATCAATAAATCAATTAATCGCACGATAAATGAAAATGAACTTGATAATTTTGCATCCGTCTCTCAGCACCTGGGCCGTTTGTTTTATAGCAGAATGAAAGGAGTGAACCCTCTTGTCAGTCATCCAGGATCTTTGTTTCCCAGAATGCATTTCGGTAAAGCTATTTTACTGTAATTCTCGCTGCTGCGCTGTTACCACGTCACTTTTTAAAAAGCGAAGTGTTTCCTCACTACATTTATGAGCCTCCGCACCGTGAAATTCTTTGACTGGCGCAAGACAGACTCATGTTTTCATTCATCAAGAATTAAAGTCAGAGGTTGGAAGACGATCACATACCGTCGTAGTTCCGACCATAAACGGAGATTTGGCGGCGTTATTCTCATGACTCGCCACGAAACCGAAAGTAAAGAAACGCTGGTCGGCTCGCCCAGCATTTCCACCACCACTAATAATAACAAAATAATGATAGAGACAGAACGATATATTTATCGAAAATGGAGCCATTAACAAGTGTGGGTAACGTAGATTCATCCACATTAACGTGAGACTTTTTTATAACCGAATAGAAACTCCTCGTTGTCCCTTTAACACGTCACTTTTTAAAAGTTTTAATATTTTTTCATGCGAGAAAGTCACAGTTTAGATCCCCAGTCTGTGGTCAGTTTATCCACATGTCGCCTGTTAGGAGATTTCCTCCGACGTTTTTGGAGCTAATGTGGTAGCAGCGAGCAGGAGGAGCGGGGCTTCCCACAGTCTGCAGCAGCTCACGGGCCGGTCAACCTCCGTCATTGGGGGAGAAAACGGCTAAGAAAACTTATCAGCAGGTTTTTAGAGGTTTACCACCGGCTGGTTTAATACCTTTTAGGAGATAAATGCTGGTCTCATTGATGAAATCTTACATCTGTGGAAGTCACATTAGTTTGTTTGAATAAAAAGTGGAGCTTCAGGTGTGTAACATTATTGGACAGAAGAGCTGCACTGCACTGTTGTCATTCCAATTACAATGGTTAAAAAAAATATTATACTCATGAGAAATAAAAGTTTATCGCATTTAAAAGGGTGTACTTGCATTATTATGAAATATTATTATTATATTAGTGGTTAATTTGTTCTCAAAAAAATGTGTCAATAATATCGTTTATCGTCAATAATTTGTGGGACAATATATCGTCCAGCAAAATGTATTATCGTCCCAGCCAGGCCTACCTGACGGGCTGTCGTCTCCATGGCGATCTGGCTCCGGAGGATCGCCGGGATTCAGACACGACCGGCAGCTTCCAGCGGACGGCATCGTCTCCTCACATGAGGCCTGAGGTCCAGGATCAGAGTCTGTGACCTCATGACCTTGTTGTTGCTGCTGCTGCTGCTGCTGCTGCTGCTGGCGGCGGTCGGAGCCTCGCGGCCTCTTGTTGCTCGGTCCAGACGGAGTTGGAGAAGTTTCGCTTGAACTTTCTGCACAACTCAGCTGCTGGATGAAAGACTCCCATGATGCCTTGGGGTTCACCCATCCAGCCACGTGGCGGGGAGACGTCTGTGGCAGAGGAGGGAGCCGAGACGAACCGCTCTACGAGGAAGAGAGACGGTCGGTCACTAAGATTTATGACATGCAGGAGGCAACATGAGAATATAACGTCCTACTTTTAAAAAAAACAGTATAGGCGCCTTTCAACTGCAGGAACTTCCCCTAAAGGGCCATTTACAGAAACTTTAAAGCAGATAACAGCGGCACGGCCGTTTCGGCTAATGCTGTGTTCAAGGCAGGCTTTTGAAACCGTAAGTTACAGCTTCAAGTCACAACTACGACTTGGTAGCGTTCCAGGTAACCCGTAGCTCGTGTTTTTACCGTCCTGTTGTCTGTGAAAGTTCCCTATAACGGCCACTCGTAACTTCCGACCCGTGAACTCGTACCAGATCGAACTGGTATGACTTCACAGGAAGGAAAAACACAAAGTACGAGTTTCCTTGAACGCACCATGAGTTAGCAGCCCCCGCCCTTGTCAGGCATCAATTGGTCCTCGTGCTACGTCACCACATTCACGCGCATCCCTTGGCTGCACACACAGCCCTTCATGCCGTTCTCTCCCCTCATTGGATAACACTTGTATCCCACAAGGAAAATTTTCTCCTCGGGTTACAGCAGAGCAGAGTGACGGAGAGACTCGTGTTTAGGCTGAAATACTTCATGTAAGTGATTGCTGACGGAAAATAGGACTATTTAGGACTTATATTAACAAAAACATTCCACTGATATCTGCTTTAATGGGGCCAAAATGAGTCCCTGCCTTGGGGTAAGTGCCTCGGCCCAGAAAAACAAAGCTGGATGTGATGCCAAGAGATTATTATTATTATGCGATGATCGAAACAGCAATTATGAACTCCTGCTTTTTTTGGAAAGCGTTGATACTGCCAGAAAAAACAACAACAAAAGCAGTAAAAAAAAAAAAACACAAAAAAACTGTTGCACGTCATCGCAGAGACTGGCAGGTCCTGGAGACCCTGCCACCGAGTGAGAGGACGGTTCCTGTAAAAGTTCCTACCCCCTTTACAGGAACTCCTGCAGTGAAAACGTGCCTTACTTGATTATTAATAATAATAATAACACTTGAAATTCCTGTTTATATTCTAAAGCTGGGGATGAGCATTTAGGGAACATGTTTCTTTCTACTGTAGCTCAGAAAGGACAAATAACAAACCAAACTGTTTCTGGAGATGGTGTTATGTGTTTTTATGTCACCTGCAGGCCACCGTACTTTATCGTGCATGCTTGTAAAGCCATGAGGAGTGAGATGGCTGGCTATCAACATGGATAAATGCCACTAAATCCTTCACACTGACTCTTTAAAGCTCCTATAATCAGTGTTCTTGTATCAAACAATGCATTACATTTGAATCAAATCAAAATCATTTGACTCTAGTATCTTTTAATTTATTATTTTTGGGGTCAAAGGTCTGTAAATGTACTGTGTTTTCACCAGATCATCTGTTTGCTCACGCGTTTACAGTGTCATCTAAATTCTATCACTGTTGTGTTCACAGCTTGTTTCTGCTGCCCCCAAGTGGCTAAAGATGAGAGAAAATATATTCTTCAAACCTCATCAACTTCTAACTTCTCTTTACTTGCTCTCTAACTTCTCTAATTATAGAGTAACTATTAATTGTGTTGTATAAAACTTTGGGGTCTGTTATAAAACTGTAAATAATCCCTTTATAACAAATAAACTCTTGATTGCAGCAAGAAAAATCAGTGCACACTAACTGTGGAAACGGGAGAAAACAAACTAAAATCTACAAATTAGATAAATGGAAAAACAAAAAGAAATCTTAAACCAGAACAAATAAATCTCAAAAGTCTCTCAAAATCTCAGTTTCTTTACTTCTTCCTCCAAAACTTATTCTGGATACAATGAAAGAAAAATACAAATCTCAGGACAACGGAGTACATGGAAAAACAAATTTCACTGTGATCAATTTTCATGTGATCACTAAATGTCATCACTTCATCTTATTTTATCCTGTTAGACGTTTTTACCGACCTTCTTCTGCCTCTCTTTCTCCAGAGACCACAGCAGCTGTCCATCGAACCTGGACGCCATGGCAACCAGGGTGCGATCAGCCTCGATGGCGGTCACAGAGAGGCCGAGGCCAAACGACAGGAAACGAGTGAGATGACCCTGTTCGGAGAAGTGAGTTTTAACTCCGCCACAGAAAATAGTCCCACACACTAATTAATGAGAGTTGTGTTTGTGTTTGTGTTGTGATAAAAACCTGTCCAGAGCCGACATCCACCACTCTGTTGCAGGCCGTCTGCTCACACAGTTGTTTCACCAGCTGAGGATTAAACACAGATAAAGAAAACAATTCAAACACAATAAAATACAAACAAACAAACAAAAAAACGGAGTATAATTTCCAGAGTAGCAGCTTAAAGGAATAGTTCACCAAAAAATTTAATTCAGTCATTATTGACTCCCCCTCATGTTCCTAGTCCAACCAAAACTTTAAATGAGAGTAATAGGGCCCGACACAAAAACGTCCATAAAACTACACAAAAACCATTTAATATTCCTCCACACTGCTCGTCCACTGCAATCCAAGTGTCCTGAAGGGAGATAGTCCAGAGTTTACTGGAAACAACGTCATTTAGGACATTTTTACAGCCTAAACAGTCCTCTATTGAATTTGCCTGGTGCACGTGAACGTCAGAGCACAATACAGGACTGTTGAGGCCGTAAAAATTTCCTAAATGACGTCGTTTCGAGTAAACTCTGGACTATTTCCCTTCAGGACACTTGGATTGCAGTGGACGAGCAGTGTGGAGGAATATTAAATGGTTTTTGTGTAGTTTTATGGACGTTTTTGTGTCTCATATAAAGTTTTGGTTGGACTAGGAACCGGCCTCCCAGGTCTCCAGATGCACTTTGAGGAATAAAAAACTACTCCGGAGTATTCATCAGCATGAGGGTGAGTCAATAATGACTGAATTTCATACTGTATTTTGGTGAACTATTCCTTTAAGCTAAGAGAAACCGCCCCGTACCAGGCCCAGTTTGCGGATCTCGTGCTGTTTCTTGGGTTTGACGTGTTTCCTGAAGATGTGGCCCAGCAGCGAGCTCTGGCTCTGGTTCTCCTGGAACTCCTCAGGCTTCACGGAGCCGGGGGCCCGATCCTGATCCTGATCCTGGCCCCGACCCCGACCCCATCCCCCCGTGCACGCTCTGGGAAACGCCAGAGCGTGCGCTGTGGCCCGGAAAGCCAGGAGAGACAGAGGCCATACGGACGGATACCTGCAAACACACACAAAAACAACGACTTTATTCAACTTTATGTTCATCAAAAGTATAAAAACAAGCAGGTTTGAGATTATATTTATTCTATCACTGAGAAAAAGTCTGGTTGAACAGGTTGAGACAACGTGACAATACCAGAAGCCAAATTATTTAACATTTTCCTTGCGGCCAAAATATTGTAAATCGTAAAAAATTGATTGTAAATGATTTTTTAAAAATGAGATCAGCAGCTGTTACCTCCTGTCTCCATGTGTGACGTCCAGCAGAAGGTCAGCGACCTGAGGGTAGGTCAGGTCCTGCAGCGCCGGCTGCCAGCTCCTGGGTAACGTGTGCCAGAGATCCTCAGTGAAGAAGTCCTGTCAGGAAACAACACATTAACATGATCTGTCTCTCTGTGTCTGTGAGCTCATGAAAAACAACTTAATTTAGCAAAATCTATACCCCTGAAAATATGAAAGGCATAAAAAACTGGTATGCACCTTCTACAGGGCTGTGACCCTAGTCCTAACCCTTCTTGAGTATAAAAATATAAAGACAATTTACAGTTTAGACAAGCAGAAAAAGCAGTGTGATAAAATAGACATGTTGAACACTTTAGTGATGAATTAGTTTAATTTCCTGTTTTGAAACTATTACATTTTCTCTATCAAATTAATAGAAAACCAAAACTGACCATCTCAACACAAGTAAACTCTGTGCAAGTTGTAGTTGATGTCATAGTTATCAAGTTTTAAATTGACTAAATTATCTTTACAATTACTAATAAACATGACTTTATTGCATAGCATCACAGCTAAATATTAATATAATGCAGAGAGAAAGGAGCAGTGTGGTAAAAGCCAGAATATGGAGAAATGTGATGCATTAGTTTCATTTCCTGTTTTGAAATTATATTTTCTCTGAAAGGAAACCCAAAGAGACTTATTTTAGAGACAGACGTCTCAATACAAGCTAAAACACTCTCTGAAAGTTACAATTCATATCATACATAAGCGGAGCAAATTTTTAAGTTTTAAATTGACTAAATTATCTTTAAAGTGACTTATAATCTACTGTTTACAGTCAGAGATGAGCTACACAGCTAAATGCTAAGTATCAACTCAGTAACGCGTTGTTGTCAGGGAAACCGGCGTTGCTATGGAAAGTTCGTGTTACTGTTTAGGTTTTAACAGCTCTGGTTCAAAAGAGAATAAACGGTCGCTCAGCTAAAACTGAATTTAAATTGGAATAGCTGGTATCACAAGAGAATCGATCGGTTGATTATTATGATTATCGATATACGCACAATTATGAAGGAGTCGGACAAGTGGCTGAACTGAGACAGAAACGTGGTGAGTCTCCCCGCCAGCTCTCTCTGTTGTCCTGGAGACAAACTCGGTGCGAACATCTCCACATCTCGTGCTGCTGCTGCTGCTGCCGTTAGCTCAACTGACATGCGAAGCTAATGCTGCTAATGTAGCCTAACGTTATGCTAACGCGACGGTAGCCTGCTACTCCTCCCGGTAGCACGGAAGTGCTCCTAAACAGATGCTAACTCGCTCTTAAAATCGAGCTCTTTAAAATACTAGTCAGTCGTAACGTTAGGTTTATCTTTTTTATTATTATTGGTATTATTTGCGAAATGGTTGTTGCGTTCAGCCTTTAGCCGCGGCAGCTAACCGTCAACCTCCACATGACGGGGCGTTCAAGTGCCCTCCGTAAATCTGACAAACGAGCTGTCTCTCGTCTTCAGCGGATTGTTCAAATATTTATCTTCCCGTATAGACATACTTGATTAATAGAAAAAAACACTTAGCATCAACTGGTGTTGACTTAATGTCAGTTATAAAGTCGTACAAATTAGCGGTGAAGCGTTTATGGTGTTTGTAAACAATTTTTCTATAAGTTAGCGGTGTATTTTAAATACATGAAAAAAGAAAAGAGAAAAGAAGGAGAAAGAACAAACCTTTATTGATAATACAAATCTTACAAGCAGGATACTTTCCATACAAATTTTACTTTAAAACTGACCAAAACACGTCAGCGTTTTGGTATAACACAGTAACGAATGAAATAGGAAAGCCATGAAAAATAAAATACAATAAATAAAACTTACTTACGTACTAAAACAATGGTAATGAAATAAATACATAATACAAACATGACATATTAGAGTCATAAAAATATTACAATACATAAATCAATGATCGTTTCCTGGGGTATGATGAAGGGATCGATCAAATAAATATTCATGTTGTAGACATTGTACGTTTGTGAATCACAAAATACAGAGAGCTCTTTCAAAAAAGTAGGAAAAAATGGGCTAACATTTATGTATGAAATATTTTGCCAATATTATTTGATTATTCATGAAAAACATCCAGTTTTGAGTCCTTTAAAATGACACCAAACCGGACGTTAGTGAAAGTTAATTTTGACAAATTATTTTCCAGAAGTCGACGACAAAATGCATCCCAAAATAAAACAGAAACATTACAAGAGAAGAAAATATGCTCTTGTGTTTCAGTTTCGTTTTTACAAAATATATATTCATTTAAATCAAGTTGTCTAGTTGGGTATATCTAATTTGTTGTTTTAAAATGCACTTATTCCCTTTCGGTGGGACAGAAAATGGTAAACTAAATGTACGGTTTCCGCGAAGGCAGCATGACCCGGAAGTCGTTGCTTTGTTTTGGGGGGAGAAGCGGAAGCGTGTGGTCCGCACATTGTGCAGCAGCAGGAACAGCAGCAGCAGGTCTGTTGTTGTTTTGTTTTTTTATTTGACACGAGTTATTTTCAGAGATTTCCTAATAGGGAACTTGTCGGTACCGACCCACCGACGGTCACGGCCTCTCTGAACCGAACTTCCCGTTAACGGACAGCTCATTCCCCGCCACTGGGAACCAACCGACGGCTAGAAAGCTAACAACAGCTAACAACAAGCGTTGAACGCGAAAGGGGGAAGTCAGGCTTGTCAGCGTAAAAATCGATATTTTTTTAATCAGTTTTCTAATCACAACATTCATTGGACATTTGTCTTTGTGGTACAGTTGTTTGTGAGACAAAAGGCGAATGTGTTGTTGTTGTTTCAGGTCACACAGAGTAATAATAACATTTATCGATAAAAGGACTAATAATCAACCTAAAACTGATGAAAATGTGGTGATGCATTCAAGGACTTTACACACACCCACACAGTTGACAGTCAGTACATGGGACAAAAACAATAACAATACATTTTGATAATCCAGAACAAGACTTACTTATATTCTTTCTCAGTCAGCAGTGAAGCTTATGGTTTACCTGTCTGTTCTGGACAAACCATAACAAACTGCTGTCAGTTGTCAACTTTATTGTCAACTCTGCTACATGGACAGAGGATAGACATTGTCTTCTTGCATGATGGTTCAACCATATTAACAGTTAAATAGTGCAGATATGATGTGACAGCAGGGCAAAGTAGAGCAGCAGTTCAGTGCTGTGAAGTTGTGATCGACACTTTTAAAGCATTTTATGATGCTTCATATTCTCAGTTGATAAAAACACGGATAACAAAACATCTCAATACATAGTAAATCATAACAAACAACTCTTTGCACAGCGGTATTTGCAACGTTTTTCTTTTCCATTGCACGGTTTGTACATTATGCATATTTAATTGGTACAGTTTATTTTTTACTATTTATTCTATGTCTAGTATTTTTTATCATAACATACTGATGCACATAATTTGATATGGATGTTTATAGTGTATATTTTCTCATCTCTGTTTTATTCTACACTACCCTTATATCATACTGTATGTATTTGCTGCTGCCCTTTGGGATGAATAATCTAATTCTCTAAATCTAACTCAGATGAAATAAAATTAATGTTAGTTTTGATCCGACACATACAGTATGTGACAAGGTTTGACGACGTTGTGTTTTGTTTTGCAGGATGAGCCGGTCAGACTGGTTTCAGTTGAGAAGGACAGAAACCTGTTGAGGACCTGAACAACAGGTCGACACAATTGTTGTGTGCGTGGATGCCAAAGAGGAAGAGGACACGTGAAATCTGGATCACTGTGCCCGCCATGTCGAGCATCACCATCAACGTGCTCCCGTGTGGCGAGGGCGGGCAGAGGACGGTGACGGCGACGGCAGGAACGCAGCCGCCGCCGCTGAAGAAGAAGAAGAGGAAAAACAACAGGAGGTTTCGAGTGAGGGAGCAGAAGGGACTCGTGCCGACGGGTAAAAGGGAACAGAACCAGACCCAGACCCAGGGTCAGTTCAGAGGCGGCCAGACTTCCCACCACAACGGCACGTTCTCGAAGTTTCCGCTGCCTCCCCCGTCTGCGCGGAGGAACTTCTCTCACCCTCCATCAGCAGCTCCTCACCCCGTCACGCCTCCAGCTCTCACCAGCAGCAGCAGCAGCAGCAGCAGCAGCAGCGTCTCACGTCCCGTCGCCCCGAGCAGCAAAGGACGGGACGGCGAGGAGAAACCAGCAGCAGCAGCAGCAGCAGCCGGCCCAAGCGGACTCAAACCCACCGCCGCCACACCAGCAGGCGCATCACCAGCAGCAGCCGCCGTCCCCACCAAGTACCTGGCCATCGACTGCGAGATGGTGGGCACGGGGCCGAAGGGGCGCATCAGCCAGCTGGCGCGCTGCAGCATCGTGTCCTACCACGGCGACGTCGTCTTCGACAAGTTCATCAACCCGGCGGCGCCCGTCACCGACTACCGGACCAAGTGGAGCGGCATCCGGCGCTCCGACCTGGAGAGGGCCACGCCGTACGCCGAGGCCCGCAAGGAGGTGAGGGGGGGGCGAGGGTGGTGGTGCGTTCAGGGGTCCAGCAGTCGGGCAAATTATTGCTGCAACAAAAGAAAATCTGGTAACCCTTTAAAGGGACAACGAGGAGTTTTGGAAAAGCGAAGTGTTTTCACACTACATTTATGAGCCTCCGCACCGTGAAATTCTTTGACCGGCGCAAGACAGACTCATGTTTTCATTCATCAAGAATTAAAGTCAGAGGTTGGAAGACGATCACATACCGTCGTAGTTCCGACCATAAACGGCGATTCAGCTACGTTATTCTCATAACTCCCCGCAAAACCGAAAGTAAAGAAACGCTGGTCGGCTCGACCAGCATCTCCGCCACCACTAATAATAACAAAATAACGATAGAGACAAAACAATATTTTTATCGAAAATGGGCCCATTAACAAGTGTGGGTAGCGGAGATTCATCCACATTAACGTGAGACTTTTTAATAACCAAATAGAAACTCCTCGTTGTCCCTTTAATTTACAGGCTGTTAATTACGTGATAACGTCAAGAAATAAACCAGAAATAACAATTAATTGCGTCATAATGTCTAGAAATAGCCTAGAAATAACAGTCAGTTTCGTAGTAATGTTGAGAAATATCACCAAGAAATACTGATTGATTACGTAGAAATAAGCCCAGAAATAACAGTCAATTGCGACGACTTGGTGGAGAAAAATTCTGGCGTTTCCCAAAAAATTCAAAGCATGAAAAGCATGTGTAATCTGTTGCCTTTATGAAAAACATGACATTACTATGAAATTGACGGTTATTTCTAGGCCATTTCTTGACATTATCACGTAATTAATGCCCTGTAAAATAAAGAGTTACGGAAAATTTCTGTTATTTTTACACCAATTGAAACAATTATTACCAAAACAGTGAGTAATGAATTTTGTTGATCAACTAATTTGATTAATTCACTAATTGTTTCAGCTCCAGTTGTGCTGTAGTAACCAGGAAATTCAGAGGTTAATCAGAAGAATAACCAGCAGGTTAATTGATAAAAGGACTGAGATGCAGCTTCACATTAGATTGTGTCCAGGAAAGGAAGATGTGTTTGTGTTTAATGTAAATCAGCTGTGTGTGTGTGTTGTTTCCTGGTTCGTCCTTCAGCTTGTGTTTAACCTTGCGTCTCTGTTTCCGTCCTGTGGGTCATGTTTTATTCACCGTTGCTGCATTGAGGAACAAAAGCCTCAGTGTCGGAGCTTCACAGGTTTTATTTAGAGGTCCAGAGAGAAGAAGACGATGAGTCTGTGTCGACCTAATGACTCTGTGTGTGTGTGTGTGTGTGTGTGCAGATCCTGCGGCTGCTGAACGGGAAGGTGGTGGTGGGCCACGCCATCCACAACGACTTCAAGGTGCTGAGCTACTCTCACCCCGCGGCCTTGACCCGGGACACGTCCAGGATCCCGCTGCTCAACCTGAAGGCCGGCTTCGCTGAGAGGGAGTGCGCCTCGCTCAAGAGACTCACCAAGGCCATCTTCAACCGCGACATCCAGGTACGAGGCCGCCGGGTTCTTCTTTTAACCTTTACGGGTTCCTCCAGTTTTCATCCTTTCGGGACCCTCCTGTCCAAAAATTGACACACAAAAGAACTGCTATAAAATCATATATCAATATTTTTTTCAGCTTTTTTTTGCATAAATCTCTTAAACCACTTCAGCTCTGCTCAAAACTACCAAACATTCAACAATTTCCAGAATTTTAACCCTTTAAATGCGAGTTTGAAATCTTCAAACTGGCATTTAAAGGGTTAAAATCCCGAAAATTAAGAGTGTTACCAGTGTATAAATGACTTGTAAGAGTAACTGACATTAGATGTCAAAAAAGAAAGTTTCTTGCAGAAATCCTTACCTGTAACACAGCCAAAATGATCAGCAAATCAAAAAAGATAAATGGAAAAAAGGTCCAAAAAAGGACCGAGGGACCCCTGAGGGTTTTCAACATTTTTTTAAAGAAAAAAAGTCCAAATTCTCTGATTTCAGCTTCTTAAATGTGAATATTTCTGGTTTCTTTGTTCCTTTATGACAATAAACTGAGTCTCTCTTTGGTCTGCGGACAAAACAAGACATTTGAGGACGTCACCTGGTGGTTTGGGAAACATATTTTTCAACATTTTATTTATCAAACAACAAATCGATTAATTGTTTAAATAACGAAAACAATCGTTCATTGCAGCCCGAAACTGAGCTGAAAAAGACGCCACAAAGAGTCAGAGGTTGTTTCTGTTGTTGGGTTCACTTGTTTCTGGTTTCCTGCTCTTGATTTCATGTCCAAAGAAAAAATATGTTTCATGAGTTAAATGTGAAACGACTAACAGCGTCTTGAACATTTAACTAATAATGTTAAAGTTTGAAGCGTCAAAGGAACTCACCTGTCACTCAGCCAAACGGCTCGTTGCTCTGCTGCTGCAGGTGAACCAAGGTGGTCACACCTGGAGCCAATCATCCCATAAGCCCCCCCTCCTCACTAAGGCTGATCATCACCCAACAAAAACACCTGGAACATCTTCAGTCTCAGGGTCAAAGTTATTATCAATCGTTGATTTGTTGAATCCACTTTGGTAAAAACCCAGAGTTTGTCAGATGGGAAAATAAATGCAGGTAGAAATAATAATAATTATATTTGTAGAGCTCCTTTCAAAACAAGGCTACAAGGTGCTTAACAATTAAAGATGATAATACCATTAAAATACAGGAATAGACCGAATCGCCTTGTTGTTTACATTCTACTTCCGGGTAGAAAACCAGCACGTAATTTGAATGAGATCAATAGTAACGAACGAGAGTTTAGCTATATATATCATATTTTTCACGCCCTATCACCGTTTAGACAAATCTGAAATGATTGAAGAAACATTACTATTTCTGTGTGTGTGTTTTGTGTTGCTATGTGTTGGATTTATTCAGTTTGGGGGAATCACAGTGTCTAGAAAGCATCAGTGGCTCAGCTGACAGGGACAGCTAACGGCTGTAGCTAAGCTAACGGCGGTAGCTAAGCTAACACCAGGACGTCAGCTGTTAAAACCCTCCCGTTGTCGGACGACATGAAACTACTCCATTTAGCTCAATCATGTTGTTACTCAGATATCTGCTGGAGAAAATATTTTTTCATGGAGCGTTTATTGAGTCACTGAGTTATTAAAGTTCAACAGGTAGCTAACCGTTAGCCCAGCTAATCTCTGATAACCATGACTAATTACAAAAATGTGCACACGTAAATAGTAATGTTTGTCCAATCATTGGTTTTATAAACTTTACAAACATCAGATTAGTCTAAACGGCGATATAGTGACGTGAAAAAGTAGATATATATAGCGAAACTCTCGTCCGTCACTATTGTTCGAATGCTGGTTTTCTACCCGGAAGTAGTTGTAAACAACAAGGCGATTCGTCCTATAGAGAATAAAAAAACCAAAAGAGTCACAACAAAGAGAAAACAGAGGGTCACGTTGTTGTATTTATGTAGCTGGAGTGAAATTGAAACACTCTGAAGAAGGCCGTGTGCCGAAACGCTTTAGTGTTTGTGTTTTTTTGGGATGTGAGACGTTAAACAGAGGCAACTTTGAGCACTTTGTCCTCCTCCTTAACTTTGAACTCGGGATGTGCTACTTACCACTTCTTTACGTGGTGTGAATAAGAAAACAAAAAGGCCAGATGATAAAAGTGAGTTTTAAAGATCTGTGTGGAGTCGTTCAGGCCGAACATTCATCATGATTTAAAAAGCATCTCTCCAGTGTGTCTCTGAGCTGAACTCGTCTCTCTCTTCTCTTGCGTCCTCAGATGGGGAAGAGGGGTCACTCGTCCGTGGAGGACGCCCGCGCCTCCATGGAGTTGTACAAGGTGGTGGAGGTGGAGTGGGAGAGGAGGCTCCTGTCCACCCAGAGGACCAGTTAGTTTAGTTAGTTAGAGACGTGTCGCGTCCACCGACACAACGTGAAAATAAACAAAGAGCCTGAACTAACGTGTTGCTGTGGCAGCTGTGTGGGTTGAACTGTCGCACTCGCTGCTGCTGGAGAACCGGACCTGGACCTGGACCTGGACCTGGACCTGGACCTGGACCTGGACCTGGACCTGGACCTGGACCTGGACCACAATGCACTGCAGGGTCACACACTTTGAAGAGTTGAGCTCGTCCTCAGGGTTTGTCTCGTGTTCATACGGTGCTGCTGCCACCAGGGGGCGCTCACATGGTGCATCTCTTTCTTTCTTTCTTTTTTTTTTTTAACAAAATCAAAACTTTTAATCTTCCAGAAAAGATCAATCAGCAGGTTTCATGTTGTTCATCATCACCTTGTTGCAGGGCGACGTTCAGCCCAGAGTTTTAATCTTACAGTTATGTAGTCATGGTAACGGATCAATAAAAACAACCTCCTCATTCACACACACACACACACACACTGAGGGTCAGAGCAGCGACCTCCTGTCAATCAGCTGTTTGACTGTTTACGTTACGAGGCTCCACACCTCCTATGCAAACTGGATCAGACCGGTTTTGGTGCTTCAACATCAACACACATGACTGTAACCAGCGTCACACACAACTGTGACGTCATCTTCTTATCCACTTTTATAACAGTTTAATAATCATTTTTGGGATTTTTGAAAATGATCTTGTTTGCAAATGTCTCCTGAGAATAACAGGTTATTTCTACAAAAAAAAATTCTTATTGTGTCAGTGGAAACACAAAGATTTGTTTTCAATTGTTTTAAAAAATGTTTTTAAAAAAAAAAGTTATTCTTTGTTTTCATGACGACTTGAACCATCCAATCAACTTCTCTCTGCTAATAAACCTGCTGCAACTTTCATCATTTCTGATTCTGATTCTGATAAATATTGTATTTATTTAACCTGAGGAAACATCACAGATTATTTAGGTGACATTACTGTTCATTATTGTGTTAAATTAACATTTGTTATTTTATGGTGTGAAATCTTGACAGAATCTGTCGGTGCTGAAGTTCTGCTACATATTTAAAATATAGAAATGTATTTAAAAGGGTTTAAACTGTGTTTTCATGTGAGGATCATTTCTAACAGGTGTCATCTCAGTTCGATGTTTCAGCCTGTTAGCATTAGCATCATAGCCTGAGGCCGATGGGAACGACCCAGCTGTGAACATCTGTACACCAACAACTCCTCTCTCTCTCTCTCCCAGATGTTGAGCCAGTGAAGTAGAAACTCTGATCTGCTGATTCATCATCTGGAGATGTTTCCTCCTCCTCCTGCTGCTTGTGTTGTGTTTCTGTATCAGCTCTGAAAGTGTGAAAGTGTCGGACGCTGCTGTGATTGATCTTTACAGGATGTTTTGTCTGATCGGACCAGACCAGACCAGATCGGACCAGACCGGGATCAATCGACTTGTCTGCTGTTGATTTAACCCCTCGCTCTCCTCAGAGCTGCAGCAGCATCGGACCACCTGACTCTGCTCCACTTTCCGTCTCCTCTGGCGAAGTGTTTGTCCTTAAAGGTGAGTAAACGAGCCTCCTGAGTCCCCGCTGTGATCTCATCTCAACAGCAGCACATTAATTATACAGCAGCACACACACACACACACACCGATGACAGAGGGAGGACTGCAGCAGAGTCAGACCTACACCACGCCACCTTCTCTGCTTAAAGGTGTACAGAAATGGCCGTTTGTCCTGTTTGTCGCGCCGAGTTGTCACGAGCTGCTTAAGGAAAACGAATTTGATTGGTCATTATCGAGCGGGCGGGATATTCAAAGCTTGGAGCGAGACCGAGCTCCGTGTGTGTGTGTGTGTGTGTGTGTGTCTCAGACGTTTGATTGACGGATGACGGATCCAATATCAGTGGCTGATGAATCGTGTGCAGGCTGACGAATATGACAAGCCATTTTAATATTTAAAAGCCAGACTGGATATGTGTTGTTGTAGATATCTGTAATTCAGTTTTGCCTCTAGTCAAAAAGAAGATTTCAGATATCCACAACTACGTTCTTCCTATAAGACAAATGACGTCACTTTTGCCATTCATGTGTACAGGGTTTGTCATTACAGATATCTACAATTCAGTTGCAGATATCCACTATGTGAATTACGGATATCTGTAACTGAATTACGACTAGTACTAATTCCAGTTTGAGATATCTACAATTTGATTCTGACTAGTCATAATTCCAGTTCAAGATATCTTTAATTCACCTCAATTAAAGATATCTACATGTCCCTTTTCAGATATCTTAAATTAAGTTTTGACTATAGGCGAAATGAAGTTGTAGATATCTGTAACTGGAATTATGACTAGTCAAAATGACGTTGTAGATATCTCAAACTGGAATTCGTACTAGTCGTAATTCAGTTACAGATATCCGTAATTCACATAGCGGATATCTGCAACTGAATTATAGATATCTGTAATGACAAACCCCATACATACACATGAATGGCAAAAGTGACATCATTTGTCCCGTGAAGAATGTAGTTGTGGATATCTGAAATGTTATTTTTGACTAGAGGCAAAACTGAATTACAGATATCTTGAATAAAAAATCCAACTATTCAAAATGTAATTACGTCAAGTCAGAAAGACGTTGTTGATATCTACAATGTTAATTCCGGATAGTCAAACTTTGATTTTAAATGTTAAATCCGCTTGCCATAGATGTATAATCCGTGCGCCTGCATTATCCAATGCGAAGAAAAAAATACACACTTTCATCCCGGATTTACTCAAAAATAGAATTTTGCACAAAGTTTGGGCTACATCGTCTGATAGATGAGTTATTACGCTAATTTTATGACCCAGAGTGGGCTCAAATTCAATTTTCTTTTCTTTTTTTTCTTTTTTCATTTTCTTTTTATTGAGCATCAACAATATTGTACATAGATAAACATACAGAGGGATCACAATGCTCATATTTATATACCATAATAACCCCACCCGCCCTCCCCACGAACATGTTGGGACACCAGTCCAGAAAAAACAAAACAAAACAAAACAAAAAGCGCATACATGAGTTCACAAACACAGAGGCTGTGCGCAAAACAAGAAGACAAGGTTTACATGGATTTGATCACAATCACAAATACAAGATGGATGCTAAATGGTTATTAAGTGGGCACAGTTTTAAGTTTACCTAAATGCTTCAACACTGGATCCCAAACAGTCAATTTTCTTTTCTGTACACCTTTAAATCAAGGTACCCAACTAGAGCTGTCAACAACTTTGTGTGGGATCAGTGAGCGTGTGTGTGTGCGGCCTCGCCTCCTCGGCCTTCCTTTGCGATATGAATTGAGCAGCGTCCTGCAGCCAGGAGGAGTTTCACAGACGAGTCCTACAGTCCTGTGTCTGTGTGTCTGTCCTTTGTCCTTTGTCTCAGACAGGCAGCTGAAAACCACAGTGTCACCCCGCAGGATGCCAAAGCATCCGATGGTCACAGTCTAAGTAGCTGGCAGACCAGGCTCCTGGGCTGGAAATTCTTCAGCTGTGAGCTCCACTGTGTTTTTTCTTTCTTTTTCTTTTTTTTTTAAAGGTCCTCAATAGAAGACGGAGAAAAAAAACTGCACAGTAGAAATCTGGAAGCAGCTGAAAAGTGGAATTCGCTGATAATTAAAAGCCTTTTTTTTTTTTTAACAAGAAGAAACCAAGTGAAGAAAGGCTGTAAATCTAGTGGATTTGCAGCTTCTTCCCTCTGTTCACAGACGACTGTGGTCTGACTGTCGGAGGCTTAAAGGGCCAGTTCACCCAGATTTTAGAGAACAGATTCCTTCAGTGGCACCGACTGGGACTAAAAAACCATCTCAGTGTAGTTAGTTTTCCATCTCCTCTCTCTCAGCTTCTCTCTGGAGCTCTAGTAACGACAGGTCGGTGTCAGCCAATCAGAAGAGAGGAGTAGGCTCTGAGTCTTTCTTCTGATTGGCTGACTGTCTTCTAAATTGATCCAATAAAACAAATAATTTTAGAATAAAACATTCAGAGAAACCAAATCCTGCAAAGTTGTTGTTATTTGATGGTGGGTCCAGATGGTGAGGGGGCGGGGCTTAGTTGTGACATCACAAAGTGACAGGAAGTCCTGGCGGCTGGTTTTAAGGCTCAGTTTCTGAATACAGGCTGTGTGCATTTCTCTGTGGACTGAGGCTTTGATACTTTCACAGTATTAATATAGAACCTAGAGCTGCTTTATAATCACACTACACATGGACATCTACCTTTATACTGTATGGAGCTTTAACACAAACATCTACCTTTATACTGTATGGAGCTTTAATATAAACATCTGCTTTATGGAGGTTTTTCTTTGTGTTAACCTTCTTCTTCAGCTTGTATTGTTTTGGTTTCTAGTTCTATTTAAATTCTCATCAACCCGGTTTCCAGTGGAGAAAGTGGAACATCTGACGGCTCAAATTTTCCTCAGGAGACTAAAACTCGTCCCTTAAAACACTTTGCTAAGACGTTAGCACAGCAGATTTAGTTTCACTGTCTCCAAAAGTGTTATTCATTTAACTTAACACAGTTTCAGTTTCAATATCAAGCAGGATAATGGTGCCATATCAATAGATTATAAAATAATGCACCTGTGTTTACAAATAAACCTGAACCTGATTGATAAGATGTTATTAAATATATTAAATGTTCACGCTTGGTTGTATTTTGCATCAAGGCAGGTGAATGATGAGGCTGACTCACCTGTACAGTGACTCGGGGTTACAGACAAAAAACATGACAAAGCAACATGTGATTTAATCCATCTCCTAGTCTAGATGATCCCATACTCTTTATCCCTCTGTAATCTCCTCGTGCACGGGCAATAATGTGAATAATTTGATTTTATTCCCTCTTATTAGCTCCATAAGTGAAAGCCAGAGCTTAAAACCCAAAAGAGGCTTTGGATTTTCTTCTGCGGCCGCGTCGTGTTTAATTTGTTATAAAACAAAACCCAGAGTTGCTGCTTCACGTCTGAGACTGAAAAACAAACAGACGACCTCTATGCAGAAACATCTTCTGCCTCTTTCTTCTTGTCATTCATACTAATAATATAATTCTGCGTTATTGATTTATTTAAATATTACTGTGGACGTTCTGAAGTTAAAGAAGATTAAGTGTTCACCTGCTGTATTTATATTAAGGCCTTGAACTACTTGAAAGAGCGCCGTTGGCCTCATTAGGCAACACAATATGGATTTTATTACCCCCCGGGTCAAGTTATTGGGAGTAAGACTCTGCAGATTAGCCTACCCTCCACACACACACACACAGCGACAACATCAACCACATCATGTGTATAATTCGGTTTTTATTACCTGCTGCCAAGCCATAAGGAATTTGTCCATTTAGCAGATTGCTAGTTGACCTTATACAGTACATACAGTGAGCTTGGTGGGGGGCGCGGGGCGGCAGCATCAAAGCTTCACACTGGTTGGTATGGAAGCTGCTGGGATGAGAAGTCAGTGGAATAAATTGATATTATCTCAAGGACTCGGTTAAAATCTGCAGATGTTTCATGATGTATTTAAAAATGCAGATGAAATGAGTCTGATTCTGTCTCGTGCTTTATGGGGTTGTGTCACTTCCACGAGGCGTTCAGGGACCCAACGGTATTAATCTTGTTTGACTATATTAGTTTCGGTGTGAGTTAAAGCTGCACGTAGCTAGGCTACCATACGGTTCATAGAGTGCATGGTTTGATTTGTTTTTGCTTATCAATGTTTTTATACGAACAGTAAATTGAGTGTCCAAATGAAAATGAAGCTCAGACAGAGACAGAAGACAGCAAACCCACTGATGGTGTTTAAAGGGATATTTCAACATTTTGGCAAATTGGCCCATTGCCATAATCCATATAGTCATAGCAGTAGGTTCGTTACCTTTAAGTGTCGGTGCAAGCTGTTTTTAGAACGGCGGAGCAGAGCCGTGAGCTGCTCAGAGCTACGCTACGGAGGCTCATGGGATTTCTTGGTTTCCCTCATCAAACACACAATCCAACAACTCCACAACGCTCTGGTGGACAAGTTGTGACCTGCACATTCACCACGCTATGAGATAATAACACAACGTTACCACACAGAGTTGTTTTAGAGGGAACCGCTGATGGGAACGCGCAGTCTTTGCACTTGTCTCGAAAACAACTCTGTCTCGTACTCGTACGTCCCCGGTGCGAAAGGACCCTAAAGTTTCAAAGAATCAGGACCAGGTGTGTCATTCACAAAGTTTTTATATCAACGATCGGATGTTTTCCCTTTATGACCGGTGCTATGCTAACAGGTGCTGCAGCTTGCATGAGCGGGGCGGAGTCTCTGTCTTAATTGGTTTAATTGGTTTACCTCTGCTCACGTCTAATTTTGATCAGACCTTCAAAATAAAAGCACCAAGCAGAAGAGGACTTACCTGTGATAATAGCTATAGACATCATGACTGGGGCTGCTCCTCCGTTTACGCATTGTTTCATATTATTATGATTATTTTAAACTATGAGAACGATGTCTTAAAGCAGAAGTGAGCGATATATTTGTGTTAATATAAGTCTTAAATAGTTCTATCTTCCGACAGCAATCACTTACATAGAGTGTTTGGTCTGAAACACGGGTCTGTCAGTCACTCTGCTCTGCTCTGAGCCGAGGAGAAAACTTTTCTCGTATCCTACAATTTTTATCCAATGAGGAGAGAGAACGGCATGCAGGGCTGTGTGTGCAGCCAAGGAACGCTGTGAATGTGGTGACGTAGGGACGAGGACTGTTATGGTGCGTTCAAGGCAACTCGTAACTCGTGTTTTTCCGACCTGTGAAGTCGTACCAGTTCGATCTGGTACGAGTTCACGGGTCGGAAGTTACGAGTGGCCGTTATAGTGACTTTCACAGGTAAAACAGGTCGGGAACGCTACAGAGTCGTAAGTCGTGACTTGAAGCTGTAATTTACGGTTTCAAAAGCCTGCCTGGAACGCAGCATTAGCCAAAACGACCGGATCGCTTACTTCTGCTTTAACTGTGTATAGCTAATATTATGGGGTACTTTTTACTCCACAACATGTTTCTGATAGTAAGTGTCACTCAGTTTTTAACTCTTGAAATTTGACTCTGATTTCTAATGTTTGCGATTATCTACAGACTTCAATCTCCATGTTTCAGAAGTTCGCATCTTGCTCTAAATTAACGACCAATCACAGCCAACATTTACCCATTTTAAATCAATAAAAATCACACCTGGACCCCTTTAATTTCGGACTCAGCTTGTTCAGTTCGCCAATCGTATCATCTGGCTGTGGATCTCCTCTGCCTCCTGTTGACTATCTGAAAAGAAAAAAGTTAATGACTGCAGCTTTAATGGTGATTTATTGTTCTGGAGCAGTTCAAGGACAAAGAACAACAACAAACCTCCACATCTTTTAATGATGCAAGTTTTTTAGTCCGTGGCCACCTGAGCTGCTCATTAATGACAGATACTGCAGAGATAATTAATAACCACCCTCCTCCTTATTCCTCACTACGGTGTCCTTGACCTCCGCTGGATTATGATGTTCCGGCAGCAGCAGCATGAGGAGGAGGAGGAGGAGGGAGGATGAAGAGGAGGTGTGGGTGCTTTTTAAAACTGCGTTCAGTCCACCTTCTCCTCTCTCCACCTCCTTTTCCCCGACGGTCGCTGGGACGGACGGACTTGAAGCCTTGGAGCTGCTGTCGGTGCTGGAGGAGCAGAAGGAGGTTTACAGAGCTGCACCTGGCCGAAGGCTGCGCACCCACACCGGGGACAAGTTGAGAGAAGAACCGGGAGCTGGAGCTGGAGAAAATGAAGTGAGTTACAACTGAATGAGATGAGATTCAGCTTTATTTCATATGTATTTACCTCCGTGAGTGAGCCGTTGGTGCGGCTTCATCAATAACCGATAGCCGATATTTCTGATCAGTCTTGGTTGGGTTTGCATCGTCTGTAGCCTACTTTTAATAATTTAATATAGCCTAATAATCAATAATAAAAACAGAAGTGCGTGTTAAAGCTGCGGATCTAGAAACAGCATCAATTCTCACCTGCTGCAGCATTAGTACTGCACGTTTTCACCACTATAGCCCACTATACCTACTGTACAACACTGTTTAATGTAATACAGCACAGTAAGTGTAAGTGAGTGGATTAAAAATAAAAAAGGAGAAAATGATCAACAGATGTGTCAGAAGTTGAACTGTGCAATATTCATTCTGCAAAAAAACTGTTACTATGTAGCCTATTTTAGCAGTCCATTAATATAAATAGCATTTTAATGTTAAAGCTGATCAAAATGGAGCTTCTTTGGTTTGGTTTGGTTTGGTTTGGTTTGGTTTGGTTTGGTTTAATTTAATTTAATCTGATTGCATCATGTTTTGAAGTTATTCTGTGTTTAAACTGTATCACATCTACAGGTGTCAGAGGAAAAAATAGAATATTTTTTATTTCTTATTTATTCTTCATTCGAGTTTTGTCTCATTTGCATCACCTTGAGCTACGTAGGAAACACAGGGTTAAAGATTGAAAGAGGAGAAAACTCAGTGAAAGTAAAGTGGTTCGAGGTAAAGTAGCAGCACATCTAAATAATCAAGTTAGTTTAGTAGCTCTCAGTTGGATAAACAGGGTGTGAATAAGGTGAAGCTCATTCAAACTTTATTTTCAAATCATCAAAAGTGAAATCTTCACATTTTGAGCTTCACATTAAAACAATAACTCAGCTGATGAACATATATTTTTTAATTTTATCTTTTTTTAAAGTATTTTTGGGGCTTTTTATGCCTCAAATTCAAAGGATATTTGGAGAGAGACAGGAAATGGGGAAACAGAGAGAGGGAATGACATGCTACCTCTATGTATAGGGAGCCTGTTGCTACTCATCATGCTAGATGACACACCCCCCCTGATTAACATATTCAGATCAGTCAGTCAGTCAGGGCGTGATGAAACATGAAACATGTGCAGCCGTCCGTCCAGAGTTAAGGATGTGTCCAAACACACAGAGACACAACAAAGACAGAAAACTCAAGGTCAGGGAGGAAAACACCTAAATCAAAAGAGGATGAAGGTTTTTAGGAAGAAAGTCGTCAAAGAGGATGTTGCAAGTGAACAAAAAGTGTGAATTGTGTAGTTTCTATTTTGCTCAGGCCAGAACAAGTGTCGATGAATGAGACCATTATCGGAACAGATACCAAAAGAGAGCGCCGTCTGTCATAGGCATGTTTTAAGCCTGAAGAAGAGCATAGCTTGTTGTTTTGCCAAATAAATGCACTGCAAAGGGAGCTGAAGGGGTGCAGACTTTTCTTCATTTTAATGCTGAAGTTGGTCTACTCTGCACATTGACCACTGCATCTGGAAACAGAGCTTTTGTAACAAGCTCAGAGCTGCTGGTCTCTCTATCTCTGTTTATCTGCAGCAGGTTCATCTAATCTCAGTCTGCTGCTGATCAACTGATCACAGCCTAAACATCCCGTTGGCAGCTTCATATAGGGCACTGTAGTATATAAACCCAGTACTTCCAGTTTCCTCTGCAGGCTGCTTTATGTTGCTTTTATACTATATCTACTATCATTCTTCTTATAAATGTTATTAGATTATGTCCCTAGGGTGGTAAACACCTCTTGATGAAGATGCTCAATGAGTCTGGGTCTAATGATAATGAAGAGAGGGAACAGACCTGTTTGTAAAGTATCTCCACGTAACTTCAGTTGTTCAGCTGCTGCTCCACAGATCAGAACTGAATTACTGGAATAAATTCATTCTGACTGAAGTCGTACCGGCTGAAAGGAAACTACTGTAATGAAAAGTGGTGAAGTAAAATCAATGGGATATAAAAATGACATAATAGTGAAGATGAAATGATTAAAAAAATAGAGAGGGAACTGAAGTGAAACATAAGTAGGGTTTTTATAAAGGAAGAATAAGCAGAGAATAAAAAGCTATGAGCTGTTTGGTGCGTCTGTGTAAAGGCTGCAGGTGTGTGTGTGTGTGAGTGTGTGTGTGTGTGTGTGTTGGGGTCGTGGAGGTCACAGTGAGTGATGCTCAGTGAGTCTGTAGCTTCAGAGCAGCAGAGAAGTTTCCAGCTGAGTAATGATGAGAGTCGCCTGCTGTCGTGTTGTTGTGTTGCCCTGTGTGTGTGTCCCTGTGTGTGTGTGTGTGTGTGTGCTGTAACTCAGCAGCTCGGCTTAATCAGCCAGCACACACACACACACACACACACACAGACACACACACACACACACACACACACACACACACACACACACACACACACAGACACACACACACACACACACAGTCTTGTAACTTATGGCCTTTGTCACTTTATTAAAAGTTTTGCTAACAGCCAATCAGACGTGTTGCTGCTGCTGCAGGTCGACTGGAGCATCGCTCTTCCTCCTCCTCCTCCTCCTCCTCCTCCTCCTCCTCCTCTTCTTCCTCTTCCTCCTCTTCGTCTTCCTCCTGTCTCGCCACCTTGTTCTTTGCTCCCATTTGTTTCCAGCCTTCCTCCCCCTCTCTCCCTCCCTCCCTCCCTCTGTCCGGTTTGCTCCTTGCTTCCTGTCAGATTGTGTCCGTCGGGGAGGAGGGGGGGTTGCTGGTTGCCCCTGGAGATGGTCAGACCGAGTCGTTCGAGGTGGCGCAACGTGGGACTGGTGGTGTGGTATAATGGAGGGGGGCAGCAGCGGGGTAACGGGGAGGAGGGTTCCTGCCATGAGAAAGCAGGGGGGGGGGGGGGGTGACGTCAGGTTGATCCAACGGAACGACGGCTCAGCAAGTGGTTTGGACCTGGTTCTTAAATCTGCTCCTTGTGGTTCTTTTATTGATTATGGATCAACTGATCGACTCAGCAAGTTTATTAATGTGTGATTAAAGTTAAGACAAAGTAAAACTCAAAGACTTCATCTGGATCTGGACCTGCAATGTTTGTCATTTAGACACATTAAAGGGATAGTTCCATTGCCATAATCCCTGTAGTTTTAGCAGTAGGTTCGTTACCTCCGTTACCTTAATTGTCGGTGCAAGCTATTTTTAGAACGGCGGAGCAGAGCCGTGAGCTGCTCAGTTAACGCAACAGAGACTCACGGTATTTTCCACGTTTCCCTCATCAAACTCATCAAATACACAATCCAACAACTCCACAACACTCTGGTGGACAAGTTGTGAGCTGCACATTCACCACGCTATGAGATAATAACACAACGTTACCACACAGAGTTGTTTTAGAGGGAAATGCAGAGACTGCTTGATGAAAAACTGTCCCTGAAGGCAATGGGCCAATTTGCCAAAATGTTGAACTATCCCTTTAAATGTAGGGCTGGGGATCTTGCTTATTCTCATTCTGTGGCATTTTTTTTTTTTTACTAAATTGCTTGAAATCCTCTTCACACTCCAAATGCAACCAAGTTGTTTTTCACAAAAATGAAAAAAGTCAGTCACCTATGGAACGAACAAGCCTCAAAAAACACAAGATGATTGGGTTGTGATGTGTCAATCAAGCTAACGTCTCTGCCCCTCCCTCGCAGTGCGACACTGTGGTGGCTGGTGTTGCCAGATTGGGTGGTTTTCCTGCTACATTAAGGCCATTTACGGTGTGTTTTGCCTGGAAGGCTCTTTGGAAATCTGGCACCCTCTTGACCGAAGTCCTACTGTGAGAGAGAGACGTTCACAAACGCCAGAATGACAATAACGTTCATCCACCGGGAATACAGTACGTTAAGTTCACATTCTCCCAAAATATGAATGGGTTCATGAATGATCGTTCAGGCCCAACCCTGCTGGTTGCATGTGTGCAAGCAGATGAAACATTTACGTGCACATGTCTCAAAATGTAGGGGCAGAATGCCTCCATTTAGGGTCAGTCTGGAGCCCTGTAATGGCTCTAAAAGATGCTCATGGCTCTGATCCGTCTGCTGGTCTCTGGTTCTGGTCTCTCCACCGACCACCTCCTCTGAGTCTGGGTCTGACTGAGGCTCAAACATCTTACTGAGTCTCTCTCATGTTTCCCTCCCCTCAGAGGCAGCAGATGATGCGTGAGGTTTTATCGCTATGTTGTTTTCAGATAAGATCAGATACTCGACTGTGTTTATGTGGGATCTTAATCGTGTGGTATCTTTTATATACACGTCTAGATTTCCACTTTATCGGCGATACATCAGATTTCTGATTGTAAATGGGGCTAGACACAGACTAAGAGAGAGAGAGGAGGCCGAGCGGACGAAGGACGCATCCCAGGCAACACCACGAGTGCAAAGACAAGCATCACAAGTGGCTGAATAGTCAATGACTTCACCTTGAGGGAAAAGGAGGTGGGGGCCAAGGGAGTGAATGTTTGACCGCTCGTTTGCCAGGAAAGGTCATTTGAGGCTGCAAGTGTGTGTGTGTGTGTGTGTGTGTGTGTGTGTGTGTGTGTGTGTGTGTGTGTGTGTGTGTGTGTGAACTACATTCTTAAAGGACTGCACCTTCCAGCTTTGTTGTGAGAGTTTGGCCCATTTGTCACTTCAGCCAGTGTGAGTGGAGCGAGGCCGGCGCTGACTGAGCCACTCATGCTAACAGTAGGCTACTAACGTGTTACAGACTAGTAGCACGATGATGCACAACAAGTAGCTGAGTTTGGTCTTGATGATCAACTCAAGACCCACTTAAAGGGATAGTTCACCCAAAATTCAAATTCCACTCATTATCTACTCCCCCTCATGTGGACTAAGAGCTGGGAGAAGTTTCAGAGTCCTCCGTGACTTCTCTGAGTTACAGGGGGTCTCGGTGTTACCGGCGCCAGAGCTAGGGGTCTCTGGACCGGCAGCATGAGCCACTCAGGCGGCGGGCACTGAGCGGCTGAGTTACGGTGCTAACAGTTTATCTGTGGATCCAAACACAGGACACGAGAGCTGTTAGCTCATGCTACTGCTGCTCAGCAGGTTTATTCTCTGCACATGCGCTTACTGTTCACATTTCATAATACACAACACTGTAAATACCGTACGAATTACTCTCAGAAAAATATTAATAAACAATAACTCTAGCAGGCAACATTTATGGTCGGAACTGCTCACACACACACATATACACTCATTCAGGTTTACCCGACCTTTTGCGGACATGAACGCCCGATAGTAAACACCGACGATAAAGTACATATTTCAACATTCTACTATGCTTAGCTTCAATTCACGGCTTCGCCTTATGTTGTTACATAGTTTAACTGAACAAAACTGTACAATTAATACATTTTACATACCTGTGGATCCAAACACAGGACACGAGAGCTGTTAGCTCATGCTACTGCTGCTCAGCAGGTTTATTCTCTGCACATGCGCAGGGCAAAGCAGAGCAGAAACTATTTGCTGGACCCACTGGTGTTAAAGCACCATCTACTGGCGCAAAGTGGTAATGCTTTCTGCAAAACTGAGTTTATAAAGTTTCAAATAAAGGTTCAAATATTAAAATGAAAAAGAGGGGGTGTCTGTTAAAGTAATAAACTATATGTGGCTATTCAGACCCACTACATCGGCGTAGCAGTGCATGTCCATATAATGGTTGTCAATGGAAACCAACTTTCTTCGTCCAAAAAGACACACCAAAAAACATCCAAATACCTCCATGCTGCTCGTATGTAATGTCCGTCTTGTATTGAAGCCCCGACATGAGAAATTGTTCCGAAAAAAATTAAATAAGTCTATAATTTAAGCTTGTTTGTAGCGGAAGCTCCCAGTGTCTCAGTTCACTGCTCTTCCTGTGTCAGTGCACTGACCAGCGGAACAATTTCTCATGTCGGGGCTTCAATACAAGAGGGACATTACAGACGAGCAGTATGGAGGTATTTGGATGTTTTTTGGTGTGTCTTTTTGTTACGAAGACAGTTGGTATCCATTGACAACCATTATATGGACAAATACTGCTGCACGGAGCCCCGCTGTAACTCAGAGAAGGGACGGAGGACTCTGAAAATTCTCACAGCTCTTAGTCGACATGAGGGTGAGTAGATAATGAGTGAAATTTGAATTTTGGGTGAACTATCCCTTTAACCTACATCTTTGACCAGCAGGTGAACTTACAGTATGAGATGGGTATTGAATCAGTCTGACGTCATCGGTCACAGGAGTTGAGTTGAGTTCAGGCATACTTGGGAGTGAGAAGCCGTTCTCCTGACCTCATGTTGCTAACCTGCGTTCCTTTGTAGCCCACATCAAGGGACCTGCTTTATTACAGCTCCCATCATGTACAAAGGTAAATGTGCAAACCTTTTTTTGAGGAGGTTTTTTTCATGGTGATGTAGGGTTTACATGCACTGCAAAAACTCAAATATCTTACCAAGAATATTTGTCTTATATCTAGTCAAAATGTAATTTCTAGTCAAAACATATCTCATTACTTAAAATAAGACTTGTAGCTTGTTTTTAGACACTTTTTTTTTTTTTTTACTTTTTTCAAGCATATTTTCACTTGAAATAAGTAGAAAAAATCTGTTTTTTCTTCCTTATTACAAGCACAGAAAACTTGCTTTCACTGGCAGATTTTTCTACTTATTTCAAGTGAAAATTTGTTAGGAACAAGTGCAAGTTTGTTTGTTTTTTTAGGTGATGCGTCTTATTTTAAGGGGAAAGAGTTTAGTTTTGACTAGAAATTAGACATTTTGACAAGAAATAAGACAAATATTCTTGGAAAGATTTTGAGTTTTTGCAGTGTGGAGGCTTTTTCCTCTTTCTGATTGAATTTGATCTGAACAAGTCTTTCGGATTAACTGCTTATTATTATCCAATCTGATCTGGTGTTTACATGAGCCACTGCATTTATTCACAACGGATTCAGAATGAATGCAAGTGAGACGTGTCGAGTTTGGCTGGTTGGCGGTGGGTGGTGGTTGACATGTAGCAACAAGCCGTGACCTTGATTTCACTCTGAAACATAATGTCTCTGAACCGAGATAGCGATATAGCATTTATAGCTACTTTATAGATGAAACACCAGAGCACTGTGGTGGCACTTGTTTGGTTATGCCTGTCAACTGTTCTTCTCCGCTCATCTTCTTGTGTGTGTGTGTGTGTGTCTACACTGAGCAGATAGGCTCAGGTAGATAGGACAGGAATGTCAATGTCAGCATCACTCAGAGACGTGGAGACGTGTGGCTGACAGGCCAACAGTCGACTCCCTCAGTTCTTCTCCTCTTCTTTTCTGTCTAGTGAGACTCGTTCTCTGCAGCCTTTTGGTACGGTGGCCCTGAAGGCTCAATGCCCTCCTGTTACCGGTCCCTGAACCGGCACTGGTCTCGGGTCTGGTTCTGGTTCTGGTTCTGATTCTGGTTCTGGTTCGGGGTCTGGTTCTGATTCTGGTTCTGCTGCCATTGTGGTCCTGGTCCCAGTAGACTCCTGTAAGGTCTCACTTTGATCCTGGTTCTGGTCCTGTTGTTAAGTCAGTGAGAGTCCGTCATTTTATTGTGTCCCCAGAAAGACTTCCTGTTGTGTTTGGAGTTTCTTGTGTGTTGGCAAATGATCAACGTTTGGGTTCCACTACCAGTTTATTAGGGCCACGGGGCAAGCGCACCGGGGCGAAGAAGAACAATCATTGGAGTTTTACAAACGTCTACTGCTCAGGCATACTTTCACCTAGAGACTTCATTTGAATTTTAAACAGTAGACACAAGTCTTGAGTCTGTGTATTGGCGTATTATTCCATGTTTTGATAGGTCATATAGTTTTTGATCAATCCATGATCAATGACCATGATCATTTTTGGAGAAATTATGAGATTATAATGGTTGTGTATTGCACGGAATGTTCGTGTCAGAGTGCGTGACATCATCGGTTAGAGTGGGAGAAAGCCCAGAAAAATTCCTGAATTTTTCTCTTTCCACACTCGGCCCGGCCACAATTTACACTCTACACACATGATTTTTTCCAAATTTGTAGACAATCTTGTTATCTCTCTCACCATGTGCTCAAAATATCAGAGAGACTTACAGAATTTGAATTGTCAGCCTCTAAGTGCGGCCACGTCTGTCTCTGCTCCTCATTGACTCCAATACAAAGATTTTCTGAGAGAAGCAGAACGGACCTCTGTTTTAAAATTGCCAGTGTCTCCAAATTATTTACTGTAGAAACACCAAATCGTACCAAATTTTTCAGGAAGTCCTTACAGCACTGTTGATCTGTGTTTTGTTCTGATAGGAGTTACCGTTTTGTCACAGTAAGCCTAAATGCGAGACCAGTGCAGAGGCAGAAAATCGCTCTTTTTCTTGACATTTCTGTCTGTCTCAGCCTGGGGGGGCCCTATCGTCATTGGCAACCACCTCAAGTTGCCGTGGTAACCTCTGAACCTCAGGCCAGAGCTTGTTAACTTTATAAACAATCCACCTGGAGCCACACACACCAACACACACAGGTAGCTTCATGTGATTACAGTTACACACACACCAAAACACACAGCGCGTATGCGCGCACTCCTCTTCCACTCCTCTCCCACACACACAAACACACACAGGAAACTTCATGTGATTAAAGAGATACACACACAGACACACACAAACAAACACAAACACCAGCACACAGGTGACTTAATGTGGTTACAGCTCCTCCATATCAGAGCTCAGTGAAAGATGATCATGTGTCTGTCTGATCAGCTCTGTCTTGACCTTAAGATCGTGGGTTTGATTCCCATGTTGACAGAGATGGTATGCCCGGTAGTAACCCCCCCCCCCCGTGGTCCTATAAAAATTTTCCAGAGGAAATTTTCTAGTTTAACTTATGTTCTAGTTTTATCACATGTTTTAACATTTCTCTGTTGTGAAAAGAAGAAGCTGATTTAACATGATCAGTAACATGAGTCTGTTGCATTAGAACAAGTTTTTTCTCGACCTTTTCCTGTTAAACTCAGTGGATGTGTTTCCACCAGGCCTCAGCTCTGCTCTGTGAAGTGGTGTGAGTGGGCAGCTTTATCCCGTGTGGCATTTCTCTCTTCAAAGCTTTGATTTTGGAGTGACAGAGCCAAATTTAGGCATTAGAAAAAGAAAAAAAACCCTCTGAGTGATTATTTATTAATCCTGTTTTGATTGGAAATGTGTCTCTGCTGAGACCCACATAACAAACTTTAATTTCCTTGGTCGCTGCAGCTTTAATTCTCCTTTCACTCAGAGCGACGCGCTCGCCGACGTGTCCGACGTCTTTTTTCATCTTCTATCGTCTCCACAGGCTAAAAAAAAAATCATCCACTTTCACTGTATTCAGCCTAATTTCCTTTGCTGCAGGTGAGCTGCTGGTTACCTCAGGCCTGCAAAGGGAGCAGAGAGTTTTCATCACAGTGTTAAAAACTATCTCTGCAGAACAGACAGTCCACACTTGCTACATGTGCAAATCCACAAGGGAATTGATTGGAGCGCTAATAATTGTGCAAAAGAAAGAAACTGAAGAACTGCATTGTCTTTTCTGTATCGCTACTTGTGCATCTTTTTTTGTTTGGGAAAGTCACATAGTCTGAACTTTACTCTACTTGTGTCAGAACAAAGAGCCCAGTGACCCACCCTGTTGTCTGATTCTACACCTAGACCTGTATGTGTATCCGTATCCCTCAAACATCTGGATGGGGCTGTTGCTGCCTCTTCACATTAAAGGAGCCAGTCGAGGTGGTCCAGGTGTTTGAAGTTTCCTGCAGGCTCATGGAACAATGCTGCTTGAGTAGTTTCGATTTTTACCATGATTTTCTTATTTGATCATTACCAGTTTTTATACATGAAATGTCAACTTTATGTTTATCAATTCCATGTCTTTGTTTTGAGGGAAGTGTGTGAGTAGCATGTTTGAAGGGTTCACAAACTTTCAAGCAGCATCGTCTGAATCCCACCCAGGATGTCGAGTAAGAGGCAGAAAACAGATTAATGGAGTTTCAGTTTTAGTCGCATGTTCAAATGGACCCAAAGACAAACTGAGTACAGATTGTTAAAAGTGTATTTCTTTCTTTCTTTCTTTCTTTCTTTCTTTCTTTCTTTCTTTCTTTCTTTCTTTCTTTCTTTCTTTCTTTCTTTCACTTGAGTGGAGCTGAAGGATGTGTGATTGGATGATAAACCTGTCAATCAATCTGCCTTCTCCTCAGACAGATATAATGATCTCACATCCAATCCAATCCACTTTATTTTAGCACATTTTCAAAACATAAAAGCTTACCATGGTGCTACACAGTGATTTACATAAAAGACATAGAGGCCAAAATGGTAAGAAAATAAAGATAAAATTTAGTTTAGTTTAGTTTAGTTTAGTTTATTATTACGGGACAATGTACAATACCATTAATCAAGAACAGAGAAGAGATGGTTGTACCAGATTTAGCCACTAGGGCTAATTTCCATCTGTAGTCCCAACATAAAACTCACAATACAATCACAATAAAATACAATTTACAGAAAAATACAGATCACAGTATAGAATACAAAGGAATGAATAACATAAAAAATGAATCACATAAGACTCATTAAAAGTAAACAGATACAATAAAATGATGATAAAAAGAGAAACAAGAACAGAGATCACATAAAAGCCCAGAAAAAAAGTAAGTTTCAATGACACATAGTAGAAGAGGTGAAATTAGGTCTTTCAGTCTTCAGTTTTCATCCAGATCAAGGACGATCAGGTTGTAAGAACTTAATTTCACCTCCTGTCACTGTCTGCAGCTGTGGCTGTTTGCAGCGTTAAAGTTGTTGGATCAAAGCTTTTTTTTTTTTTTTTCCTTTTCTTTTTTTCTAAACACAGTTTGAGGTAATTGGTCGTTTTGTGAGAGAAGGAGAAAACTTCAGTTTATCCCTGCAGCAGAAAACAGAGGATTGCAAAGGAAATAGGATTACAATACAACAAAAGAAAAGCAGGGTATGAAAAGGGAAAAGTGAGTATAGCTGTGGATAAAAAGCTGTGGTAATAATGGTCAATCTAGTTAAGTTGGAGGCCGGGCTGCTGCTGCTCCGACCCTCCGCCGAGTTTTTGAGTTTTTTCTTTTTTAATTGTGGGAATCAGGATTCAGATCACACTCTGCAGCTCCTGAAGTCTGACTCACAGCAGCTAGAGAGCTCCAAGGACACACAGGCAGTCTGTCCACACACACACACACACACACACACATGGAGATACCAACACCAAAAAATGTCATAAAAAGAAAATGATGTTTCTCGTGTTCAGCTGTCAGCCATACATCAACTTTTAATTATTGATTAGGCCTATTAACTAATCCATATTGATTTCCAGAGCAGCTGCACCACTACATTTTTATTTATTTATTCCACCTTTAATTAGCCTCACAGCCGTTACAGTAATATCAGTGAATTTAAAGCAGTAAAAAATTGGCAAAGAAGATGGTTAGCATCATTAGCACAAAGGTTTACCCAAGGCTAACTGCTGGCTAGTTAGGTAGTTAAGCTAACAAGGCAGGTAGGAGGTTGTCTAGACACCAATACATGTGGATTAGTGCTAATAAACCATTTAATAGGCCAATTGTTGGCTAATTAGCCAATTAAACAAGTTTAGCAAATATGACAAGCACATATAGGCTACTGACTTGCTAATTTGTGGTAGCTAACAGTGTCCCCCTGGACGGGGACTAGTTGCCAGTTAGCTCATTAATGACCAAAGACAGTTACTGTACAGTGGCATCATGTAAAAGTTTGGGCACCCCTTGTCAAAATGTGAACAGTCCAGCAAGTGGAAGATGAAATGATCTCCAAAAGACATTTAAAGTTAAACATGAAACAATATTGTAATCAATATCAGTGTATTAGGCTATTTTAGTTTTCTACCGTTTCAGAGTGAAAAAGGGAAACAAAGCAGCAGCCTGCAAAAGAATGGGAAACCCAGGAGACTTGAGCTCTCAGAGAACTTTGACCAAGGTATCAGACAAGATATAGTTTCTAAAGGGGGGGCTACTAGCAGGGGGCCCAGACCTTTGCTGAGGGCCCTTTTCTGTCATTTTGAAAATGTAAAAGATGAAAAAACTTATATTATTTGAAATGTAAAGGGAATGTGTCATTGGTAACTTTATGTATGAGATCATTTCATCTTACTTGTTCACTTTGACAGAGATTTTGACCAGGGGTGCCCAAACTTTTGCACGACACTATGTAGACACTGATACCTAGTGATACCTAGTGCTAACAAATTAAATAGGCTAACTGCTGGTTAATTAGCTAGTTAATGACCTAAGCAAACAAAGCAAGTATAGGAGGACTACCTGCTAATTTATGCTAAAAAAAATGTAGCCCAGGATCATTTCAGACTAATTACATAAGGTAACAAGGCAGTTATGACCAATGCAAACACTAACAAAATGTTGTAGGCTACAAGACACTTTAACTGTGATTATAAATCTTTATTACCATAATGAAATAAAATATGTTTTTTCCTAGAAACAATCTGAGGAGAAGCTGGTGTCTGAGACCATAAAGTAGGCTAAATAAATAAAGACCATCGTGGTGTCTGTAAATCAGGAGGATCTGCTGTGTTTTCACTGACACCATCAATGATGGATAAAGTCGTCATCTTATCTGTTTTACTGCAGAGATGCTGCTGAGATCTGCTCGCTAACGGTGGCGAGCTGCCACCTTCCTGCTCTGACTGTGATGAATGGCTCCGAGTATTAAGTCAATATGTTTTTCTTTTTTCCCTTTTATCTGCGTGTGCACTGAGTGTTTTAAAATCACTGGTTTTCAGACAGTGAGGATGTCATATTTGGAGATACCTGGTGGTTTTCATAACTTTTCTTTGTGTCAGGCTGCTGCTCTGAGGAGATTATTATTGGAGTTGTCTCCAAAGTGAAAAAAAAGTGAAGAGAACAGACAAAAACAACTTCAGTGAATCTGTAATGGCATTGTAATTCAAGTGTTTCAATAAAAAAATTAAGCCAAACAGCTGTCAACAGAAATGAACAAATGTTGACAACAAACAAAATAAATAAGAATGACTCAGAACAAGAGTACAGAAGCTTGTGATCAATAGAAGTCCTGAAAAACCAAATCACTGTCGGCAGACGATCAATCAGTCAGGACGACAGAGTCATCTAACATTTTGTTCTTTTCTTGATGTCAATAAATCTCATCAATACTTTCAACCATCATCAACACTCTCAGTGGTTCCCAATAGAGAATACATGTTAAACAACTTAGTAATAATACATAATTTTATTTTCTTATGTCCTTGCTTATTCCAACAGGGCTTCATTTTTCTTAAGGTTTCTAATGAAGGTCCTCAAACAACTGAGGCACAATTCAGAAAATGAACTGTAGTAGCACAAGAACCCTAACCAAACAAACAAACACACCAAAGGTACGAGACGAGATGAAACTGTAACATAGAAAAATACCAACGAGAAGAAGGAGCAGCATGAGAAACAGTGACGTGTTCTCCCTCTGGTGTAGCCAACAGGACCCAGACAGGTGTGTTAATCTAAGATCTAATGGTGCGTTTGAGACAACAAGGAACCTGGGTCTTTCCGACCTCCTAAAAAGTGCAATCGAACGCCACATGAAGTCGGAGCTAAATAAAATCTACCCCGACTTCTCCAAGTATCAGTTGTCTGACCTAACAACAATCAGTACCCGTACAGAACCACACCAATCAATGGTCTAAATAAAAGAAAATACAATACAAAAATAATAAAATACATTAAAGGGACAACAAGGAGTTTGTATTTGGTTATAAAATAGTCTCATATTGTCGAGGAATTTACGTTACCCACATGTTAATGGATCCATTTTCGATAAATATATTGTTTTATCTTTATAGTTATTTTGTTATTATTATTTAGTGGTCGACTCGCCCAGCATTTCCTAGTTTCGGTTTCACGGACGCTGGGAATAACACCGTCAAATCGCCGTTTATGGTCGGAACTACGACGGTATGTGATCGTCTTCGAACCTCCAAATTTCATTCTTGATGAGTGAAAACATTCTTGGCAAATGTTTTCACTTTTGTCCGTCTTGCGTCCTCGTTGTCCCTTTAAAATGTTATGAAATATACAATATTAAACATACGGTTACAGATTACCTACTGATGTTGGGGATCACAGTAAATTCATGTTGTTATTTCTCTTTGATTTTAAATGATCTGTTTCATTATTTTAAAATGCTTTTTTTTAATTTTATTGTTTTTGTGCTCTTTGTTATGTTTTAATGTCTTATGTGAAGCACTTTGAATGCAAAGTTTCTCCCGGTCCAACATGTTTGTGGTGCACATACTATTTATATTGTTATCTATTCTGATGCGTGTTTATGTCACTATATGTTTCCTGTGTTTTATGTTTTTACTTTTGTGTGATCCTATGAGCTGCTACACAAATTGCCCTTTGGGACATGAAATAAATTGAACCTTGAACCTTGAACCTTGTTATTCTGGCGTGGTGTGCTTTGGGAGTTTCTGAGTTCCGAGTCGTCTCAAACGCAGCATAAGAAGTGATGTATGATAAGCACAGACACTGCTGCACGGTGAATGGTGCATGGTGGGAAATTCTGGGTGATGGAGTAAGATAGGGAGGACTCGGAGATAAGACGAGCTCAGAGTTCCTTCTGTTGTTGAAGCTCAAACATGTCGCTCCCCCCTTCCCCTTCCCCTCCTCCTCCTCCTCCTCCTCCTCCTCCTCCTCCTCCTCTTGTGTTTCAGACTGGAGGTGTCTCTACCTGTGCTGCTGCGGCTGCTGTGGACCATCTGTCTCCTCGTCCCTCCGTCGTCCTCTACCCCCCACCATGACTCAGGTACGCACCATGTCCTCCTCCCTCTCCTCCTCCACATCCACATCCACATCCCTGTCACTTTCACCGCTGCTGCTGCTGCTGCTGCTGCCATCCAGGACTCCATTAAATCATACATGACCTTTGACCTTTGAGGACAGTGGGGGGGAGAGGGGGGGAGTAGGGGGGGGGGGGCTCTTTTGCTCTTTAATCATTTCCTGTCACGCTTTGTTTCTGCTGACATGAGGCCGATTTCAAGGGTGTTTGAGGTCCCAGCAGGAAGTCATATCAGGGTTAACTGATGCTCAGCTGCAGCTCAGGGCCGACCACCACATCATCAAATACTTTACTGAACACTGTTGTTTATTTACATTTTATTCTTTTTTTTTTTCTTTTTTTTACAGTATTTAGACTCACTGTCATCATGATCTCTTCTTCCAGAGGGACACGTGCAAAACATGGACAAATAGTCTTAAAACGTTCACATAAATGCACATACAGATGCACACATTTCCTCAAGTTACTTCTCTAAGATCACATATAGCTATTGATCAAGTGATTACGACTTAGTTTGATATAACTTTTCATGGCCTCAAGGCATCATCATTATCATCATCATTAGTCTGATCTTTCCTCTTGCGCCACCTGTTGGTTGTTCAGACGTTCCTGGTTCCCTCAGGATGAACTGGAAGAACTTTGGTGAATTCAATGATTTTTCCCATCAGCCCTTTGCTGCGTTAACTGCTAAATGCTAAAAGTCACCATACTAATACACAAAATAAAGAAAGCATGTCTTTTTTAAATACATGTTTATCAAATTTTGAAGAGATAAAAGAAGAACAAATATGACAAAACAAACAAACATACATTTGGCTCAAATTCAAATTTATATAGGCTAGAGATTCAGGAGTCACATCCTAGACAGAACTAGACATGAAGGCAGCTGATTGGTTTTTCCTTTTCGAAGTGAAAAGCATGGATTGGTCAGAGTTGTGTCAGTCCTGCAGCTGCCACAGAGGTTTGTTTTCGTTCCTTTTTCTGAATGGTATTGATTACTCTCAGGATAGAAGGACCATTTCACCCAGTATAACAAAACGTGTTTCTGAAAAGGGTTACCAACCTTAACTTTAAACGCTAAGGTGTCATTTATGAGCATTCTGAGCTATGATACAAACCCTCTTATGATTATGGTGGAAATATTCAAACCAATATATGACAAAAAGGGTTCCCGTGCATCTTTGCTGTGTAGTTTACACGTCAGATAGTCGAATGCAACATGTTCAAGCGTCACCCTTTGCCACTGAACCTTAGATGGAGCTTTATCCAGTATCCAATAAAAAAGAAAAACACTTTCTAGCACAGAAAGAAAGTGTTTGGTGGAGTTTTCTTTAAAATTTGTCAGCGATGGACAAATCAGATATGTATGAAAGCCCATTTCCGCCACTTGATGAAAAAAAAGATATAATAACTCAAAATAATGAGATATTAAGTCAAATTATGAGATACTATGTCAAAATTATGGGATAATAAGTAAAAAATTATGAGATAACATTATTTTGACTCAGTATCTCATTATTCTGAGTTATTATATCTTTTTTTTTCATCAAGTGGCGGAAATGGGCTTCCAGAGAGATATGCAAAAATGAAAAACAGCACGCACATCCAAAAACCAATGTCGGGTGGGTGCTGGACCAACGCAAGCAAAGCATGAAAACAAAAAGAAAGGGTCCGCAACACCATATGGCTCCAGTGCAAAAAAATATTACACATTAAACATAATACACAAAGTGGTATATACAAAAATATCATTAATACAAAAATATATACATCTAATATGAGTTTATGTAGGAGTTCAGGCCGTATAGGGCTGATACATAGCAGGTTTGTGAGTATGACGTGACTTTTAAATATGGCGTCTGTCTCTATAGTACTCTTAACATCTGAAGAAGAGCTTGCAGCTTGAAGCGTCATGGGTATTTAATACATTTTTTGCACTGCAGCCATATGGTGTTGTGGACCCTTTCTTTTTGCTTCCATAGGGATATGCCAATTAAGTAGCAGATTTAAGGGGTTGTTTTTTCTATTAGTAGACAGAATCTTAATACAGCAATTTCCTGCCAAAACGGCTGTATTTTCTACTATAAAGTTTGTCGTAGCACACAGTTCAGTCCTGTTTTAGATAATTAATGTAAATAATGTGTCTCTAATGTCACTGAAGCTCGTTAAAGGGATAGTAGCATTTTTTTAAAGTGGGGTTGTATGATCTACAAATAGCCCCTAAGTACTTTAATTGCAGTAGAAGACTCTCTGCACTCCTCCCGTTAGCAACGCTAGCCCATAGTAGCCCTGCCCAGAGATTTACAACATACATTGTTGTGAACAGACCCAAAGAAACGGCCTATTTTCACGGCCTAAAAGAGGTTTTACCTGAAAAAAATACACAGTTCCATTGTTCACTATAATATAATTTTTTATGTCAAAGTGCAGGAAAAACACAGTTTTTATTTGGACCTAACCAACTGCTGATTGGCAGGTGCTAACCCTGGGCGGAGGGATACGTGAGTTGGTTAGGTCCAAATAAAAACTGTGTTTTTCCTGCACTTTGAAGGGCTGGAAAAAATTATATTATAGCGAACAATGGAACTGTGTATTATTTTTCAGGTAAAACCTCTTTTAGGCCGTGAAAATAGGCCGTTTCTTTGGGTCTGTTCACAACACTGTATGTTGTAAATCTCTGGGCAGGGCTATTATGGGCTGGCGTTGCTAACGGGAGGAGTGCAGAGAGTCTTCTACTGCAATTAAAGTACTTAGGGGCTATTTGTAGATCATACAACCCCACTATAAAAAAATGCTACTATCCCTTTAAAGGTTAAAGGTCTGACACCTGTTTGTCTCCTCAGATGACTCGAAGCTGCTCCACGTCACCATCCCGTCCACGCCGCCGGTGGACGCCGTGCTGGGCGGCGTTCTGACCGTCCCCTGCCTGGTGTCTCTGGCCCACCCGCCGCCGTCGCCGTCCACCAACGGCCGCCACGCCGTGCTGTCGCTGCCCCGCGTCAAGTGGACCGTCCTGACTCAGGGCCGCGAGACGGAGATCCTGGTTGCCCGTGGCGACCGGGTGAGGGTGAGCGAGGCCTACAAGGACCGCGCCGCGCTGCTCAACTACGCCTACTCGCCCGCCGACCTCACGCTGCGGCTGGACGAGCTGAGGCAGAACGACACCGGCTTCTACCGCTGCGAGGTGCAGCAGGGCCTCGAGGACGCCGACGACGTGGTGCAGATCAAGGTCAAAGGTCAGAAACCTCAACAGCCATACTGTCATATCCTCACTATTGTTAAAGCAATAGTTCAACATTTGGCAATGATCCCTATAGTCATAGCAGTAGGTTTGTTACCTTTAATTGTCGGTGCAAGCTATTTTTAGAACGGCGGAGCAGAGCCGTGAGCTGCTCAGAGCTACGCTACGGAGGCTAATGGGATTTCCACGTTTCCCTTATCAAACTAAATACACAATCAACTCCAAAACGCTCTGTTGGAGCTTGGAGTTGTGACCTGCACATTCACCACACTATGAGATAATAACGTATTATTATGTAACATTACGACATATGAAGCAAATACTCGGAACTACTTTCGCTTTTGAAATCCCTCCGCCCAGCAGCCGTTTCTAGAATGTAGTTCCGGCTGCATTTGCCTCTAAAACAACTCAGTCTCGTAATGTTACATTATTATCTCAAAGCGTGGTGAATGTGCAGGTCACAACTTGTCCACCAGAGCGTTGTGGAGTTGTTGGATTGTGTATTTGATGAGGGAAAGGCGGAAGTACCGTGCGCTGTGCAGGGCTCATGTCTCTGTTCCGCCATTCTAAAAATAGCTTGCACCACCAATTGACCCTTTGTCAAGGCCCCGCCCCCCACGGTTACTGTTGCTAGGTTGGACAAACAATGGTCACGGAAGGGTCAACTCCCATTGGAAACCATTGAAAATTAGGAAGATTTAAATTGCTAGTAAGGGAAATTTGAATTAACTTACATATCAGAAAAATGGTGTCCGTGATAGAAGACAGACGTGGCTAAAGAGCGATTGAACGGGCATTACCTGACTTTTCCGAAAAATGGGGAAAAATCATTGTTTTGGTCACTCACTAGCTAGTAGCTAACGGCGCTAGCTAACGTTAGCTACAAGCTAATCTCCGCCGATCTCCTGTTTCTCCTCGTAAAACTTCACAAAGTTAAAAAGACATTAGTGGCGGTAATGTTACGTTTGCTAGATAACTTTGAAGGTATTAGATCTTCTCTGTTTATGAACACGACCAGAGAGTGGACTAGAGAATGAATGAGCTTAGCACTTAGCACAGTACAGCCAGGGAAAACGGCTCACTTCTCATGAGGACTGCACACAACAACAACAAACAAAACTTTGCAGTTAACCCCTGACCTATGCCTACAGCTCCCCCTAGTGGACCACCCCCAAACCCTATTATTAAGCTCAATTAAATACGTAACAGAAGCTTAAAGTAATATTATATGTTAGGCTAAGTATGTTTATTGATGTCTTGTGTTTAGGGAATGGGATAAAAATGACTCCAATACGTTCCAGATATTGTGAGTCGCTATTGCAGGAACCCCAGACACACATTTTAACCATATTGAAAAATTATAAAGTAGTTTTTGCCCAAAAGTTGCTGTCTACCTATCTTGTTTCATAGGGTTTCATTCCAGGGTTGTCCAACCTTAGAATGTTGCGCAACACGTGACATGGGGAGAAGCGCTCTGATTGGTGGAACAGCAGACCAATCAGAAGGCCAACAAAGGGTCAATTAAAGGTAACGAACCTACTGCTATGACTATAGGGATTATGCCAATGGGACAATTTGACAAAATGTTGAACTATTCCTTTAAGGTCTTATTCAGTCTTAATGTTTTTGTTTTATTGTGTTTGTCTTTTCTGACACTTTTGTTTTGCTTGGCTGCACTGTAAATGAGGTTTCTGCTTAAATAATGAATGAATAACCGTAAAACATTTTAAATGTTTATCTAACAAAATCGAATGATCTTATTCTTTATTGAAAATACACAGGTAGACGCAAATACAAATACAAATACAGATACAAATTGCATTCATGCACACGGACGCTTGACCATGCAGTATATTCTGCAGGTGATTGCAAAGCTAAAATCAACAACTCTCTACTTCTTCCTCTTTGCCGACATAACTCTGCATGAGCTTTAAAATAATAATGTTATTTTGCAGGTCTGGTGTGTTTGAGTGTGTTGTTGCATACTGAGTTATGTTCTCATATCACGCTGTCATTTTGTCCTCAGTCTCACAACCTTATTACAGAGTGAAACACACGTTGTGTTTGTGTTTCTGTCAGAGTGAGTTTCTGAGATTTGAAAACAGACTGAAAGGACACGACGACGACGTCCTTCACCAGGGGTCGATTCCCTCTGTGAGAAATAACATGAGAGTTATTCAGAGAAATAGTCCGATGGCTGCGACTGAAGAACGAGTGCACACACGTATGATGTAAAAGTCTGAAGGACGAACAGAGCGTCCTGTGGAGAGCAGGAGGAGGACGGCTTTGTGTTTCATGTAGCTGTGTACTGTAGCTATACACACTCTCACCGTGTGCGATGAATGGCTGTTGCGCTCGGTGCCAGCAGAGTAATAGAGTATAGATTCTCTGACCACTGTTATTTGTGAGCTACTATGTCAGAGGCACTGATTGCTGCCTTCACTGGGGCTGCGTTAAACACAGCGTCCAGAGCAACGACAACAACAACAACACATACACTCCTCCTACTGCACACTCCCTGTGAGAAACGCACTTTAAAACTCAATCAGACTCACAACAAGGACGTTCACCTGCAAAACTAAACCACAGTCTGTTGTGTGTGTGTTGGCCCAGGAGTGACGCCCCCTAGTGACAGGATGATATTGTTTGTCTGTGCAGTGCTGATTCCTGCTCTGAATAATTTAGTGTTCAATAAATAAAATAACTCGACCTCTACAATAGATTTTTTTTTTTACCAGTAAAGAAAAAGGTGGCTCTCTTGCACTGCAAAAACTCAAAATCTTACCAAGAATATTTGTCTTATTTCTAGTCAAAATGTCATTTCTAGTCGAAACAAATCTCATTCTAAACTAACCCTAACTAAAACTCATCACATTAAAAAGTAGCTTGTTTTTAGACACTTTTTACTTCTTTCAAGCATATTTTCACTTGAAAAAATCTGGGTTTTTTTTCTTATTACAAGCACAAAAAACTTGCTTTCACTGGCAGATTTTTCTCCATATTTCAAGTGAAAATTTGTTTGAAACAAGTGAAAATGATCTAAAAACAAGTTGATTTTTAGGTGATGATTCTTATTTTAAGTGAAAAGAGTTTAGTTTTGACTAGAAATTAAACATTTTGACAAGAAATAAGACTAATATTCTTGGAAAGATTTTGAGTTTTTGCAGTGTGGTAAAGTTTCTTAGTCTCAGTGCAATGAATCATTGATGCTTCATGATACATTATTGATCCCAGCCAGGATCTTTCTGTTCTTCTATTCACTTATTTATTGATAATTCTCATTCCGACCTTTAATTAGTGTGTTGTCAGCAGTTAAGTAACTGAAAACTTACCAATATCAGGTCTTATGGAGCAGGTTGCAGGTAAAACGCTCAGAGAAATTAAATTATACAAGTTGTTGGATGGTGGTGAGTCCAGGTGGTGAGGGGGCGGGGCTTTGTTGTGACATCACAAAGTGACAGGAAGTCCTGACGGCTGGTTTTTAAAGCCTCAGTTTCTGAATACAGGCTGTGTGCATTTCTCTGTGGACTGAGGCTTTGATACTTTCACAGTATTAATATAGAACCTAGAGCTGCTTTATAATCACACTACACATGGACATCTACCTTTATACTGTATGGAGCTTTAATACAAACATCTACCTTTATACTGTATGGAGCTTTAACACAAACATCTACCTTTATACTGTATGGAGCTTTAATACAAACATCTACCTTTATACTGTATGGAGCTTTAATACAAACATCTACCTTTATACTGTATGGAGCTTTAACACAAACATCTACCTTTATACTGTATGGAGCTTTAACACAAACATCTACCTTTATACTGTATGGAGCTTTAACACAAACATCTACCTTTATACTGTATGGAGCTTTAACACAAACATCTACCTTTATTTTGAAGGAGCTTTAACACAAACATCTACCTTTATACCGTATAGGGGTGGTGTTTCATTACCGTGACGCTTCCAGCCGCTACGCCTTCACCTTCGAGCTGGCCAGAGAGGCGTGCGAGGACATCGGTGCTGAAATCGCCTCTCCGGAGCAGCTCCTGGCCGCCTACCACAGCGGATACGAGCAGTGCGATGCGGGCTGGCTGTCAGACCACTCAGTGAGGTGAGTGAGGACCTGAGAGGAAGCGGTTAGGACACAGCTACACTCTCTGAGAGCTGGATCAAGTGGCCTCTTATCCTGCAGTTTTGGAGGGTGATGGAGGTTTGAGACACTCAGATGTTCAGGTAGCTGAACTTGTTAAAGGGATAGATAGTTCACCCAAAATTGAAATTTCACTCATTATCTACTCACCCTCATTGTCGACTAAGGTGCTGGGAGAAGTTTCAGAGTCCTCCGTGGCTTCTCTGAGTTACAGGGGGTCTCGGCGTAGCAGTGCATGTCCATATGACGGTTGCAAATGGATACCAACTGTCTTCGTAACAAAAAGACACACCAAAAAACATCCAAATACCTCCATGCTGCTCGTATGTAATGTCTGTCTTGTATTGGAATTTTTTTTTTTTTATTTATTTAGCCTTTATTTAACCAGGTAAAAAGACCCGTTGAGATCGAGATCTCATTTTCAAGGGTGACCTGGCCAAGAGGGCAGCAGCACACGTCGTCAACATTATAAAAATACAAAATACATTACAATATTACATTATAATAAATAGGGCCATAATACAGTAGAGGTTAAAACAAAAGTGCAAGGAGCAAGGGGGGCATGGTGACAAGGTTGGTCAGCAAAGGCACCGCTCAATTGATTTTTGTTGTCGGACCTTTAAGAAGTGACAAAAAACATTAAAAGATACAAGTTCAGACAATTTCAGTTCAGCCTGGAGGTTGTTCCATGTTGATGGAGCAGTGTAACTAAACGCTTTTTTCCCTAATTGAAGCCCCGAAATGTGAAATTGTCCCGAAAAAAATTAAATAAGTCTATTTTTCAAGCTTGTTTCGAGAAGCTTCCGCTACAAACAAGCTTGAAATATAGACTTACTTATTTTTTTCGGGACAATTTCACATTTCGGGGCTTCAATACAAGACGGACATTACATACGAGCAGCATGGAGGTATCTGGATGTTTTTTGGTGTGTCTTTTTGTTACGAAGACAGTTGGTATCCATTTGCAACCGTCATATGGACATGCACTGCTACGCCGAGACCCCCTGTAACTCAGAGAAGCCACGGAGGACTCTGAAACTTCTCCCAGCCCTTAGTCCACATGCGGGGGAGTAGATAATGAGTGAAATTTCAATTTTGGGTGAACTAACTATCCTTTTAATTTGTCCTCTAAAAAAAAAACCCACAACCACGCTATAGACAGCTGCTTGATTGACATGTGGCCAAGGGAGCGTCGAGGTGGACTGACTGTGGAGCACTCAACATTTGACATGACTCGCTACATCTGCACGTTGTAGATCATCAAGTAGGCTAGAGACAGAGAGAGAAAGAGCGCCACTCGTCTGACACCATCTCCTCTACGCTCCCTCAGAGAAGAGCTGGAGAACAAGTGTGCCGGTTTGGAGAGCTGCCATTATTACACAGTCGGGGGAGAGGCACTCCTCTGTGTTTTTAGTGGCGTCGACTCGTGTCATTTCCTCCTGCAGATATCCCATTCAGATGCCGAGAGAGGGCTGTTTCGGGGACATGGACGGGATGCCGGGAGTGAGGAACTATGGACTGATGGAGCCCGACGAGCTGTATGACGTCTACTGCTACGTGGAGAATATAGAAGGTGAGGCTCAAGGACGTTATTTAAAATTTACTTTATTAACAACTTTTGAGTTATTTTTGAGCAGCTACTGTCGGTTATAACGACTTTGTCACCTTTGATTTTACTGTAGGATGCAATCAAGGGCGTAACTTTGGGTTTAACATCATTCAATCTCTACCCATATAAGGATTCTTTTTTAAAGGGATAGTTCAACATTTTAGCAAATTGGCCCATTGCCATTATCACTATAGTCATAGCAGTAGGTTTGATTGTCGGTGCAAGCTGTTTTTAGAACGGCGGAGCAGAGCCGTGAGCTGCTCAGAGCTACGCTACGGAGGCTCATGGGATTTCTTGGTTTCCCTCATCAAACTCATCAAAAACACAATCCTCAAAACGTTACGAGACAAAGTTGTTTTAGAGGCAAATTCATGTAAAACCACTGACACGTGTTCCAGTCTGGGATAGTTTTTCAGCAAACAGTCTCTGTATTTCCCTCTAAAACAACTCTGTCTGGTAACGTTGTGTTATTATCTCATAGCATGGTGAATGTGCAGGTCACAACTTGTCCACCAGAGCGTTGTGGAGTTGTTGGATTGTGTATTTGATGAGTTTGATGAAGGGAAACCAAAAAATCCCATGAGCCTCCGTAGCGTAGCTCTGAGCAGCTCACGGCTCTGCTCCGCCGTTCTAAAAATATCTTGCACCGACAATTAAAGGTAACAAACCTACTGCTATGACTATAGGGATTATGGCAATGGGGCCAGTTTGCCAAAATGTTGAACTATCCCTTTAAGCAAATAAAAGATAGCATTCCATATTGGCTGGATTTGATCTTTTGGGGAGTTATAACCCCCTGAACCCCCAATAAATTACATGGATGCAATGATATCCAAACACAGAGATGAAGTTTAACCTGATTATTTATGGACTTATTGTGTTGTTCTGTGTTTCTTTGTTTTTTTGAAAATCTTAGTGCAACAGTAGGCGACTGTATCTCTGATAATAGTCCAATAGTAATAATAATAGGTGCAAGTGTTTGTGTTGGACATTGCACCAACATTACAAGAATAAACCATGTTTCTAGTTTCATTTGGAAGAATGTAGCTGCTCTGCTCAGCCCTGAGCTCAGACCTCGTCCAACACCTTTTTGGATTGAACTGGATGCAAACTGTGCCAGGTCCTTATCACCCAACGTGTGCTGCAGCTCATTAATGCTCTTGTGCCTGAATGGGATCAAATCCCTGCAGCTAGGTCACTGTGGGAGACTCCACTGACAGCTCACACACACACACACACACACACACACATACACACACACACTACACAGCCAAACGTGTAGAAACCATGGTAATGAAACCATGAAATATCATAATCACGAGTTACAGAAACAGTGATAGGAGAAAAGTTGTTCTGCCAAATCTTTGATGTATAATTCTTCACTTGACTGGATTGTAGAGATATATACTATGAAAAGACCACTCCAAACTTTTCTTTACATAACAGCCATTCGATTACAGTGTCTGTTGGATTTCAACACACCTCACTCTACTTAAAGAGGCATTGATTAGGTGATCACCTGAGCCAAATCATATTTAATGAAGTAGAAAAGTAGAAGTCTAAAAACCACTGCTACGATTAAAAATTGGGGTTGTTCCACCAATGACCTCTTCCTAAATTAAAAATTTTGTGTTTTATCTTTAAAAATGAATATGAACTACTTTTCTTTTGCATTATTTGCCATTTTCTGCAAATAAATGCTCTATATGACAATCTTTTAATTTCAAATTTGGTAGAAATGTTGTCAGTAGCTTATAGAATAAAACAAAATTGTTAATTTTACTTGAACACACACCTTTAAATAGTAAAACTAGAGAAATTCATCATTTTGAAGTGGCCTCTTCATTTTTTTCCAGAGCTGTAAATTGTATATTTGATCTAAAGTTCATTAAAGGGATAGTTCAACATTTTGGCAAATTGGCCCATTGCCATAACCCCAATAGTCATAGCAGTAGGTTTGTTACCTTTAATTGTCGGTGCAAGCTATCTTTAGAACGGCGGAGCAGAGCCGTGAGCTGCTCAGAGCTACGCTACGGAGGCTCATGGGATTTCTTGGTTTCCCTCATCAAACTCATCAAATACACAATCCAACAACTCCACAACGCTCTGGTGGACAAGTTGTGAGCTGCACATTCACCACGCTATGAGATAATAACACAACGTTACCACACAGAGTTGTTTTAGAGGGAAATACAGAGACTGTTGATGAAAAACTGTCCCTGAAGGCAACGTGCATCAGCAGTTTTGCATGAATTTCCCTCTAAAACAACTCTGTCTGGTAACGTTGTGTTATTATCTCATAGCGTGGTGAATGTGCAGCTCACAACTTGTCCACCAGAGCGTTTTGGAGTTGCTGGATTGTGTATTTGATGAGTTTGATGAGGGAAACCAAGAAATCCCATGAGCCATAGCGATTATGGCAATGGGCCATTTTGCCAAAAATATTGAACTACCCCTTTAAACCCTGCCTCATGTGTATCCCTCATGTACAGGCGAGGTGTTCCACGGCTCCGCCCCCCAGCGCTTCACCTTCTGGGAGGCCAAGGCGTTCTGCCTGAGCCACGGCGCGGAGCTGGCCACCACGGCTCAGCTGTACGCCGCCTGGAACGACGGGCTCAACCACTGCAGTCCGGGCTGGCTCGCCGACGGGAGCGTGCGTTACCCCATCGTCACCCCCAGGGAGCGCTGTGGAGGCGGGGAACCGGGGGTCAGGACCGTGTATCGCTACAGCAACCAGACGGGCTTCCCCGAGGCTCAGACACGACACGACGTCTACTGCTTCAGAAGTAAGAGAACCATCTCTGCACTGCAAAACCTCAACATCTTTCCAAGAATATTTGTCTTATTTCTTGTCAAAATGTCTCATTTCTAGTCAAAACTAATCTCTTTCCACTTAGAATAAAACGCATCACCTAAAAATTAACTTGTTTTTAGATCATTTTCACTTGTTTCAAACTAATTTTCATTTGAAATATGTAGAAAAATCTGCCAGTGAAAGCAAGTTTTTTGTGCTTGTAATAAGAAAGAAAAACTGGCTCCACTATCAGATTTTTCTACTTATTTCAAGTGAAAATCTGCTTGAAAGAAGTAAAAAGTGTCTAAAAACAAGCTACTTTTTAATATGATGAGTCTTATTTTAAGTAGCATGAGATTTGTTTTGACTAGAAATGTTTTTGCAGTGTGTCTGATCGGTGTGGTGCTGTCAGTGATCAAACCTTCTCTGTCTTATTTTCCTGTCAAACACTGGATAGTTGTTGTACCTCGACCAGAAACCATTCACATGAAACAGCTGGTTATTATGACTCAGATGAAGGAGGATCTGCACCTTGGTGAACTGCTCCACTGCTTCTTCAGTCTGTTTTCTTTGCACTTGTGTCTTTGTGAAACAAACCATCAGTCACGGTTCGAGCACCGCTCCAACTGAAACTCCACAGTCAGCCAGTAAACGGTCCAAATGTCTGGACAGTAAAAGCTTATTTGATCAAGAATGCTTTGGGGACTGACTTGGAACACTGAGATGAATACCTACCTGAAACGTTGCTTGGCTGGTTTGGCATTTGGCTTTTCTGTAGATGTTGCTATAAGCTGTGTGATAATAGATGTCATTTTATTGAAAGCAGTGAGTTCATCATGAGAATCTGTTGTTGGATGATGCTGTTAAAGCCTTAAAGAAGCTCATCAAAGAGGCTTTCACCCAGTTTACACCTGGCATTAGGGATGTCACAATTACTTGTTTTCACAATTAATCGTGGTATTAAACGCTACAATTAATTAATCGTAAAGATTCCTAAATACTGTCACTTTCCAAAAAAAAGATTATGTATGAACCATATCGGCAGATGTGCGCGAAAGTAAAGGTAAATGCACAGATACTGGTCCATTTACCTAGCATAACATTGAATTGGTAGGAGTTTAAATGCTAGAGTGTCATTTGTAATTAAAAAAAAAGATTAAAATAAACATAAGAATTTGGTATAGATGACAACAATATATATTTCAAACACTTCCCTGGGGGATTAATAATTTTAATTTAATATTTTGTGTAAATAATTAGTAATGTAGGCTAATTATATTTTGGATTTATATTTGATTTTACACATTGATAGTGCAATTAATGCATAATAATTGTGATAATCATAATACCCTGATTATTTCTCAGACAATAATGTTACCAAGAAAATCTATAATGGTCACATCCCTACCTGGCATTAACATCTCGTATAGATTGTATCTAGATACAGTTTGACTGGATAGCATTTACACCTGGCATTAACATGCGTCTCCAGTGTCCACATTGAGATCCGATCACATATTTGCGTGGGTGGTTTGGCCGATCGGATCACAATCTGTCCTCAGTGTGTCTTGGGTGTACCTTCATGTGGTCAAGCACTATCCATTTGCGATCTGATCCCTGAAAACACCTACGATGCCAGGTGTCAATGCAAGGTGTAAACAGGGTGTTTGACTTTGCCGAACTGACTTGAATGCAACTTTGAAATTATTGTTTCTTTATTGACAAAGGCCTTTATGGACAAGTGATGAGGTTCCCAAACAGAAATGGTTTCATTAAATATAATGATGGGATTGACTTAACCAGGGACCAAAAACACTGGTCTCATTTTTATTGAATGTTTCCACTTGTTCACTCACTGATAAAGGTTTTTAGATGTTTCTGTTTAGATGTTTTCTTTTCTTTCTAGCATATGAAAAACCTTTGCTGTGTTAAATCCTCAACTCAGTGAAGTAACATCAGGAAAAGGTTCCAGTAAAATCTCTGTATTGTGGTAACAGTTCAACCCTCTGCTCTTCACTCCAGGCGATAACGGCCCCTATACGGAATCTCCTCAGGACTTTCTCGCCACGGAGCCAGAGGACATCGGCCAGGACATTGTTTTTGTAACTAATCCTGCTCAGGAGGAGGAGGAGGAGGAGGATGGTGTTAGTGAAGTAACAGTAGAGGGGGTTGAAGAGCTGCTGCACGCACACACAGTCAGTCCTGTAAAACGAGCTCCTGTGGAGGCTCAAGCCCCGACGAGGTGCTACGACAAGGACCAGCTGGATCTCCATCAGGCCGTCACTCCTCCCTCTGAGCCTCAGCAGCACTTCACCACCACCAGAGACACCTGGGAGTCCCACCAACCAGCACCTGAAGAGCATCCAGATGAAGATGAAGATGAAGAGTCTCACACACATCCACATCCAACCTCTGAAGCCGTAACTTCTCATGAAGCCTCCACTTTGTCTCCAGCCGATGCGACGACGACTTCAGAGAGCGAAGAGTCGTCGTCCTCGGAGACTCACATACCCGAGGAGGTTACCCACGAGACGGAGACTCTGGACACGCTGGATGTTAATGCAACATCTGGCACCGATGCAAATGAGCTGTTTAACGCTTCTTCTTCAGAGGTCCCGGTCCAGCTGGAGGAAGAAGGAGAAGAACTTCCCGTCTCGCAGGAGGACCACACTCCTCCAGACGTCCACTCTGAAGCCGAGCCGCTCCACTCCAGCACGTCCTCTTACGATGTTTCACGACGGACAGAAGAGGCCAGTGCCGGTGCTGTGGAGGAGGAGGAGGTGTCGGCGGTGGTGATGACGGCTACTTCGCCCCACTCTGAGGAAACAGATGTTCCCTCCACTGCAGCAGCTGTGACGCGTCCAGCAGAAGAGTCTGAGTCTGAGTCTGGAGAGGAGAGCGCAGACCATGAAATACAAGAGCAGGGGACTCCAAGTGGGATCGGAGTGGACACTTCTGACATCACCGAGCCGCTCCCTACGACTGGTTCGACTGAATCACCTGATTCACTTGAAACTGATTCCACTGATTCACCTGATTCACCTGAAACTGATTCAACTGATTCACCTGATTCAACTGGTTCGACTGATTCAACTGGTTCGACAGATTCAACTTCTTCAGGTAAGTGTACAGTGAATATTAAAGGGATAGTAGCATTTTTTTTTTAAGTGGGGTTGTATGATCTACAAATAGCCCCTAAGTACTTTAATTGCAGTAGAAGACTCTCTGCACTCCTCCCGTTAGCAACGCCAGCCCATAATAGCCCTCCCCAGAGATTTACAACATACAGTGTTGTGAATGGACCCAAAGAAACGGCCTATTTTCACGACCTAAAAGAGGTTTTACCTGAAATACACAGTTCCATTGTTCGCTATAATATAATTTTTTCCAGCCCCTCAAAGTGCAGGAAAAATGCAGTTTTTATTTGGACCTAACCAACTGCTGATCGGCGGGCGCTAACCCTGGGCGGAGGGATACGTGAGTTGGTTAGATCCAAATAAAAACTGCGTTTTTTGAAGGGCTGGAAAAAATTATATTATAGCAAACAATGGAACTGTGTATTTTTTTTCAGGTAAAACCTCTTTTAAGCCGTGAAAATAGGCCGTTTCTTTGGGTCTGTTCACAACACTGTATGTTGTAAATCTCTGGGCAGGGCTATTATGGGCTGGCGTTGCTAACGGGAGGAGTGCAGAGAGTCTTCTACTGCAATTAAAGTACTTTGTAGATCATACAACCCCACTTTAAAAAAATGCTACTATCCCTTTCAAGTCCTACATTACAGACATCTGATGACAGACGGTTACAGACTACACTGGCTATTTTAGCAGTTTCTGTTTCCCCATAATGACCATGTGAGGGTCAACTGAAAAACTTTACAAAAATTAATAGGCTCTGCACACTCTCAAATTTGACATTTTAACATGCAAACCTAGTTAAGATTTTGGAAACTGGTCACATGAGCCATAACATCTGGGTTATATATTCCAGATGTTTGTTTTATTTCTTAGGTTAAATCCTATTTTTTCCTCCGCAGGTTTTTTTCTTTTTTCTTCTATTTCCTGTTCAATTTTGCATTTTCAAACTGAGAATTGACATTTTATCATGTAATTTCAGATGAGCTCTTATTTTGACAGGTTACGATGTGGAGCACTCAGGTGTAACCATGGAGACGTCCATCCCAGTGGACCAGAGCGAGGAGGAGGATCCAGAGGAGCAGAGTGGACACGTCCATCCTGCAGAGATCCCCTCAGCAGCAGAGGTCGTCACGGTGACCGACGACTCCGACTCCGGCTCCGGCTCCGGCTCCACCGTCGACGCTCCCGTCCTAATCAACGATCCTGTCACCATGGTAACCTCCGTGGCGTCCGTGACCTCGTCTCCTCCGTCAGCAGAGATCATCATCACCTTGGTACCCGACAGCGACGCTCCGTCTGAGGCCGAACATCTGGAGGTCGTCGTGCAGGAGGGATTAGGACGCAGCTCCGAGGAGTTCCTCAGCACGGTACAAGTTAGTTAGTTAGTTAGTTTCATTTATTGTCCACGGTGTGGAAATTTGTTTTTGGTCTCATAAAAACAACAAGCAGGACAACAACAACAACAATAGGGCTGGGACGATATGCTTTTCTCCCGATTCGATTCTTCTACAATTTTTTGGATGGCGATTCGACTTAAATTGCGATCATTGGCGCCGATTTATGTTTTTGCCCGTGGGTGCGCCCGCGCGTCGGGGGGGGGTATTATATTATATGTATTATCCCCCCCCGACGCGTGCACAACTAAACTGGGCTCTACAAACACTGGTTCGCTCATTATTAATAAATAATAGCCGACTGTACAACTGAAAATATTGTAGCAACCCCGCAGTGATGTTCTTGTTATGCTGTTTAAGTTGTGTGATTTCTGACTGACTGTGAATGTGTACGGTACGGGGGGCCGGGGTGAGTGTGAGGACAGCTGTGTGTGTGTGTGTCTGTGTATAGGTGAGTGAGGAGGAGCAGAGGAAGAAGTGAGAGCTATCAGATAAGTTTGTGTTACGTTGTTGTAGTTACGTCGGGCCAGACCCTACAATATGAATAAGAACGTGTGCTTAACATGGACGTCGGACGCGAAATAGCCGCGGAGCGGAGCCAGTTTCCTTTCAGTGTGCCAGATGCGCCAGAGCGTGCACCTCTGTGCCAGGCTCGCGCTCTGCCGCGATTTGTGTTTATTCATCACAGAGCGCGAGAGAGATTAATACACACATTCACACAGGCTACACACACATATACACGACACACAGCTGAGGGGCCAAGGCGCGGCACGGAGAAATGCGCATCTGGTGGCGTGCCCCCCGTGGGTGCTCAACCTGGTCACTCGTACCCCGGAGCACCCACGGAATCAGCGCCTATGATTGCGATTCTACGATATTGCCGATTCTCTCGATTTTTAGTCTGCATCTTTAACATTTATCTACACACAAATACTGTAGGAGCCTATAAAATTTATGGGAATTAACTGGAAATTGGGGGTAATTTAAACAAACTGTATCATATCCAAACATAAATGTTTTTTTTTTTTGTCATAAGCAGACATCCATGCAAAATAATACAATTAAAAAACATGACATTTCAACAGATTTATTTGTGAGTAGAACTTTATCAAGTTTTAATTCTTGTATGAACAATCAATTCTTTTACTGAACCACAAAAACATGAATGTTGACTAAAATATTACTATATATATACATATTACCACGATGGTGTCTGATCATCTGCGAACCTCCGACTTTCATTCTTGATCAATGAAAACATTCTTGCCAAGTGTTTTCGCTTTTGTCCGTCTTGCGCTGGTCCAAGAATTTCACCGTGCTTGCGGAGGCTCATGGGAAATGTAGTGAAAACACTTCGCTTTCCATAGATATTCAAGTGTACTTGCATTAAATCTGGTTGTTTTAGTATGCTACAATATATTTTTCACAACTATATTTAAGTTCCCTGTTAAGGGCCAACCTTCAATTTTGTAAATTTCTGATTTATTCCCATTTATTCCCTTTTATTCCCATATATTCCCGTTAATTCCCATGGAAAGTTTCCAGCTTTGAAAATTCCCGGAATTTTACAACCCTAGTTCTTATAAACTGTTTCCATAATGTGCTGCTTACTCACTCTGAAGGTAAAAAGCGTCACCGCCACGGGGAACACCGAGGGGGCGGAGCCAGACGACACGGAGGGATCGGGTGAATCATCGGGAGAAAGCTCGGGATCGAAACCAGAACTCCTGCTGCTGCCGAACCCGACCGCCTCATCGGATCACAGCTCAGAGGGAAGCAGCGGAGAGGACGGATCGGAGCTGGGCACCGGCGCTCCTCCGCCCTCAGATATAAAGATCACTCTGATCCCTCACCTGACGCTCACACCGGGCTGGGAACCCGAGCCGTCCTACTCCACACCGCAGGAGTCCCGGTCCGACCGAGAGTACAGCGGAGAGACGCCGGTCACCGAGGAAACGGAGTCTGAAGACGACTCCACGGAGCACGAGGTCGTGTTGGAGATCTCCACCCGGAGCATCCACGGTGAGTTTTACACATTATTCCCATAGAAAGCAACTCAAAGTTTGTTTTAAAAGTTCACTGGAAATAAAACATGAAAAATGGAGACAAACAACCTCACACACTCAATGGACACTTTATTATTATTTATTATTCTATTTTAAGTTATTTTTATGGCCGTTTTTATGCCTTTATTAAATAGGACAGTGAATAGAGACACTTTGAACCATGCCAGTGAATCAGATCAGTTTTATTATCTCAAGGCTCTTTACAAAGTCAGAATTGACCGTGTTACACTATAAATAAATAAATATAATATAAATAGGAGCCAAGAACTGGCTGAACACTTTATTATTAGTGTACGAGTTAATCTTCTTTGTTTTGTTAATAAACAGTTTGAGCTCAGTGAGTTTCTTTTTGTTAGCGTGTCTGACATTCAGGCCCAGTCTTAGAGCCTCTCAGCGGATCTTTTGGTTGACGTCATGTTGCTACATAAATATATAAATATATGTGTGGACTTTAATATTCACACTAAGATTCTACAGATGTTCTCCCTCACCTTTTAATTTGGATCAAAGTGTCTGACACGTCATGTGATGTAAAGTTAAAACCTGACAATGTTATAGAGAGAGAGCCCAATGCATCATGGGAGAGTCGTCCCAGCAGTCCAGGTGTTGTAGCCATTTGGTTGCTGCACAGGCTGTGGTCGGAAAAAGGTTTTCGACCATCCCTGTTGTGTAAGGACTTTAACTTTTAACTCTCTTCATTAAATTGATGGTATTTTCCTTATTTTTGGAATTTATTACAGTATTAATATTGAACTAGGTTTTGTCATCAATTGTCAATGGTATGGTAGGTCTGCAGCAGCATAACTAAGACCTGGTTCAGGTCTCACCTGTACAGAAGCCCTAAAGGGTCATACATATTTTATCTCCTCCATTTTCTTGCGATAACAAGATATTTTTACTCCATTTTTCCAAGATAACGAGATAATTAATTTGAGAGATAATGAATGAAACGTGATAGGCCTGAGATTTCTTCACGTTTCATTCATTGTCTCTCAAATTAATTATCTTGTTAATCTCGGGAAAATGGAGGAAACAGAGGAAAATGATCTCGTTATCATGGGAAAACGGAGGAAATAATGAATGTATATGTATGACCCTTTAGGGCTTCGGTAGACCTGAGCTCTGTAGCCATGGATCTTCAGAACCACAGCGTCTCTCTCTCTGCTGCAGTGAAGTAAAAGCAAAGTAAAGCAGTGGTTTCTCCTGAGGCTCATACATCAGATGGTTACAGCACCGGAGCAGGACGGAGGGTTTTTAAGGAGCGTCTCCGTCCCCGGGTCAGACACTGTGAAGCTGAATTAATGTCTCATCTATAATTAAAAGCACAGATTGATGATCTTAACGTCAGATAAAAGTATTAGTGTAACGTGTCACAACCAGCTGCTCTGCTGCAGATGAATCAGCCTCAGTGTGAGTCCTGCAGGTTGTTAATGAACGCTCAGTGTGGAGGACAGTGGAGGCTGCTGGTTGAAGTATTATCACAGTTTGACTCTGTTGTTGTGTTTCTATTGAGCTGCTCGGCCAATTAAATCCTGCTTTAAACTACTGAAGGTGTTATTATCTCTGCTCTTATTCTAAAGACTGGACAACCAGCTCCTTCTCCACATTAATGAGCTCATCAATATAGAACTACATGACGTCTCATTGACTCTGTATTTATTATTAGAATAAATCCCTGTATGTATATTAGAGAGATAAAGATTAGTGATCATATATTAGATTAAATCCAGCTAGATAAATTTATAAATTAATTTATTGTATAGATTATAATGACAAGGAAGCTTGATAGCTAATTTATGAATAGTGGGTGGGAGTAAACAAGTTTTACTTCTTCCCACTCCTTTTCGGATATGAAAAAAAAAACAAATGATCTTCATTTTTTTTTTTTTTCATGTGTTGTCTTTGTAAAGTATTTATTTGTTATGTCTGTCCATTACTGTATTCTTATTTCTTTTAACACATCCGAAATAAAATGAAAAAAAAATGAATAAGACATATAAAAATGATATAAACTGTATGTATACTCATCAAATGTTATATACGTAGATATAGTATATCTATCTCAAGGCATGTTAATACGCTGTATGTGGATGTTATAAACAGTGGGTTTCCCATAATTTAAAGACAGATCTGTTTACAAGGAAATATATTATTCATATATATGCTGTTTTAATGATTTAAATCTAATAAATATGTGGTCAGACCATCTTAAAGCAAATAAATATATCACCACACTGCAAAAACTCAACATCTTTCCAACAATATTTGTCTTATTTCTTGTCAAAATGTCTCATTTCTTTTCTTTTCACTTAAAATAAGACTCATCACCTAAAAATTAACTTGTTTTTAAATCATTTTCACTTGTTTCAAACACATTTTCACTTGAAATAAGTAGAAAAATCTGCCAGTGAAAGCAAGTTTTTTTGTGCTTGTAATAAGAAAGAAAAACTTGCTCCACTATCAGATTATTTCAAGTGAAAATCTGCTTGAAAGAAGTAAAAAGTGTCTAAAAACAAGCTACTTTTTAATGTGATGAGTCTTATTTTAAGTAGAATGAGACTTGTTTTGACTGGAAATGACATTTTTGACTGGAAATGAGACAAATATTCTTGGTAAGACTTTGAGTTTTTGCAGTGCATAGAGGTATTCTAAATATATCTACATATGCAAATTGTATTATGGATGTTTAAAATATGTTCTAAAAACATATCTTTACATATCTGGAGGAGGTTTATATGTGATAATGTGTAGGGACATATTGGCCATATATATATTTCTGAGAGTCAGATGACATGTCTTATAACAAGCTGCAGCCCAGAGAAGCTGCTGTGTCGTCCACAAATCCTGCAGGACAACAACAGCTGGTTCACTGCAAAAACTCAACATCTTTCCAAGAATATTTGTCTTATTTCTCGTCAAAATGTCTCATTTCTAGTCAAAACTAATCTCTTTCCACTTAAAATAAGACTCATCACCTAAATAATTTACTTGTTTTTAGATCATTTTCACTTGTTTCAAACTAATTTTCACTTGAAATAAGTAGAAAAATCTGCCAGTGAAAGCAAGTTTTTTGTGCTTGTAATAAGAAAGAAAAACTTGCTCCACTGTCAGATTTTTCTACTTGTTTCAAGTGAAAATTAGTTTGAAAGAAGTAAAAAGTGTCTAAAAACAAGCTACTTTTTAATGTGATGAGTCTAATTTAAGTATAAGTAGATTAGTTTTGACTAGAAATAAGACAAATATTCTTGGTGAGATTTAGAGTTTTTGCAGTGTTGAGCTTCACATGTGGATGAGTTGATGAGTCACTTCACCGTTTCCTGTCTTAACAGATCACGAGTCAGAGGCAGCAGAGACGGCGCCCGGCAGCACTGACGAGCCCTCAGGTAAGATGTGCACCTGGCATCCAGATGATCATGATGAAGAGGAGGACGCCAACGCCGCTGCCGCCGCCGCCTCGCACACGACAGACTCTCATGATGTGACGCTGCCGGCTCCCACCGCCCAGCCAGAGGGGTTCAGAGGAGAGGAGCAGCTGACGGCCATGTCTGCTGCTAAAGTCTCCATCCTCAGACAACGAGGAGACGCCGAGGGTGAGAGGACGCTTCATGTCTTCACTTTACTCTCCTCACTTCAGCTGCTTTAATAAACTCAGACTAATAAACTCCTACTGCAGGTTCATGCAGACCAGAGACAGGAAGTCTTCATGTAGGCTACTGTTAATATTTAATGTGCTTTGTCACAAACACAAGAAAAAAATAAGACCAGATTTAAACCAGATTTAAACCAGATTTAAAGCAGAAGTAAGTGATATTTTTGTGTTAATATAAGTCTTAAATAGTTATATCTTCCGACAGCAATCACTTACATAGAGTGTTTGGTCTGAAACACGGGTCTGTCAGTCACTCTGCTCTGCTCTGAGCCCAGGAGAAAACTTTCCTTGTATCCTACAAGTTTTATCCAATGAGGAGAGAGAACGGCATGCAGGGCTGTGTGTGCAGCCAAGGGACGCCGTGTAGGGACGAGGACTGTTATGGTGCGTTCAAGGCAACTCGTAACTCGTGTTTTTCCGACCTGTGAAGTGGTACCAGTTCGATCTGGTACGAGTTCACGGGTCGGAAGTTACGAGTGGCCGTTATAGTGACTTTCACAGGTAAAACAGGTCGGAAAAACACGAGTGGGTTGCCTGGAACGCTACAAAGTCGTAAGTTGTGACTTGAAGCTGTAATTTACGGTTTCAAAAGCCTGCCTGGAACGCAGCATTAACTAAAACGACCGGATCGCTTACTTCTGCTTTAAAAATAATATATTTTTAGTTATATTCAAGACCCAAACAAAAAAAAATTTGAATTTGGACTTTTTTTTTAGAAATAAAGTGTGACGCCAATTTTTTTTGGGGAAAAAAATGATCGCAACAAATCAAGATAAGGTAGAAATGCATAACAAAAAATGGGAAAAACTTATGTTTGAGTAAGGTATATTAAAGGAGCATTATCGCAAATACAGTACAGCAATAATAGCAATAAAAAAAAACTGAAATATGCAATAAATAGGTCGAGGGGAGCCATAACTATATGTATACAAAATATAGCCAACACTGTAGTGTCTGTGGAGCAAATGCAGAATTTCTTTTTGTTATGAGACAAGCCGGCCCGGCCGCTCCTGAACAGCATGCTATTTGGATGTTTACTTCAGATACGCTGCACAACCGGCCTCATCTAGTGGCCGAACAAAGAATTGTAATTTGCGTTAATGCTCCTTTAAGTAGTTACTGTAAATATAAATTTAGTATGTTTCACATCCCTTTTTTTTATTTTACTTTTCTGTCCTGTTTCGGTCCTGCTGCTTCATCATGTCGTCAGCTTTGTTCTGTCCTTTGTTTTCTGTTTGTCTGTTTTTGGTCAGTGTATTGTCAGTTTATAAATTATGTATGTTATTGCCTTGTAATTGAAGTACTTAAATCAGTTTATTTTTTAGTACAATTTGAATTTTTACCACTTTTCTGTCTCTTAAATGATAAATTAACATATTTGATTCATAAGACAGTTTATTTATCCCACACATGGGAAGTTTGGTTTATAAATAAAATATATAACAAATATAGAAATACAAAATGATATAAAACAAACATAAAAAGTGAGAGAGAGAGAGAGAGAGAGAGAGAGAGATTCTGTACTGTTATGTGCCAATAGCCTATATTTCAAGAGTTCCAATACCTTTTTCTTTCTTGTGCAAACACAAAATTATTTACAGGTTATTAACACCTCCAGATTATTCACTGCATGTCATAATATACTTAAAAGTTATTACAGTAACTATTCAGAACTTTATTATACTCACTATAGTTGCAGAAGTGACTCAGCAGTGTTTCCCATTCCTGATGTGACGGCGCCCTCTGCTGGTGTGAGTTTAGATCACAGGCCTGAAAACTCAGGTTGAATTTCCATTCAGAGAGAATGAATGAATGAATGAAAATACAATAAAATAAAGAGCTAAGACATAACAAAACACCGCACATTGTTCGAAAAAGGAGTGGGTACAATACTTTTTTAATTTCCCACCCCTTTTTAACTACTCTTCAGTTTATAACTACACAGATATCCTAACTACATAATACACCTATATAAATATATACCATATATACACTTCATATCTATTTAAATATATAATTACAAAAATAAATACGGTATATACTACACACATATCCTCGTAAATATAAATATATATATAAACTATCCCCATAAATAAATATACCATATACTAAGTTAGTTACAATATAACAATCAACCCTATTCTATTTATAGATTTATCCCTCATCATCCTGTTAACATACTTCCTCTTCCATATACTTGTTTTAAAAAAAAAAGTTGTACCTTTTTTTAACAGATTTATATTTGCACTTGACATGCACATGCTTTTCATATTTGTTTGAACCTTTTTTTAAATTTAGGTCTCCCCTTAGATTATATCCCCCTTCCCTTTCACTAAACATTCCTTGTATATTTTTTGCCAATAGAGAAAACAGACCTGGAAACAAACTAGATGAAATGAAAAGTTAGCATGTTTGATTATTGCGACTGTCTCCACATGGTTTCTTCTGAGATAATTAATATTTACTATATTCCAGAGATATATTTTAAGTTGCCTTGTGTTGTGTGCTGTGATGCTCCTGCAGACTCGTGCCTGGAGAACCCGTGTCTGAACGGAGGAACGTGTGTGGACGGAGAAACGACGAGATGCGTCTGTCTGCCCGGTTACGGAGGAGATCTGTGTCAGAAAGGTTCGGTGTCTTAGAAACCGGTGTCCTCTTGTATGACAAGCCATTTTAACATTTAAAAGCCAGACTGGATATATGTTGTAGATATCTGTAATTCAGTTTTGCCTCTAGTCAGAAAGAACATTTCAGATATCTGCAACTACGTTCTTCCTATCCACAATTGTCATCTCAGATATCCACAACTACGTACGTTCTTCCTGGGATAAATGACGTCACTTTTGCCATTCATGTGTATGGGGTTTGTCATTACAGATATCTACAATTCAGTTGCAGATATCCGCTATGTGAATTACAGACATCTGTAACTGAATTACAACTAATTCCAGTTTGAGATATATACAATTTGATTCTGACTAGTCATAATTCATATCTACATGTCCCTTTCAGATATCTTAAATTAAGTTTTGACTAGGCGAAATGAAGTTGTAGATATCTGTAACTGGAATTATGACTAGTCAAAATGACAGTGAAGATATATCAAACTGGAATTAGTACTAGTCGTAATTCAGTTACAGATATCCGTAATTCACATAGCGGATATCTGCACAGCAAAAACTCAAAATCTTTCCAAGAATATTTGTCTTATTTCTTGTCAAAATGTCAAATTTCTAGTCAAAACTAAACTCTTTTCTCTTAAAATAAGACTCATCACCTAAAAATGAACTTGTTTTGAGATAATTTTCATTTGTTTCAAACTAATTTTCATTTGTTTCAAACTAATTTTCACTTTTTCACAAGTTTTTGTGCTTGTAATAAGAAAGAAAAACTTGATCCACTATCAGATTTTTCTACTTATTTCAAGTGAAAATCTGCTTGAAAGAAGTAAAAAGTGTATAAAACAAGCTACTTTTTAATGTGATGAGTCTTATTTTAAGTAGAATGAGATTTGTTTTGACTAGAAATGACATTTTGACTAGAAATAAGACAAATATTCTTGGTAAGATTTAGAGTTTTTGCAGTGTGCAACTGAATTATAGATATCTGTAATGACAAACCCCATACTGTACATACACATGAACGGCAAAAGTGACGTTATTTGTCCTAGGAAGAATGTAGTTGCGGATATCTGGAATGTTCTTTTTGACTAGAGGCAAAACTGAATTACAGATATCTTGAATGAAAACTCCCAACTATTCAAAATGTAATTACGACGAGTCAGAAAGACGTTGTTGAATGATATCTACAATGTTAATTCCGGATAGTCAAACTCAGCTTTTAAATGTTAAATCAGCTTGCCATACTCTCGTCCCTCAGACGTGGAGCTGTGTGAACCCGGCTGGGAGAAGTTCCAGGGCTTCTGTTACCGACACTTCACCAAGAGGCAGAGCTGGGAGGCGGCCGAGCAGCACTGTCGCATGTGTGGAGGACACCTGATCTCCGTGATGACGCCCGAGGAGCAGGACTACATCAACAGTAAGACCTTCAGCAAACAGGAAGCAAAGAAAACAACAACAGGTAGAGGAGATTTATCTGAGTCCAGGAGGGAAGAAGATCTGCAGCTGGTTAGAGAGCCAACGTTCAGCAGTTTGGATTTCAAATGAGTTAGGAAAGGTTTTGCATGTTTTAAAGTCACAAATACAGTGGCCTTAAAGGGATAGTTCACCCAAAATCCAAATTTCACTCATTATCTACTCACCCTCATGTGGACTAAGGGCTGGGAGAAGTTTCAGAGTCCTCCGTTCCTTCTCTGAGTTACAGCGGGGCTCCGTGCAGCACTGCATGTCCATATGACGGTTGAGAATGGAGCTCACTTTTCTTCGTCCAAAAAGACACACCAAAAAACATCCAAATACCTCCATGCTGCTCGTATGTAATGTCCGTCTTGTATTGAAGCCCCGACATGAGAAATTGTTCAGAAAAAAAATTAAATAAGTCTATGTTTTAAGATTGTTTGTAGCGGAAGCTCCCAGTGTCTCAGTTCACTGCTCTTCCTGTGTCACCGGCGGAACAATTTCCCATGTCGGGGCTTCAATACAAGACGGACATTACATACGAGCAGCATGGAGGTATTTGGATGGTTTTTGGTGTGTCTTTTTGGATGAAGAAAAGTGAGCCCTAGTCAAGGTAACGTGTCGTGAGAGTGGGTAAGTGCTGGTCCATTCATGTTTACAGCATCTGGACCCTCACAGACTCTCACACTCTGTCACTTAGAGCTGACGTCACTTCAGTCAGAGAGGGTTCAGGGCTTGAGTCTTTAGGGGATTGGAACTGGGCCAATAAAGCGAGGGACCGGTCTGGGGCCTTTAGTTGTTCTTCTTCTTGACTTTAGAAGTTGTGCAGACAGCTTCCTGTTAGTGGGTTTGACAATAAGCTGAGTTTGTTTGGTTTATTAGAACGTCAATATCACATGTTGTTATTGATCACATGGACTGTTAGCTTAGCATTAGCCTTTAGCCTGGTCCCTCACTTTATTGTGTCCTCCAGAAACACTTCCTGTTGTGTTTTTACAGTTCATGTGTTGATGATTTTTTCTGATTTTATTGCATGTTTGTGTCTTTTGAAATGAAAGTACACTTTTCATTTTTCATTTTCTTTATTTTCCAGCTTCAGTTTACTCTTGAAGCTCAGTGTGTAGAGCAATAAAATCATGACCTTAATACATTCGTCCATCATCAGAGTGAAATGATAAATCACATCTCACAGTGTTGACGACCTGGTTGATCAGTCAGCTGCTGATCGATCAGCTGTATTGAACGCACAGACCTTCATGTCGTCATAGAAACATGGAGTTTCCTGTAGGTGACGCTCTGCACCAGACGAAGCTGCACATGATCTCAGGTGTTAACCAGACCACGATCTGTCCTGCAGGTATCGAACCTGTGATCTGATCTCCCACTGGGACATTCCTCCCACTCGGGGAAAAAAAAAAAAAAAAAACACCTCAGAAGTGAAGAGTTTGTTTAAAGACGCGTCTTCGTCTTCTCGTCTTCGTCCAGACAAGAAGACACAACAACGAGCGTTTCATGTCCTCGTTCTTTTTCTACTTTTTATTTGTATTTAGTTTTCTGTGGAACACGTCACGCTTTTTGAAGTTGGTGTTGGTGTTTCGTCTGGTGAACGAGGCCGTGAGATAACTATCTGACATTCCTCCGGCTGTGGTTTTTGTTACTGTGCGGGCTGTTGCCATGGATACTGTAGAGATGGATCATCAGACTGTTGTATAAGAAGCACAGGGTTGTATAATAAGTCTTTTAATGGACTTAAGTGTTTATTTATAACAAAAGTTAATATTTTTCATCATCGAAGGTGTTACATTGATTATTTATTAGTTAATTTACACAACGTGTGTGTGAGATCATGTGACTGGATTCAGGATCAAGTTTTGACTTTTGACTTTTGACTCATTTCAGAAACAGAAACTTTCAAAATGTTTTGTTTCATTGCTTTATTCAAAACATACATGAGCTATAACACAAGAGTTGCTCCATATTAATTAACCTCCTAAATATTAATAAACATAAATGTGTAGGATTGATATTTACAGTACATGTTTTGTGGTAAAACAGAACAAGAAGCCACATAAGAGCACACAGATACAACATACAGTATGTAATAATAGATAAAGACATAAAGAGTAAAATAAAATAAAAAAACAATCACTAATAATAATGATTATGGAAAATAAATTCAATAAACAGAAGAAAACAGGGCGCAGCTTTGTAGGAATCACTTCAGTTGAGATCATCACCCCATCCTTTTATTGAAATATTATATAACAGGAAGTGTCAAGTGATAAATGTCCAAACACAAACTAACTTCCTTCATCCATTGTGAAACTGAAGTGAAACAGATGTTTGAATCTGGACAAAAACATCTGGATCAAGTATTCAACATGTACAGTTTAGGTTTAAACATGACCAGGTTGGTTTTTCTCACTCTCTCTTGTATCTGTACCTGATGTTTATTTTTCAGACAAGTACAAAGAATACCAGTGGATCGGACTCAGTGACAGAACCATCGAGGGAGACTTCCTCTGGTCCGACGGAAACCCAGTGGTGAGAAAACCGGAAAATTGAAGTTTAATAAAGAAAAAAAACCCTCAAAAGCTTCCACAGGAATTTAATAAATACAGGTTCATCTCAATAAATTAGAATATCATGGAAAAGTCTATTTCCAGTAGTCAAACAGCCCCAACCAAGTATTGAGTGCATGTTTTAATTGGTCTTTTGTAATATTTAAATGTTTGAGATATTGAATTTGAGGTCTTCATTCAATGTAAGCCATATAATAATCATTACAATTAAAAGAAATTGAATAAATAAAGAATGAAATGTTTCATTCTGTGTGAAATGGATCTATATAATGTATTAGTTTCACTTTTTGAATTGAATTACTGACATAAATAAACGTTTCCATGATATTATTCTACACTGCAAAAACTCAAACTCTTTCCAAGAATATTTGTCTTATTTCTTGTCAAAATGTCTAATTTCTAGTCAAAACTAATCTCTTTCCACTTAAAATAAGACACATCACCTAAAAATGATCTTGTTTTTAGATCATTTTCACTTGTTTCAAACAAATTTTCACTTGAAATAAGTAGAAAAATCTGCCAGTGAAAGCAAGTTTATTGTTCTTGTAATAAGAAAGAAAAACTTGCTCCACTATCAGACTTTTCTACTTCTTTCAAGTGAAAATTTGCTTGAAAGAAGTGAAAAGTGTCTAAAAACAAGCTACTTTTTAATGTGATGAGTCTTATTTTAAGTATAATGAGATTTGTTTTGACCGGAAATGACATTTTGACTAGAAAAAAGATAAATATTCTTGGTAAGATTTTGAGTTTTTGCAGTGTAATTTATTGAGATACACCTATAAAACGTCTATAAAAAGCAAAGCAAAGCAGGTGTCGGCCATGATTGTGAATGTGAATGAGTTTCTTTGATTGGTTTGTTCTTCTGTTGAGTTTTATTAATCCAGTTTTTTCACCGTCCTGTTGCAGAAGAGACACAAGTGTCCAGAACTTGTGTTTTCATAATTTTCACGCTGAGATTACAGTGATTTAAAGAGAAGCTGTGTTTAATCCTCAGCTCTATGAGAACTGGTACAAAGGTCAACCCGACAGCTACTTCCTGTCCGGCGAGGACTGTGCGGTGATGGTTTGGCACGACAGCGGCCACTGGAGCGACGTTCCCTGTAACTACCACCTGTCCTACACCTGCAAGAAGGGAGCGTGTGAGTAAAACTGTCAAACTGCAACTTTAAAGGGATACGCCAACATTTTTTTTTTCGTGTCTTGCCTCACTCCCGAGTCCATGACCAGCAGATAGACACCATCCTTTCGACTGTGCGTGCAGTAACAAGGGAGGTACGGGCAGAGCTGGCGCACCGCTAATTAGCTTAGCTCAAACACTGGAAGTGTATAGGTAGTGTTAGCCTGCCTCCACCTAAAGTCATCAGAAAAACTCTTCAGCAACTCTAAACAGAAACCGGCGGGCCGATCTTCGTCTCAGAGCTGACAAAACTCTCCGGTAAGGCATCTTGAGCGGTCAAATGCCGGTAACGGGACGAGATCGGTCAAAACGGAGGGTTCAAGCAAAGACGGTTTATTTTGGTTCAAGCTAGCTACATCGAGGGTAGCTTAGCTTCCTGTTTCAAAGTAAAAGCACAAATTCTATTCGTCATGGTTTTCTGTATGTAAAGGGCAACGGGTGTTTTATTTTGTGAAAGTAATCGGAAGTGCGTTGGTCACAACGGCTAGCTTGAGTAGCGCCGAATTCGTCCAAACAAAATCGTAAACAGCTGGTATTTAGACAAATTAGCAACACACTGCTGATCTAAACGGCTACTTTCTTTCCTAAAAATGTTTGAAATGTTGATAAAGTGATATATTTACAGAGTTTAGAGCTAAAATGAAATCAGCTTCTGACTGCTGATTTCGGCTCGGGTAGGAGGCAGGCTAACACTACCCATACACTTCCAGTGTTTGAGCTAAGCTAATTACGGGCGATACGGCTCTATCTCCATGGTTACTGCACGCACAGTCGAAAGGATGGTGTCTATCTGCTGGTCATGGACTCGGGAGTGAGGCAAGACACAAAAAAAAAATGTTGGCGTATCCCTTTAATCTGGTCCTGGTCCAAAACCATCGACGTCGCCCCTCGTTAACAAACCAGTTTTTGACCCCACCCCCCTCATCTCCCTCCCCTCAGCCTCGTGTGGCGAGCCCCCCCACGTCGCCCATGCTAAAGTGTTTGGGAAGCGACGCTCCCGCTACGAGACCAACTCCAAGGTGAGGTACTACTGCCAGGACGGGTTCCTCCAGAAGCTGGACCCGGTCGTCAGGTGTCTGCCCGGCGGCCGGTGGGAGGAGCCTCTCATCAGCTGCTCGCCAGGTGAGCGCGTCCGTTTAGAGCAGTGATTAGGACTCACAGAGATAAACACGAACATCACAGTGGAGGTAAAAGAACCATGATGAGAGCGGATGAGCTTCCTTTCTTACTCTGATTCTGTTTTTACTTCTATGTTTATGTTCTGTTCTAGATTTCAATCTATCTTTGTAGTTTGTAGCAACACAAAACTTTATTGTTCCTACTGTAATGACAATGGCAGTCGATGGAAATCAGCTATAACACAAACACAACTTAAGTTTATTCTTAGTATTAATATAAAAACAACCCGAATCACAGAATAAACTGAATAAAGAAAGAAAAATGAACAAACTTCTTTCGTTACATGTCTAAAACCTGCTGTGGCACTTGAGTCCAGATGTTTTTTGTATAGCATCATGGTCATTTATTAGGGCCTGAGCATCGACAAAGTCGGATGGAAGCCCTTATTGAGATTGTAATGTTTATTATCATTTATTCTTATTCATACCCCCCTACTGTACAGTATTTCAACAATTAAAGAAATACCGTATTGTACACGTATATTCTTTTCTTCTTAAATAATTGATAGTACAAACAATATACTTTCCATACATATATTTCCACATACATTTCTACATACACGTCTCAGTTTTACATTTTATTCTTCACTCTTGCTCGTGTTATTGCTGCTGTAACAAGTGAATTTCCTACAAGTGGGGTAAATAAAAGTCTCCAAGTGTCAACAATATGATTAAATCTACATCAGGATTGTGTCAAACCTAAAATGAGCACCAGTGCATTCGTTGTTAAAGACATACGTTTATTATGTAGTTGGATGACCTGCCAAAAGTTGGTTGAATGACAATAACAACAGTTATAGTAATAATAAAAATTTAATATGGATGAAGTGCTTTACTACGACGGAGTATGAGGGCCACATTGAGAAAAAAACAAAAAAACACAGACTTCGAAAATGAAGTCATAAATTTACGAGAATAAAGTTGTACATTTCCTACAAGAAAAAAGTCATAACATTACGAGAATAAGTCATAAATTTACGACTTTATTCTAGAAGTTTGTGATTTTTTTTATTTCTCAATGTGGCCCTAATACTCCGTCGTACTTTACAATCAAGATCATAAAAATATAAAACAACAACAGAAAAAACATAATAAACTGAGAATAGTCGTTGAATTCACTGTGATGAAGGAGAGCCACACACATCTGACGCTGTAAAAGCAGCTGAACGTTTGACCATATATGGTCGCATTCAATGTCCTGCTCAGGTGAAAATAGCATCCACTAGAAATATAAATATTTATTACGTCCTAATAATAAAACCTGTCTGTGACCTTGACCTTGACCTTGTCTCCGTCCTGCAGCTCTTCCAGTGGACCAGGACCCTGTGACCCCGGCTCCTCCTCAGCAGCAGCAGCAGCAGCAGCAGCAGCAGCAGCAGCAGCTTCAGCATCAGGAGGAGGAGGAGGAGGAGCAGCAGGAGGAGGAGCAGGAGGAGGTGGGGGAGGGAGAGGTGATGGAGGTGGTGGGAGGAGCCACAGAGAAAACCACGCCTCTGTTCTGGGATATTAAATGGAACGTGTGAAGTCTTCATCCCGCCAGATGTGGCAACGCAGTGGTGATGTCACATCTGTCGAGCGTTGAACATCGGGAGTCACTCCAGCAGCTTAGCGCCTCCTTTTCTTTTTCCTTTACTCCTCTTCTCTGTTTTTTAAATACTCTTCCTCCTCCTCCTCCTCCTCCTCCTGTTTTCCCACTCGTCCTTTCAGCCCATTTTTAAGTTAAGTCGTGTGAAACTAATCTTTCAGTTAAATGAATCTCAAGGCCTTAGTTTTTTACGATCATGGAAAATATGGATTTTTCAAAGATGGACTTGTTGATTTGCACAGCTGGAAAAACAAAACAGATGTTGCAGGTCTAATACGTTTCTAATTTCTCTTTATTGATAAAAAAAAACAACCTTCTTTGTTATCATATAAAAGACCTGGGTCCAGTTAGGAGGAAAAAGCACATTAACCCCAGTTTATCCATCTCTTTATGAACACATTCATCAACATCCAGTTACAAATATGTTGATATAAATCTACTGTATTATCTCTTAACTTTAATTCTTCTTTAACGTCCACACTGCTGCAGTAAACTGGGGATGAAGTGGATCCAGACATATTTAAAAACAAATTCTCTTCTCTTCTATTCGACCTCTGTCCTTCATGTTATACTCTGATAATTATTAACCTCTAGTGTTTGTTACTTAATCTGCAGCCGTTTTATAACCAAACTTTTTGTTTTTTTGTAGACGTTAAAACACTCGGTGACAATGTTGAGTCTTTGAATTCGACTGCTGCTGCCACATGAACTCTGTACTATAACATGTTTGTAACAGACGCTGTTGCTCTTAGTTTTGCAGTTGATGATGAATCTGATCTGTAGTCAAGTTGTCGTCAGTGTTGGGGACCACAGTCCGCTCCGCACCGTCTCCAAATACACAAGTGCATTCATCAGAAAACTCATTTTCATACGTTTTAGCTACTTGCAGCACAAAGCAGGAAAAAAAATCCTGATTTAGAGACACTTTGATCTCGTCACACCTGAAATGAATCCAGACGGTTTTGTCTTGTTGTTGTTTTTTTTTCACATCAGCAGATTTTGTGGTACGACGCAGAGATGTTGTTCTGTTTCTGGAAATCCTCTCCTCACCTGCTTTTGACTCAGATTCACCTGGAGCCGGTTTCTCGCAGACATTTTGAACCCATGTAAAGTCGGTGCAGTCGTTGTGTACGGTGGCCCCACTGCAAAAACTCAAAATCTTACCAAGAATATTTGTCTTATTTTTAGTCAAAATGTCATTTATAATTTCAAAACAAATCTCATTATACCTAAAATAAGACTCATCACATAAAAGTAGCTTGTTTTTAGACACTTTTTACTTCTTTCAAGCAGATTTTCACTTGAAATAAGTAGAAAAATCTGATAGTGGAGCAAGTTTTTCTTTCTTATTACAAGCACAAAAAACTTGCTTTCACTGGCAGATTTTTCTACTTATTTCAAGTGAAAATTTGTTTGAAACAAGTGAAAATTATCTAAAAACAAGTTCATTTTTAGGTGAAAGGAGTTTAGTTTTGACTAGAAATGAGACATTTTGACAAGAAATAAGACAAATATTCTTGGAAAGATTTTGAGTTTTTGCAGTGCCTGAGGTCTCAACACACTGCAACGTAATCAGTTTGACACACAATAATAACTCACAGACGTGTTTCTGTGGGGACACAATAAAGTAACGGACCTAGGCAGCTAAAGGCTAATGCTAATGCTAAAGTAAAAATTGTCAATAATATATGAATCACGTGATACTGACGTTATAATAAATCAAACACTCTCAGCTTAACCCTTACCCTAAAACACAAAACTTAACAACTTCCTGGGTCTTTTATTTTGAAAAACAGTCTTAAATTTGAAATAAGAGCTGCCTGAAATAAATAAAAAAAAGATTGTATTGTGACTTTGCTTCATTTTCACTAAAAAAATATAAATTTGGTGACAAACAAGCAAATTTATGTAATTTGGATATTGACCTTGGTCGTGTTGAGATTTTAATTACATTATGATTGCTTGTGCAGCCCTACCCAGAATTCATTGCAGCACAATCTGGCTTTAAGATGGTCCAGAACTAAACTGCTTTGTGCACCAGATGAATTTGGACCGGGTCAAAATGTCTCGGTGAAACCGGCTGCAGGTCCAGACCTGAACCTTCAGAGCATCTCTGTGCTGTTTCAGGCTGCAGGTCGTCGACTCTGCTTCGTCCTCTGGTGCTTTTTCTTCAGGTGTTTGCTGATATGAACTGTGTCTGTGTCCGTGTCTGTTTGCACTCAGAGTCCTAATCACAGCGTTTGACTCTTAACTGAGTCATTAACTGGATAAAAACAAACATTTTGATGATGAACCGATGCAACAAGAGCACATCAGCTCGACCTTTTTCTATAAGTGACAATGTGTAATCGACTGTAACTCAGCAGATACTGTTAATCATTGACGTCTGTAGAAATGTACAAGTAGAAATAACAAAGTAAAAATGGATCCAATGAAAAAAAGAAAAATAAAACGCAATTTTATAAGCAGTCTGAACTTTTGCTCTTGTCACATGTTTATTAATTTAACTTTATTAACATTAACACATTAAAAATAGTGTGGGTGTAAGAATCTAGTTAATATTTATGAGTCTTGAATAACAGTAGGCTATACTTATATTGTTAATTTTAAGGCAAAATTAAAGCTGAATTTTTTGAGTTTCTATAATTCAAGACCTTTTTAACTCAAATATATAACATTTTCATGCACATCTGGATCCACATCAGTTCTCTACACAACAATGCGCACAAAAAAATCATAAGCAAATCAATTAAACTGACATGTGGACATAGTCTTTATTGAATAAATTAAATCACATGTAATTAATTTACAGAAAAACCAGTTCGTCCTCTCAGTAGATTTTTAGCTGAGCTCACATGAAGCGGTTCAATGTCGTGTTATTCCAGACTAATACAGAGTTACTGCAGGTTTAGTGCAACATGATTGTGTTTGTTTGTGTGTTTTGCACCATTGACTTCCAGTCTAATCGTCCCAGTAGTCACCAGTATAAACCACAGTCACCAGTGTCTGATTTACTGTTTTACCAACAAACACTCTTCAGTGATTATTACTTTACCTGTGTGGAAAAAAAATCCCTTTCAAATGGAACAATTAAGCTAAATTTGTCCAAAACATAATGGTCAACCAAACTCAATCTTATTTCTTCTTGAGAAATGTTGGGGGAAAAATCTAATAACATAAAATTAAAAACTAAATAAAATCAAAAAAATATATAAATTCAAACTAAATTGGCTCCTGAAGTTTCTGAATCCACCACATCACACGGAAGTGGAGCCTACTGACTAAATTATAGGTCTAATTTTATTTTGAAAATTTAAAAAGTCAAAAATAACCACGTAATTCTGTTGTCAGTAATTGTCTGTTGCTTCAGATGATGTGAGGTTTCATGTCCCGTCGGTGAATCGGTGCTGTAATTAGCTTTGCGTCGTCCTCGTCGTGGAGGCTACCTGTAGCAGTAGGCTCCGTACAGGTGTGTCGTCTTGTCGGGGAATCCGAACGAGCGCACCCCCGGCTCGGGGAGGCCTCCACAGCGCCTCCTGGGGTTGCTGATGGGGAACCGCACGCTGCCGTCTCTCAGCCAGCCGCCGTCGCACTGGTCGTAGTTCTGGAAATGCCAGGCGGCGTAAAGATGGCCGACCAACGCCATCTCCGCAAACTGACGTTTACACGCTTGTTGGGCCTGGTCGAAGGAGAACGACCCGGATATGTAGAAGATGGAGCCTGTGAGAGGAGGAGGAAGGATTCGCATCAACACTGTCAAATGTTAAAGGGATAGTTCAACATTTTGGCAAACTGGCCCATTGCCATAATCCCTATAGTCATAGCAGTAGGTTTGTTACCTTTAATTGTCGGTGCAAGCTGTTTTTAGAACGGCGGAGCAGAGCTGCGAGCTGCTCAGAGCTACGCTACGGAGGCTAATGAGATTTCCCTCATCAAACTCATCAAATACACAATCCAACAACTCCACAACGCTCTGGTGGACAAGTTGTGACCTGCACATTCACCACGCTATGAGATAATAACACAACGTTACCAGACAGAGTTGTTGTAGAGGGAAATTCATGCAAAACTGCTGATGCACGTTTCCGTCGGGGGCAGTTTTTCATCAAGCAGTCTCTGTATTTACCTCTAAAACAACTCTGTCTGGTAATGTTCTGTTATTATCTCATAGCGTGGTGAATGTGCAGGTCACAACTCGTCCGACCACAACTTGTGGACAAGTTGTGAACTTGTCCACGAAAGCGTTTTGGAGTTGTTGGATTGTGTATTTGATGAGTTTGATGAGGGAAACCAAGAAATCTCATTAGCCTCCGTAGCATAGCTCTGAGCAGCTCGCCGCTCCGCTCTGCCGTTCTAAAAATAGCTTGCACCGACAATTAAAGGTAACAAACCTACTGCTATGACTATAGGGATTATGGCAATGGGCCAATTTCCCAAGATGTTGAACTATCCCTTTAAAAAAAATCAAATGTGTCACATTTTTCTGGGAGCAGATGTTTCCAGAGACGGAGACGGACACCAAGAGTTTTCCCACTGATGGACTTTGTTTTCATCGTGTCTCACCAACAGACTTTATTGTCCTCTATCAACCTACTGTCAGTCCCACGGTCACACATCTGCTACTAAAGGTCAGCGAGTCGCTCGGCTCAGCTGACATTCAGCTGTTGTCACCGTGGAAACAATAAATGATTGTGATTATAGTTAACAACATCCTTCTCCTTTCGGCTCCTTTCGCATCAACAGGAAAATCCACTTTCATGGGATCTGGTCCAGTATTTATATTGTTAACAGGCCTTATGCTCTTAGTCATATCCACCCATCCATTCATTCATCTATTGTCTATACCGCTCACACCCAGGCTCACAGGAAGCTGGAGCCAATCCCAGGTGACATATGGCGAGGACAGGGTTCACCCGGACTGGTTACCGAAGGTCTATTAGCAAATATAGAGACGAACAACAAACACACACACACTCACACTCACATTCATGCACTAAGGAAAATTTACAGTCATTAATTACCTGGTGTGCATGTTTTTGGACTGTTCAATGGGGGGGCAACCCGCAACCGCCATTCCGACATCCCACCAGTCCGACATAGGCCTCTAATTGTCTAAATGGCAACACTTAATTTTCTATCAAATGTCCCATCATTCTGACAATTCTTGCCTCCTATGGTCGGAATGACAGTATTTTTTTTTTTTTTTTTTTTTAACATCCTGCCTTTCCAACAATTCCTTTAATAGCGTTTTCCTTTTCCCGAAAGATTTTGCACTGGTTGGGCTTAGGCAATGAAGAAAGGAGTTGGTTAAAGCAGATATCATCGGCACGGCCGTTTCGGCTAATGCTGTGTTCAAGGCAGGCTTTTGAAACCGTAAGTTACAGCTTCAAGTCACAACTACGACTTGGTAGCGTTCCAGGTAACCCGTAGCTCGTGTTTTTACCGTCCTGTTGTCTGTGAAAGTTCCCTATAACGGCCACTCGTAACTTCCGACCCGTGAACTCGTACCAGATCGAACTGGTATGACTTCACAGGAAGGAAAAACACAAAGTACGAGTTTCCTTGAACGCACCATGAGTTAGCAGCCCCCGCCCTTGTCAGGCATCAATTGGTCCTCGTGCTACGTCACCACATTCACGCGCATCCCTTGGCTGCACACACAGCCCTTCATGCCGTTCTCTCCCCTCATTGGATAACACTTGTATCCCACAAGGAAAATTTTCTCCTCGGGTTACAGCAGAGCAGAGTGACGGAGAGACTCGTGTTTAGGCTGAAATACTTCATGTAAGTGATTGCTGACGGAAAATAGGACTATTTAGGACTTATATTAACAAAAACATTCCACTGATATCTGCTTTAAGTTTAGTAAAAAGACCAGGTAGAGGCTAGACAGGCCAGATAGATAGAGAGAATCCAGATAAGTAGGAGGGAGTCACCTGTCGAGTAATGCACATTTCCTTATATTGAAAGCCTTGTTCGAATGGTGGGACGATGGTATGTCGGAATAGAGGTATGTTGGAATGGTGGTATGTCGGAGTGATGGGATGTCGGAATGACAGCATGTAACCGTTTGATGAAGCTAGAACCTGGAGACAACCCATGCAAATTCCACCCAGACAGGGAATCCCGAATCAAACCCAGAACCTTCTTGCTGGGAGGCTGAAGTCCTAACCATGCTAAGCCGCCCTCTTAGTCACAATTACCCTCACATTGTGTTTTCCTACCAAACAGCCAATGATGAGAGAAATCTGCGGCTATGGAGCTTTCCTATGGACACCCCAACATGTGGACTGGAGGAGCTGGGAATCGCGCCATGGACGTTCGGACTATAGTGGATGACCTCCCTTACCACTGGACCCCTGCTAGACTGTGATCAATGAGATGATTCACAGAATAGATTCCAGCAGATATGATTTTTATAGTGTAGAAAGCAATCAAGAGGGGACTTTGCATTTGTTAGGGACTATTTCCTGCTGCGGATTAATCCATATCTAGTGCTACTGGCTGCAGAAGGACGGGTTGTACGACTGGTACAGAAGGGTACATTCATTGTCGGTTGGGTCTTTATGGAGAGAAACAGCAAACATAAGCAGTTTTTTCTTGTAAAGAAGCTTTTTCTGTTCCAGGTGAAATCGAATCCAAACAACCAACTCTAAACTCACCAGACGTCTGCGAGGTGAAGCAGAAGGCGTTGAACCGATCTCGATCCTTATCCTTTGGCCCGTAGGAGCGAATCCCAGAGCCCAGGTCGTCTCCTCCACAGACGGGCCGAGGACGGATGATGGGGTACCGGACGGTCCCGTCGTGGAGCCAACCGGCGTTACACCAGTCCAGACCCTCGGTCCAGGCTGCAGGGGACAGGAAGTGACACAGCTGCAGAAGACATATAGTGCCGGTTGATAATAAACAGTTTACACAGTGTGGTACCTCGGTAGAGCTGGTCGAAGGTGGCCAGGGTGGCATCCTGTTCAGCACAGACGTCCTTAGCTTCGTGATAGGTGAATTTGTAGCGTCCGTCTTTGCTCTCATAGGGGAACACCACACCTAGAAACAGGAACCACTGTGTCAAAAGTGCTCAGATCGAAGGCAACTGGGCTTCTTGAGCTCAAGGACATTTTGTCTCTCCTCCGAAAGGCTTCTACAGTTCTGAACTTAACAATAATTGAAGAACTGAAGAAGCCTTTTGGGCAAGAAACGAAATGTCTTCAAGAGACAAGAAGTCCAGTTGCCTTCGATTTTAGGACTTAAGGGGATATTCTGGGGATTGGTTTAACCCATGGTCTAACGTACCGAGTAGAAACCCCCTCCAGAGATCAAGTTTGCCAACCGCAAACTTCTCTAGTTGTAGGTACTCCAGCACAGACAGCCAGATAGCAAAATGCCACTGTCTTTGATCTTTGCCAAGATCACCGCAATCAAAAAAGCCACTAATAGCCACAAGTAATGTTCACAACAGCACCATATTTCGTCAACAGTACAAATAGCGTCCCAGCACATAATACGAGGCATCAAACACTTGTTAGCTTTGCTTGGTTTCTATTGAAAAGAGACTAGAGAAGTTTTCGGTTGGCAAACTTGATCTCTTGAGGTGGAGTTCTACTCGGTCTCACGGTGCATTAGACCATGGGTTACACTCACGCCTGAATATCCCTTTAACGACTATGATGCCCTGGATGGCTGAGGACCATTGACCTTCTCAATGTTTATGTTTTTCTATCTTGATTCCCAAACGCAAACAAATCACTAACACCATCTTCTTACCACCATTCGTCAGGTCTTTACCTTCGATCCTCAAAACAATGACGACGCTCTCGTCCTCGATGCCGTTGACGAGCTCGCAGCGATACTTCCCGCCGTCCTTCAGCTCCAGGCGCCTGAGCAGCAAGGAGGCGTCCATGGAGTGGGCCTTACGGAGCGACGCCCGCGGGCCCAGCTGGCCGTACGGCTTGGAGGCGTGAGCGTTGGATATCAGGATGATGTTCTCCGGTCCGATGAGTTCGGGCTCCAGCTTCGTCCATTTGACTTTGTAGTGGTTGGGTTTGGTTTTCAGCATACATGGTAACGTGACGTCACTTCCCCGCCGCCCGCTGACCTCAGCGTACACAGGGGGGTGGATTAGGTACTTCAGCGTCGGGGGGGCTGGGGACAAACAGCGTCGTGCTATTAAATCTTATTACCCAGAATGCTTTGTGTTTTCTGAAGTGAAATAATGCAAAAGCACTGTTAAAGTCCATATTAAAGAAAAAAAAAATCAAGTGCGTACATTAATTATATTGAAAATACTTGAGCATGTTGCACTTTAGGCCACACCCTCAATCTCTGGTGTCACTTTTTGTGTTTAAATATACTCAGCAGCCTTTATGTATAGACTTTTATGTTATTCTATACATATAGAGGTATTACTGTTGGTAATCACCTAGTCATTATTAACTGTTACAGGTAGAGTTCAACATTTTGGCAAATTGGCCCTTTGCCATAATCCCTATAGTCATAGCAGTAGGTTCGTTACCTTTAATTGTCGTTGGAAGCTATTTTTAGAACGGCGGAGCAGAGCTGTGAGCTGCTCAGAGCTACGCTACGGAGGCTCATGGGATTTCTTGGTTTCCCTCATCAAACTCATCAAATACACAATCCAACAACTCCACAACGCTCTGGTGGACAAGTTGTGACCTGCACATTCACCACGCTATGAGATAATAACGTGATGTTATGAGACAGAGTTGTTTTAGAGGTAAATACAGAGACGGCTTGCTGAAAATATGCCCCTGACGGGATCGCGCATCATCTGTTTTGAATGAATTTACCTCTAAAACAACTCTCTCTTGCAATGTTCTGTTATTATCTCATAGCGTGGTGAATGTGCAGGTCACAACTTGTCCACGAAAGCGTTTTAGAGTTGTTGGATTGTGTATTTGATGAGTTTGATGAGGGAAACCAAGAAATCCCATGATCCTCCGTAGCGTAGCTCTGAGCAGCTCACGGCTCTGCTCCACCGTTCTAAAAATAGCTTGCACCAATAATGAACCTATTCCTATGACTATAGGGGTTATGGCAATGGGCCAATTTGCCAAAATGTTAAACTTTTCCTTCAACCCACCTGTTTAGCTGCACATGGTGCGTTCACTGTCCCCAGTCATCCATTGAGAATAAACAAAACCTTTGTAATCTGATTTATTCAGACACTTTTCCCTGTCTGAGCTAAAGTTTGCAGACCAGCTTCAACATGTTGTAGATGCAGTCGAATCGAGCTGAGTCTGCGACGATGTCCCTCCAGTCTGACACTATTGCAGGTCATGTAACTCCATGTCACACCTGGCATAAACTGACTGTGTCTCTTTGGCGTGAAAATACCAACAGGTGAGTGTGGAAGTGTAGATGTGTGGGTGCGGGGTGCAGTGTTCAGTCATTTTACATCTGAAATCTGATCATCCTTCCTTCATCTGTTCCTCCTGCAGCAGAGAAGAAGCTGTTTGGACTCTACCTGCTCTGTTGGTGGTGTACTGAGATGCAGACCAGGTGAAGCAGCTCGATGTTAACAGAAGAATCACAGCACAGTTCATGGTGAAGGTAAATCACTGGTCCAGCTCCTGCAGTTCATAAGAAAACAACCACAGAGTTCTTCCTGTTATTCACTTTTTGCTGCTTCTACCTCCTGATGTTCCTCCTCAGCATCATCCCAGCTGGAGGTCAGTGTGGTGTTTATCTGATCTCAGCCAAGGTAAAAAATCAAGTAAATACCTGTGAAGTTGAGATGAAGATGCAGACCTGCACTCGTCCTCCCGCGTCCTCCCACATGACCTTGATGTTTTCTAATTCTCCAATCGGAAAATTCCTGGATGCTTCATAACCGGGTGGAGCATGTACTGCATGCAGCTCCTGTTGTTGTCGTCGTCGTCCCTGTTTGCAGCTCTGACCAGCCCTGAATGTTGAGCCGTCAGTTCATTCTCACACCCTCGCGCTCCTCTCCGGGGTCATATGGTCCCGTCTGTGATGGACAGTGTGTCAACAGCCTTGTTGTCCTCTCTGCTCCAGATGTTAATGACCGTATGAAGGTCTCAAATGCCTCTTTGATTCTGTTTGCCTCCGATTGCTTTGTCTTTTTTCGGCTGTTAAAGCGACACAGGGTTAGTTTCCTGTTCTTATTAAAGCAGTTTGCAAAGTTATTGATAATGGGTTTTTTAAAAACATTGAAACAAAGAAGTGACGCCAACTCAAATTATATTAATTATGATAAATAAAAACAATTACAGTGCTTATTCTCTCGATTATTACACATTTATGGGGTTTAAAGGATAAAGTTGCAGTAAATAACACAATGTACACAGTTTAAATCCCAATAACTTCAATGTTTCAAAGGAGCCACTTGTCTTCATCGCTAACATTGACAGCTGTTTATCAGTCTTGTAAGAAGAAACATTGAGTTCAGCATCAAACTTAATCAATTTAGTTTTCTCAACAAGAGAAAATAAACTCTGTTGTTTTGCTTCTACTTCAATTAGCCTACTTTTTCTGTAACTGAAATTAGCATGCTAATTTCATCTTGCTCCAGTTAGCCCTCAAAGAAGTAGTAGAAGACTTGTTGTAGCCTATGTAAACACCTGTTGATGCTAAGCCCATATATGCTATGCTACGATAAAATAAGCTAAAATGAGATAAGCTAAACCTTTATTGATGCCACACTGGGGAAATTCACTTGTTACAGCAGCAGAAAAACAAGGAAGAAGAAAAAATTTACATTATTTGTCATTGTTTGTAAAGATATAAAACGTCCAAACATACAATTAATAGCATTCACACTAAATACCAAAATAAGGATTGAAAATATAGAAATATATTGCACTAAGCATTATAATAAGTGTTATTTGCATTTTTGCATGTAATTTAACACACCACCAGCATGTTTAAAGACTCAGCCCACCTGAATCCAACAGGTGTCTGAATCTGAGACCCAAAAGATCCACAAACTGAACTCAGGACGGGTCAGAACATGTATATAAAAAAGTAAAAGTTATGTTGGTAACACTTTAACCCTAACCCTTAATTAACGTTAGTTAGTACATTATTAAGCATTAATTAATACATTAACAATGATTATTATGTATTACTTAGGATTAGGAAACACATTAATTAATGTAGCCTATTAGTAAGCAGTTAATTAATGTTTACTACTTAAAGTTAGTAAATACATTTAAAAGTTGAATAATGTAATTGGTTATCATTATGTATGCATTACTCAGCATTAATTAACACATTAGTTTATATATTAATGCTTAATAATGTACTAATTAATGTTAATTAAGGTTCCACACAGAATCAGATCACTTTGTTTTCAAAGGTCAATGAGTTCATCCTCCACTGCTGCATCTATTTATAACAGAGAGGAATTGTTCATTAAAACAACTACTGAAAGCTTAATAATATTAGTTGTATTGACATTTTCAACCATATCAGAACTAAAAAAGTCTCATTTACACGTGGCCTCTGCAGTCAAACAGCATATTGTAGCATCCAGTGATCGGCTGCACTGGACCTGCACCAAACAAACCCCATCTGTGTGTCCTAACCTTTCCCAGAAGGCTGCTGCCAAACAGGACTATAGTGTGCATTCAGCCATCTTTGTTATTGCCCCCATGGCTCTGGTGGTGGTGGTGGTGGTGGTGTTGGAGGGGTAGAGGGGGGTTCAGAGGAAGCTGTGTCGGCTCTGGTTTCCTCCTCTGCCGCCGTGGCCCCCGGGGGCACAAGGGCCTCATTGTGAGCGCGCCGGTCCCCGCGCAGTGTCAGCGGGCGGCGGTCACACAAACACGGGCCAATGTGGGGAAAAGATGAAATAATAGGATTCTTCTTCTGTTTTTGCCCGTGTTGCCTCTTCCATTGTGCTCCGTCATCAATGGGACTCTGTGTCGCCGTCCAATTAGTATTCGAGCAAACACCTCCGAGTGACAACGGCCAACTGTCCCCGCATCCATCCATCTATCTATCTATCTATCTATCTATCTATCTATCTATCTATCTATCTATCTATCTATCTATCTATCTATCTATCTATCTATCTATCTATCTATCTATCTATCTATCTATCTATCTATCTATCTATACTCATTTTTTAACAGTATTTCTGAATAAACAAAGTCAGGATCTGAGATTTTGTTGTTGTTTTGTTTGTTTATTCAAAAAGAAAAGAAAAGTTTAAATAGTAAATATAATGGGGTTTTTTTTGCTGTGTTTTCCTGAATTAACAAGATAATTATGTGTGAATATTGCAAAACATCTGCTGTTTTTCTTCAGGAGCAGGTAATTTATAATATTTATCTCGTTTATTCACAAATACAGAGTAAGAATTTGATCTTTATTTCATTTCTATTTGTCAAGTGAATACTTCACACTACTGTACAATATGACATGTTATCAGCTGCTGATATGTCCTTTCCTTTCCTTTGCTTGCTTTCCTGTCCTGTCCTTTCTTCTCTTTTCTTTTCCCTTCCCTTCCTTTCCTTTTCTCTTCTCTCTCTCTTTTACATCGTTCCTTTAGTAACTCGTCAGGAGAAAAGCAGATTTGTGGATAGAGCAGCAGCACAAACATCGCCCTCTGCTGTCTTCACAACCAACAAAACCCAAACTCAACACAGTATTCAGCACATGGAGCTGCCCAGACTGTCCTGACTTCAGTCTGTACAGGTGAGGTCAAAGGTCAAACATGAGGTCAGAAAAACAGCGTTTCAGTTTGATTTTGTGCATACTGTACATGTCCATACAAGAAAAACATGAAATTCAGTCGCTTCATTTAAAAGTCCAGTCTGTAATAATTGTCAAGGTTTATTGTTAAATTCTGAATATACTACCCATGAATATATTTGTTTAAGTGCATAATCGCTATAAAATAAAATCTGTTTGGTTTTTGTGGCCTTAAAATAGCAAGGGTCGTGCTTCATAAAATCCAGCCAGTCAGAGAGCATATTTCAAGAGTTTCACGTTCATAAATAAACCAATGGAGACGAAGGAGGAGGAAACATCAGCCTTGTTCAGATCTTCATCTCATGATCCTGAAATACTCCCAGTCGTCACAGTCGTGGTAAACGTTTTTTTTGTCAACGTCACTTTGCTTATGGGAGGGGGGAGTGCACTGCAAAAACTCAAAATCTTACCAAGAATATTTGTCTTATTTCTAGTCAAAACTAATCTAATTATACCTAAAATAAGACTCATCACATTACAAAGCAGCTTGTTTTTAGACACTTTTTATTTCTTTCAAGCATATTTTCACTTGAAATAAGTAGAAAAATCTGATAGTGGAGCAAGTTTTTTCTTATTACAAACGCAAACAACTTGCTTTCACTGGCAGATTTTTCTACTTATTTCCAGTGAAAATTAGTTTGAAAGAAGTGGAAATGATCTAAAAACAAGTTAATTTTTAGTAATTTTGACAAGAAATAAGATAAATATTCTTGGAAAGATTTTGAATTTTTGCAGTGTGAGTGCTGCAAACTAGAATCTGAACGCTAAATGTCACAGTTTTCCTGCCATTTTACACACTGGACCTTTAAAACTTTAACATTTTCAAAAAGACATCAACTTTATTTTGTTCTTATGTTACAGTGTTTTTCCTTCAGAGACACAAGGATCTGTCCTCTCTCTCTGTCAATTCAATTCAAATGGCTTTATGACAGACATTGTACATATTGCCAAAGCAAGCGTTTGGAATTAAAGAATAATAATCATAACAATTAAGGAAAACAACATCTACAGTAGAGTGTTGTGAATACTGTAGAAATAAATGTCTCTCTGTCCTTGTCTCCATGTTTGACTGATGACTTTTCTGTCTTCTGTGCAGCTGCTGAAGTCTCACAGTGACTTATTCCAGCCTGCAGGTAAACGGTTAACACACTGCTCTCTCTCTGACTCTGACACTTCATCTCCATGAGATTGATGTGTTAGTTTTGGGGAAGGAGGAGGGGGGGTCGTCATGGAGCTTGTTTTTGCTTCCTCTTGTACAGTTTCTGTGTTGAAACAGTTTTTCAGCAGGTTTATGTTTGAACCTCTCGTCACAGTCTGCAGCTCTGACTGGCTGACTGACTGACTGATTGGTCGGTTGTCGCTGCACTCGTAGCTAACTCTTTTTAAAAAAAATGTTATTTAATGCACTTTTATCTACATATTTACTCTGTCTTTACACCAAGTTCTGAGGGTTGGGGGTTGTATCTATGTATTTCAGGTATTGCACTGCAAAAACTCAAAATCTTTCCAAGAATATTTGTCTTATTTCTTGTCAAAATGTCTCATTTCTAGTCAAAACTAATCTCTTTCCACTTAAAATAAGACTCATCACCTAAAAATGTACTTGTTTTTAGATCATTTTCACTTATTTCAAACTCATTTTCACTTGAAATAAGTAGAAAAATCTGCCAGTGAAAGCAAGTTTTCTGTGCTTGTAATAAGAAAGAAAAACTTACTCCACTATCAGATTTTTCTACTTATTTCAAATGAAAATATACTTGAAATAACTAAAAAGTGTCTAAAAACAAGCTACTTTTTTATGTATACCTGTGTAAATATACATATTTTAGGTACTATAATGAGATTTGTTTTGACTAGAAATGACATTTTGACTAGAAATAAGACAGATATTCTTGCTAAGATGTAGAGTTTTTGCAGTGTGCGGCTCCGTCCCGAGCTGGGCTGATGATCGGTGCTGATAACGGGAGGAGCAGGTCGGGCCTGTCCCCGGCCCCGATGCCGCCGCGCAGCCAAGCGTGATCCTGTTGAAGACCAGACGAGTGACAAGTGTCGGGGTCATGAGGGCGTCCTGAGGGGAGAGGTATGTACTTTCTGACAACACCCCTCCTCCTCCTCCTCTCCTCCTCCCCCCTCCTGTAAAGACACGCTCACCACCTGAAACATTGTGAACATTTTTGCAGGTGCCCTCCTGTTGGAGCCCACACTGAGTGACAGATCGACCCCCCATCACTCTGTACACCCCCACAACCCCTGCTGTACACCCAGCTTCCCCTGTTGTCTCTACATACCTCATACATGTCAGGTCAGGAAGTCTCAATGAACCTGAACTTGACCTTTAACCTCTTCAATTAGGCTCATTCTGGAGTTTTTCAACTTGTATCTTTTTATATTTCACACTGTACCACCCACATGCAAATTTTGACACATGTATGTATAAAATAAAGGAATATATGTTGAAATTATATATGAAACCTCAACAATTAGGACAATATTGACATAAACGTATAACCTATGCAAATCAATATCCTTTATTTAACCAGGTAAAAAACTAATTGAGATTTAAAACCTCTTTTCCAAGAGTGAATATGATTATTCATGTTATTTGACATTTTATATAAAGATAATTTATCCCTCTCTGAGGCTGTATGTGTCAGTATATGTGTACTGTATGTGTAGTTTAGTATAGACCAGCAGACTTCTTAAATAAACTTAAATAAATATGATTACTGTACTAAACACAGTCACAACATGACTTCCTAATGTGATACCAAATAAAAATAAAAAACCATCACAAAGATATTCTAAATGTATCCACCCATGGTAATTTTAATACATACATAGATCTTCATACATCCAGAAGATGCAACACTCTATCACTCTAGAGACACATACACTGTACTATGGGATGTTGTGCATGTTTGATTCACATCTACACACATGCCAGAGTGACGCTGTGCTGATTATAGTCGTCATGTGACAGACGCTCAGACAACAATCAGCAGTTTCAAGTGTTTTATTCCTCTTTCTTTTTGTTTTTTGTTTGTCGTCACGGTCGGAACAGTGGCCATGTTGTTTTTTTAGGTGACCTGTCCCATCGCCTCATTCCCATGGAAACGATATCTCAGTGACGACTCAGTGGCACCTCTTCAAATTTGGCAGAAAGATTAAGGACAATAACAATAGTGTGAATCTATTGAAAGCTTTCAGCATTCACCCTAATAAACATTAAACAGCTTTATAATCAGGGATTTCAGACTAATGGAACTAGTCTGTGTGGCGGAGGGATACGTCCGTTGTTTTTACAGTGTGACATTTCGTATCATGCATGTGATTATCTGATGTGTGTCTGTCTCCATCATCTCTACAGGTGTGTGTGTGTGTGATGTCTAGTCTGTGTGTCAGGTGATCACTGTTTGACTTTCTCTATTGACTTTTTACGTTTTTCTTTCTGTGTCAGTTATTGTGTGAGTTGAGCAGCATGTGACTGCAGGCAGGTATGCAGGTGTGATGAAATGTGTCAGTGATGCTTCAGGTTCACGGCCGCCAGCTCACAGTCTCACAGTCCCACTTTATTTTTCATTTCACTTCGTCTTTGAACAAAACAACTTGAAAAACAAACAAAAAAAGCAAACTTCTGACCTCCTGACGACCCCCCTCCCCCCGAGGCTCCTACTGTACCTCCTCTACCAACCGACCAATCACCTACCAGACCAGTTAGTTCTGTAACACGTGGACCAAGGTAGAAACAGCCTGGAGCTGCTCTGCTTTTCTCTCCATCCAACTGTCACAACACAAGATCTATCTATCTATCTATCTATCTATCTATCTATCTATCTATCTATCTATCTATCTATCTATCTATCTATCTATCTATCTATCTATCTATCTATCTATCTATCTATCATCTATCTATCTATCTATCTATCTATCTATCTATCTATCTATCTATCTATCTATCTATCTATCTATCTATCTATCTATCTATGCCTAATGAGAATCATTCAGGGCTCATAATGTCGCTTTCAGCCCGTTACGACAAATAACAATAAGTTCAGTCCTCATTCACAATTATATTATAAACACACAACATGGACATGGACAACAACGGCCATGTGCAGATCATCATTTAGCGAGAGATTTTTCGCAGGTGAGAAAACAGCACATCACTTTTTTAATTTATTTTTTCTTTAAAGGTCCAGTGTGTAAAATGGGGGTAAAACTGTGACATCCAGCATTCAGATTCTAGTTTGCTAAATTGACTAAACTGAATTCTAATTGGAGATCTTGGCTCATAATCAACCAACATAACACCCAACGTTTATGTGTGCTGTTTTGTTGTGTGTCTACCCATGACAATAATGCAAATGCAAAACTTAACTGCGTGTAAAATGAAAAACTGAGATAAAAATTTGTAAAATAAATAAAAGTGCAGCGCAGCAAGCACTGAAAAAAGTAAAAAACAAACAAAAAAAAGTCCCACTGAGAAAGACCGTAAGAGTGGAAATGTGAAAAGCAGCAATAATAAAAATGAATGAGATTTGAAATAAGTAGGAAATCAAAGTAATCAAAAGTAAAAAATTATTAAACTAAAGGTGAAATATTGGGTAGTTCTGATGGTTTAATGTTGAATCGTGTTACTAAAATCCTGTGAAACTGTCCTGGCTTCTAGCTTGATGCAGTTTGTGTGGTGCAGGGGACATGGATGTATTATAGTAAAATGGCGCCCGTTCTGCTATAAGATGACATGTTTTTTTTGCATTGCACACATAGTGACAGTGAAATGAGCGTGCAACCCACCCACAGTACAGTACTACAGTATAATGGCTCTACTCTGTGCATTAACAAGTAAAGTGTGAAGTGGCCTACCTGTACAGCCTCCTAATGTATGTTATCTCAGCGTTACGTAACGGGCAGGTTGGGTCTCGCGTTTATCTGCTTTTCATCTGGTGCCAGGCCTCTTGTTGCCTCCATGGTGTTACTATTGATACCCTCCCTCCCTCCTCTGATTGGGCGATTGTGTTATCAGCAGTGGGGCCCAGGAGACAGGCTGCTGCTGCTCTGCTGATGGAGCGACAAGAAGCATCCACTTCCAGAGTGAAAAAAAAAAATCTCTGGCACGCACACATGAACTTCACCACGACGAGTCTGTCAGGTGACACTACAACTAACTCACATCTCTTTATGCTTAAATGACAAAATAGTTTGTTTATCAGTGGCGTCTGTTACATCGCTGTGGGAGGTTTGTTGAGCTGGGAGCCGCATCACACCAGCTGGACTTCAGTTTCAACAACTAAACACTAACACAGTAATAATACTCCATTACTGTACATGCACAACCTCACTTGTATTATAATAAATGTGTTATAATGCATCCATGTGCACTTGTTCAGTGCTTTTATCTTTGAAAGTTACAGACCATTGCAGCAGGTTCATCACTTTTTGTGTCCCCTGGAAACACTTACTTTAGCGTTGTTGTGAGTATCTGAAGTGCAGTGTGTTGACCTCTCAGGGCCACCGTACAATAGCTTCAATCAGCGATCAGTGCTAACCAGATGTTAGCATGCTAACGGGAGCGTACCTATGTTCCCCGGTCGCAATACATACCGGGGAACATAGGACCTTTTTTCTGAAAAAGAGTCATGTTCCCCGCTGTTGCTGGTCGAAGGACTCTCTCTACTTATCTGGACTGTCTCTATCTATCCTCTCTGTCTAGCTTCTACCTGGTCTTTTTACTAAACTTAACCAACTCCTTTCTTCATTGCCTAAACCCAACCAATGGGACAATTACACTTCTCACTCAAAGTCACAACTCAACTTCTCATTCAGAAATAGGCAGAAATAAGCAAAGTCACAACTCCACTTCCAGGTATGGGTACAAAAATTGGATGTTCCCCGGGTCCTTTTGGGGAAAAGCGGGGAGCATAGGACCCTTTTTTATGTTCCCTGGTCCCATACAAAGTGGGGAACATAGGGATGACCCCATGCTAACTGCCCAGACTGAATCAGTGAACACATTCAACGTTGCATGTATTCCTTCTAATGCATATTAGATTATTTGCTGACCTTAAATCTAAGGAAAAATTTGCTCTGAAACATTATTGTCATTAATGCTCTCACAATAATCCAGGTCAGAAACACCCAGATTGCTAGCAGCAGGCTAGCAGTTAGCATTTCTGTTATTTTGTGACTAAAAATACTGAATTTTCTATCGCATAATTGATACTTTGTAATATACTAATACTTTGTACTCCTACATTTTAAAGTCTATTTTATCTATTTTTATTCTTTCTTTTACTCTTCATTTTGCTGTGTATGTGAATGACAGTAAAATATTCAAATTCAAATTCAATCTAATGATTGGACCAGTCACACCAGTCAGTTTTGTTTCTTGCTGCTAATCCAGTCGAAGATAAACAGTGATAGTTGCATTCGCTTTAGTGTAATTTAGCCACTGGAACTTAATGCAGCTTTGTTTTGATATTTGCAGAGATATGTGTTAATGCCTCATTTAACTTGGCCTGTTGATCCTAATTCATCAACTTTAACTAATGTTTGGTTGGGAAAAAAGAAATCATTTCCTGCTGCAGAAGATTTGAATCTGTAAAACATTTTATCTGGGTAGGACTGACTAAACTAGAACAACAGAACAACTAGGTCACAACTTTTACGGTGGAATTAAAAGCATTTTAAGAATGGTTAAATGTTATCTAGAAAACTGACATGTATGTCACCGTGACAGAGACGCTCTGTGTGAAATGATGACCACGCGACTTGCACAAGACTCCAGATGAGAAACCTGAAGAATCTCTGGCATCCATAATCCTCATAATCTCCCTGGTTCATCACACACGCGTCTGTTTGGAGACTGAAAATGAATAAAAGCTCCAAAGCTGCTTAGACACACAGTTTGTAAACCTCTAAGCAAATAAACATTTGATACTTAAAGGATTATTCAGTTTTATAACAACAAAGTATCTTATTTTTGTCCTTTTGTGGATCATTTCTAATGGTTATGATCACATGCATGAAAGTGACTTATTATAACAGAGTATTAATTATTGGTGATTATTAAAATTTCAGGTAAATAACAATGGAAACCAACCAGTGATTAAGTAACCCAATCGTTACTATATAAATAAAGGCGCTGATCTTGCAAAGTTGATTTTCAGCCCAGTGACGCAATAAGTTAAGTTATTAAACCATCACAACTGTTTAATTAAGGTAAAAATGTAGCATAGTTAAGCTACGAATCCTGCATAGTTCTCATGTCCTCGTGTTTGTTTCTGCTGTAGAGTTGACTCACTCTAGTGGTCAGGAGAGGAACTGCAGCTGCTGCTTCTTTGGGCTAAACAAACTTTATCAGGTTTGTCATTTTCACTCAAAAATTCTTTTTTTTTTTAATTTGATGTGGTTAGTTTCCACACACAATTCACTGCCCGTTTTTAATTTGAACCTTTATGATGACGGCTCCACCCTCTTGATTTCTGTTTTCTCTTTCAAGACTTTCGTCATGTGGTTGACTTCAGAAGACGCATCAATCATCAGACTTATTATAGACAATCAAGCCAGAGGTCAGAGGTCACCGGCTCATCCTGTTCTCCACAAGCCTTCCTGCGAGACAGCACAGGTACATTACCTGAGGTGTTGTTGACTCACTGACTGGTTGAATCTACACCTGTGGACTTTTACCCGACCAGAGTTTCAAGTGGTTTTAGTGTGTGTGTGTGTGTGTGTGTGTGTATGTGTGTGTGTGAGTGTGTGTGAACCTGACTTTGGCTCCGAGGCTTTGTTGATTTTTAAGTGAAACCTGTAACTGGAGCTGCTGAGATGGAGTGATGAGGAGCGAGAGCAGTTCAAGGGAAAAAAAGACAGGATGAGACTTGTCAGAGGACGTTAAAACGTCTTTGTGGCCTCACGTTGAAGTTTTAAGTTTCTTTAAAGTCATTAATCCAAGAAAGTGACATCAGCTAATAGGTTTCTTCCAAAAACAACATTCCACCTGCAGAAATCAACTGTTGAAGAGCTGAGTATATTCTTCAGTCCTCCTTAAAAAAAGACCGAAAACCGATGTTTTGTTTTGTTTTGAATTTTACAGGAAGTAGATAAGTGTAAAGGAAAATATTGGTTTTAGTCTGTTTAATCATTTTAGAAACAAAGGAATGATTATTTAACCAATAAGGGTCAGCTGCTACTCTGAGTGGTAGCTGATTACTTTGGACTGACTTTTAGACAATGGTATTTATGTACTTTGAACTGTTTGTTTATCTGTAACTGTGGTGTATTTAGGGCTCAGTCATTCTGACAGTCGGGGTCGAGACTGCACCCTATTCGGCCGAATAGTAAGACTCTGCCTTTATTTTGATGATCATTGTTCATTATTTACTGGTTGTTCTCTTTGGTTAGACAAGGGGTTGTGATAAATCCTTGGTAGGTCTTCGGTGTTTCTTATTCCTCTGCAGAGGGCAACGTTTTTGCCTCCACAATAAGAATATTCTGTTTTAACTTCCAATGAAGCAAAATTGCACCTGAATTAGATATTTACACACCAACAATTTGACTCCTTTTGGTTTCTAGCGTTTTCAGGACACTTGGGTCAGTACGGACGAGCAGTATGGAGGTATTTGGATGTTATATGAAAATCCATTGCCAGCTGGACCCCCCCCTGGAACTCCAAAAGCATTTTTATAACTCTGAAAGTTCTCCAAACCCTTCCTTGGCATGACGGGGAGTAGAAAACTGGTGAATTATCAAGTTTGAGTGAAGTATCCCTTTAATTTAAATACAAATATCAGAATAAATTTATAATGTAGAATAAAATCTATAAGAAAGTAAACAATGAATGCACAATATCCATGATTTACAAATACTGTACAAAAGGTTGATGAAAGGTTTGCCAATTCCTAAATAGCCTGTGATTTTTGAGAAATGTACCCATGAAGACAGGAAGTCATGACACAAGCGGACACAACTGTTACAAAACAACATTAATGATAACATATACTGTCAACATCACGGCTGACAAGACAGAAATAAACAATTACAGTATCTTTGTCTTTTGTGAAACTTTCTGATTTCCTGCCTTTGTCTGGGGCTTTTAGTGCCAAGCTTTTAGCCCATTGGTTCCCATACGTATGTTTTTATATGTGCATTTAATTATATACAGTTTAGCTTTCGAAGGTTCTGAGTTCTGAGAACAGTACAATATTGTAGTTTTTATCAAGCAGTACTCAAATTAGAGGAATTATTGGGGTGCATTTAGTGGGTACTATTTTTTGTGGTGGAATAATCCATATTTGATTTTTAAAAAATGGTAAAAATGAACTAAACTAGACGAGATAGATTAAAATAAAGACTTGAGTTGAGGTTGAGCAGAGCAGCAGTGGGTCTGAAGTCGACCGTGGAGGTGACAGGAAGCTGATGAGACTGGAGCTCCTCCAGAGTTCACGGCTTGTGTTTGACGCCTGTGGTCTCAAGTGGTGATTCTTCACATTCCCTGGAATCAAAACAACATTCCTGCCGCTGTGTTCACCTCTCTCTCTGAAAAAAAAAGAAAAAGAAAGACCGTCTGCACTGATGGAGGAGGCTGATACAGGTGTGTGAGTGACATCTCTTATCGAGACACACAGGCATCCCTCAGCCCCTCCCACTCCCACTCCCTCCACTACACTCATTGAGGCTGTAACGTCCAATCACAGCTCCGTCCTCCCGGTCCATGTGTCCCTTCCTCAGAGGCTCCTCTACACCTGCTTCCTCCCCGTGTTGTGGCTGTGACGGCCGCGGTAAATGGTCTGTGCTGTTGTGGTTTTCCTCCACAAGCTGAGTAAACAGCAGCAAATAATGCGTAAAGGATCCCGCTGTTGTTATTCTGTCTTTTTTTTTACTATCATCAACAAAATACCTAGAAAGTCTGACACCAACACTGATTTCATACTACAAATAAAAAAGTAGGCCTAGTTTGTTTTTGTGAATTGTAAGCTTTGCTAATGCAACTGCATGTAGTCAGCGTTGGCTTTTAATTCTTTAATTACCAGTTTTGTGGAAATGCTACAACTTCCTGTCTTGCACTGAAGCTAGCATGCTAAACAGTTAGCTCCAATCAGTCACAAGTACGGCCTGAGGAAAGACCACGTCAACTTTGACGGTCGCCATCTTGGATTGGCAGCAGAGTGGGAGGAGTCTGGCTGCAACATATTTTCAAATTTGTGAAAACGGCAACCGAGGAAGGACACATTTTTCGGCCGAAATTGTCATCTAACAAAAACATTGTCTGCAAATCGAAAGACATTAATGTGCAACATATACAAAAAGAACAAAAAAATGTTATATGGCAAAATATTACAACCATAGCCTATATACACTGCCTGTCGAAAAAAAAAAAAGTCACACATTCTAATATTTAATTGGACTGCTTTCAGCTTTGATTACAGCACGCATTCACTGTGGCATCGTTTCAATAAGCTTATGCAATGTCACAACATTTATTTCTATCAGAAGTTTAATTATTTTTTCAAAGATTCTCAATGGGTCAATGGGGTTCAGGTCTGGACTCTCACATTGGACCACAGTTCTTCCTTGAAGATGATGGTTCTCCACTCTCCTTCCAGTTTTCAATAATGCATTGGACAGTTCTTAACCCAATTTTAAGTGTCAGCAATCTCCTTAGATGTTTTATTTGCTTGATGCCAATAATTTGACCCTTCTGAAACAGATTAACATCTTTTTCGCGACCACAGGATGTGTCTTCCCACATGGTTGTTTATGAAATGAGACTGCATCAGTTAGGGTTAAATAACTTGCAGTAATTATCCAATGGGAGGCTATTAGCTTACCATAGTTAAATCCAAGTGGTGACTTTTTTTGGGGGGGGACAGGCAGTGTATGTTTACACTATATTTAGTTCATGTGTGCACCTTTATTAAAGCAGCAAACATACGAAAAATGATGTTTATAAACTGTATGTTTTTCTTTTTTCACATGAATTTTGATGTATATTTACATTCTGGGAATCTGCCCCCAGACTTTTGAACCCTCTGTTTATATACATAATTAAACATACTTATATGGGGTTGATATTCAATCAATCAATCAATCAATCAGGCTTTATTTGTATAGCACTTTTCATGCCCATGGCAGCTCAAAGTGCTTTACATGTTAAAAATATTGTGTCAGTGCATTGAATTGGAACAATTTCTAATAGGTTCCATGTGTCATTTTTTAATATTTACTTTGTTTATCCTATAAATAGAAAGTTAGTTTGGGCATATATTACATCTGTGATCAGGACAGTATAGAAAAGTGGCTCCAGCTGCTGCCAGGTCCTAATTAACAGATCAATTACACACAGACGTCTGAGGCTCCTCGTTAAAATCACATCATCTAACAGTCGCTGCCACATAACAAGTGATATTAATTAATACAATCAGCAGACAACACCACTCCTGCTCCTGTTACTGATTCCTTAAGGTGAGCTGGGACACTTCTGTCCACCTTAAGAGAGTACAGTACCAGAGGGGCGGAGCTTATGTGTGGAGGAGGCAGCTCCAGAAGGTGTGACCCAGCAGAACAAAACACACATGTAAGACGGCTGCTGAGTCTGTCTGTGGGCTTCTACACACACACCATCCTCACACACACACACACACACTCTGAGCACTGAGGACTCCCCCTGGGGTGTGTGTGTGACAGAAACAGAGTGTGTCTTTCTAACTTTCCTGTGCTGGATCTTTAACTGGAGCCTGGTTGATCCTGAGAGAGACGAGGGGACGAGATGACGGACGCGGCGACCAACATGCGGCTGAAGCTGCCGCTCACCTGCTTCATCCTGGAGATCATCCTCATCATCCTGTTCGGCGTGCTGGTGCAGTACGACCACGAGACGGACGCCCGGGAGTGGCACAACACCACGCACTCGGGTCACGGCGACTACGACAATGACTTCTACTACAGATACCCAAGTGAGTGGATGTGTCGGGGTCAGAGGTCACAGTGCTGGTGGTGTTGGGGGGTAACAGCTTGTGCATCAGTCATATGCAACAGGAGTGGCTGCTTTAATATGATGCATCTTTAGCTGATTTGATATTTGCAGAGATGGGACCAAGTCACACATGTGCAAGTCTCAAGTAAGTCCCAAGTCATTTTTCCTTGGGCAAGTCAAGTCCAAGTCAAGTCACCGTATTATTGCAATTTCACCCGCAGAAGCTAATCTAAATAAAGTGAAGACAATATATAAGAATAGAATAGAATAGAATAGAATAGAAAATCTATTATGTCTTATGTCTTATCATGTCTTATAATGCATTATATTTGTCTTAATTAACTACAATGCAATTAAACTGTCCAATTTGTAGTTTATTCTACAAACTACAAATCCCCATGATGCCTTTCTCCCTCTGCCTACTTCTTTTTCTTCCTATAGAGGAAGAATTAAGACAGGATTGACCTGATTTAAAGGATACAAATCTAAATTTACAGTGTTATAATCAAGTATGTGCAACTTATAACAAGAAAATATGAAAGAAAATTGACATTACACCATTAAAGATTGAATCCCAGTCATCCCTGCACATCAGATAAAGAGCTGACTGTCGCAGTTTGGTCAGTTTGGTTTTTGGGCATGCACCAATTCATTAGACTTTGAGAATTATGTAATTTTACTGCAACTTTGCAACAGTTTTTGATCTTGAATATGACTCTAACATCATAATCTCACCCTCTTTTACACGCTGCACCTCTGTGATTGTATCAGACCTGTAAGTATTCAGTGTGTTGCATGTTTTTTTTTTGTCCAAGTGTTAGCAGCAGCATTTCTGTAGCTCATGTGGGAAACTGCTGCTGCTGCTGCTCAAACTGCTGAGCTGCACTGGTTTGACTCTAATTGGACGGGTCCAGTTCCCAGTGAGTGAACATTTGATAAAGATGTCTTCCAGTCGGCTGCCGTCCCACAGAGGCCGATCCAACCGCTGATCGTTAATTTCCTCTGATTTATATGGATTGATGAGGACACTGATGAGTCTGTCACAGGCTCATTACTGTCTCCACATCAAACAGAACCTGAAGCTGCTTTTAGCTCAAACAAATCACAACTAATTGAACATCACACAATGAATTTACAGCATAAATCTGCAGCTTTTCATGCATCCGACATAAAATGCAATACTAGATCAAACACTGTGTGTGGGTGTGTGAGGGCAACACCACACACACAAGTGATAAATGTGTCTCCTACGCTGTAAAAATGTTAACTGTTAACTTTCATTTGTTGCTCTATTATCAGTAAGTTTGGTGTTTTTCTGCTGAGGCAGCTCATACCAGACCACAAGGTCAGGGACGGATCATTTATGTAGTTTAAGGACTTTTTCTTTCCTCCTTTAAAAAAACCAAAAAAAACAACAACATAACCTCCCTTTGTTTAAGGTTTCTGTGTTGACTAAAACCACAGGAGTGATGCAAGATGCAAAAACTGGTTCTGTGACATTGCAGCATTTTGTGTTTTTACCTTTGAGTATAAAACCATGGGGTTGGAAATAAAAACCCCTCTTCTACTTCTATTTGTAGTTAAAACAGTCACTTGTATTAAATTACATCCCGTTGCTTAGTTTCCTCTGCTGCAGTTCATTCGTCTCCTCTCTGTTCCACCTTAACAAACCAACCTTATGTAAGGCGACTGAGGGCCGGTGGGCGTGGCCTAACGACTCTGACACTGTAGTAAACCCACCTGCATGTCTCTTGTATCAGTATCAATCAGTATCATCCTGGATGTGTGAACCTGTCGCTGCACATTTCAAACCACACGACTGGAAGTAGCAGATTTACTCTGCAAAAACTCAAAATCTTTCCAAGAATATTTGTCTTATTTCTTGTCAAAATGTCTCATTTCTAGTCAAAACTAACCTCTTTCCACTTAAAATAAGACTCATCACCTAAAAATTAACTTGTTTTAGATCATTTTTTGCTTGTTTCAAACTAATTTTCACTTGAAATAAGTAGAAAAATCTGCCAGTGAAAGGACGTTTTTTGTGCTCGTAATAAGGAAGAAAAACTTGCTCCACTGTCAGATTTTTCTACTTATTTCAAGTGAAAATATGCTTGAAAGAAGTAAAAAGTGTCTAAAAACAAGCTACTTTTTAATGTGATGAGTCTTATTTTAAGTAGAATGAGATTTGTTTTGACTAGAAATAAGACAAATAGTCTTGGTAAGATTTTGAGTTTTTGCAGTGTAACTTAGTGTTATGAAATATTAAGCTGCAGAAAGCATGAAGCTGATGAGTGTCAAAATCAAAAGGTGTGATGATAGTGTTGATGCTGTTTGTGCTTTTTTTTCCCACAGCATTTTAAATTGTATCATGATGGGAGCATTAGATGAAGTATTAAAGCAGAAGTAAGCGGAATATTTGTGTTAATATAAGTCTTAAATAGTTCTATCTTCCGACAGCAATCACTTACATAGAGTGTTTGGTCTGAAACACGGGTCTGTCAGTCACTCTGCTCTGCTGTAAGCCGAGGAGAAAACTTTCCTTGTATCCTACAACCCTTATCCAATGAGGAGAGAGAACGGCATAAAGGGGCGGTCCTCTCTGTGTGTGCAGCCAAGGGATGCGCGTGAATGTGGTGACGTAGGGACGAGGGCGGAGACTGCTAACTCCATCGGCTGACAAGAAGTTAGCCAAAACCACCGGATCGCTTACTGCTGCTTTAAATCAAAATGCTGAAAGTTGCACAGTCTACTGACTCCTGCACTGAATTAAAACTAAACTTAGTCACCAACAACGTGCCAGTTTGCTGAGTGACATATAAAAAGTAGGAAGGTGGAAGTTGTTATCAAAGGAGTGCAGACCTGTAGTTATTTCCTGGAGTTCAGTGTGAACCATAAACTCATTAAATATCAAATGTACTTAAATACCGGCAGTAAACAGTATCTACAGACGTCCATGCGGGTTTGCATATCAGTCTCAGTTTCAACTGGTTGGTTGACTGTTTCCTAAGCAGAGCAGAGAATCATGGGAATGTAGACATGTGATTGCTTCCTTCTATTGAACCAGCTAATGTATGATGTTTAATTTTAATTCTTCAACATGTCACCGTCCTCGTGCTGCAGCCAAGTGACAGCTCCACCGTCTCCACCCTGCTCCTGTCAGGGCCTGAACTCTTCACCCTGCGCCAGCTTCTCCCCTCGGGCTGAACTGTTCAGTTGATCAGAAATCACACTGTAAAATCTAAACTACCTGCATGCGCGGTTAATTATGCAACTAGAAACTGTCAAAGGAGTGTCTCTGTCAGCTGTATAGGTGAGATTGATTGTCTCCCAGCCAGTATATCAACATGTTGTTTCTACGATTTTGCCAACAGCAACTTGACTTTTGTGGAGTTGAACCAAATATCTTTACAAGATGTTCATGACAAGGTCCACAAGATGAATGTGACACCACAACTGCACTGCAAAAACTCAAAATCTTTCCAAGAATATTTGTCTTATTTCTTGTCAAAATGTCTCATTTCTAGTCAAAACTAATCTCTTTCCACTCATCACCTAAAAATGTACTTGTTTTTAGATAATTTTCACTTGTTTCAAACTAATTTTCACTTGAAATAAGTAGAAAAATCTGCCAGTGAAAGCAAGTTTTTTGTGCTTCAAATAAGAAAGAAAAACTTGCTCCACTATCAGATTTTTCTACTTATTTCAAATTAAAATATACTTGAAATAACCAAAAAGTGTCTAAAAACAAGCTAATTTTTTATGTATAACTGTGTAAATATACATATTTTAGTTATAATGAGATTTGTTTTGACTAGAAATAAGACAAATATTCTTGGTAAGATGTTGAGTTTTTGCAGTGTGGATCAAAAGTATACTGTAGCTCTGTGCATGCTGCTAATTAGCGAATATTAGCACGCTAACATGTTAAAGTAGCTATATGAAGCAGGCTAAACATCAATGTGTTACCATAGTCTCACATGACCCGTTCACCTGTCCAGTCTGAGGTTAGAACAATAACAGCTGAGCGTGCTGCTCCATTAGCTTTAATGTCCTCAGATAATCTTTAACCCGACACCTTCACCGTCATGGGAACTGAGACAGAGGATCACCTTCATGTTTCAGTGTGTATGTGTATGTATGTAAACAGCCGACATTCTCCGTCCTCCCCGCAGACAATAAACCGTAAGGACATTCAGACACAGACCGAGTCTGACTGGGTCTTTTTCTATCTGAGGCTGGATCATGTGCATCAAATCCTCTGTTTGTTGGTGGTCATAAAGTCAATGTATGGTCGGCTCTATATGTTCGTGTGAGATAAGGACGGTCACGGTAGTGCAGGTGAAAATATGTCTCTGTTAAACAATAGAAGGTGATGGAGTTGTAGCTTTTGTTTTGTTTTGTTTTGTTTTCAAAATGGATTTAATGAAGAAGATGCAGCTGCAGCATTTTTAGACTTCTCATCACTGCAAAAACCCCAAATCTTACCAAGAATATTTGTCTTATTTCTAGTCAAAAATTTCATTTCTAGTCAAAACAAATCTCATTCTACTTAAAATAAGACTCATCACATTAAAAAGCAGCTTGTTTTTAGACACTTTTTACTTCTTTCAAGCATATTTTCACTTGAAATAAGTAGAAAAATCTGATAGTGGAGCAAGTTTTTCTTTCTTATTACGAGCTCAAAAAACTGCTTCCACTGGCAGATTTTTCTACTTATTTCAAATAAAAATTTGTTTGAAACAAGTGAAAATGATCTAAAAACAAGTTAATTTTTAAGTGATGAGTCTTATTTTAGGTGGAAAGAGATTAGTTTTGACTAGAAATGAGACATTTTGACAAGAAATAAGACAAATATTCTTGGAAAGATTTTGAGTTTTTGCAGTGATCTTAGTAAAAGCTACTCTAAAATAATCTATTCTTTCAGATTTAGTTGAGTTTTATTTTTCCTGTGATGGGTTCAATCAGCTCCCACAGACTCCCACTGACAAAGAGACACTGGCTTTGATGGCACGCCGTCCTCCTGGATGTCACTGTGGACTATCTGGGCCAAAAGAGGACAACGAGGACACTGGCAACACCTCCGAGCCTGCATGGGCCATGCCATTGCCAATTAATGGTCACCATGGCGACATCAGCCTTGGCACAGTGCAATATTGTGTTTTTTGGACAAATAACCGGAGTTAGAAAGTGAAACTGTGTGAGACGAGGACATGAGAGAGTTCAGACTCACGTAGCTACTGAGGTGCAACAGTGAATTATTGTAACATGCAACTTTTAGAAGATCAATAAATAAATATCATGTTTTTACGACTCAAAGTGCGGAGGCCTGAGCTGAACCTGAAGTCCCTGTAACCTAAAGCTTATGTAACCGCGCTCATTCACACAGAAGAGGCTGTTTTCAATGACAAAGCCCTCAGGACTCAGCTGTTGGCAGCGATTGACTGTTTTTGTTGACGGAGGCTTTAGAGCAGCTGATAGGAGGCTGATCTGAATGAATGTCGTCCTCACTGAAGAGCTGTTTAACGCTTTTTACATCCGTGTGGTTTTCCATCTTTCATAATTCTTATATAAGAACTCTGAATGTTGAAGTTTAAAATGAAAAGAGGTTTTGATCAGATTTTACTTCTCTTATGGTAAAGTCAATCAGAGGTGACTCTTTGCTGTCATGTGGACTATTGGTCAGTTTGAAGACGTCCCATCGGACACATTTTTACATTTTTGGACCTTTATTGACACCAAAAAGTTAATTAACTAAAGGACGAGGTATCTGAGGAGTCTGATCTACCTATAAATGTTCTTGAGGCAGCAGACAGAGCTGAGATCAACAGAGGCGACACACAGGAAGAGTTAAGAGTCGTCTGCATAGAGATTTACTTTAGATCCGATGAATACATCCTAAAACTTAACCTTAACTTAACTTAAACTTAATTGTTATATACATTTCTTTCTTTTTTTAAATAGATACATATACTATTCCTTCGACACCTTTAAATTGATGCTGATGGTGGAGTCCACACATACAAAAGGTGCAATTTAGACCCAGAGACTGTGGCAATACTGAGGCAAGATGCAATATATATAGGAGAAAGTGCAATAATTAATTATTACAATAATTATTTATTACTTTGTATGAACTATGAACTTAGTCGTACTGTCTGTAAGTGATCTCTGTTGGTTGTGTGTGTGAGTATGTGAAATGGTGTATGGTTTTAAAATCTGTATGCAGGATGTATAGCATTGATTGTCCAAGACATTAAAGTTTATTTTGATTGATTTGAAACCAATCTAGGCTGTGGGAATCATTAAAATATTCTCAAACAACGACCTGTCCTCCACACTTGTGCAGGTTTCCAGGATGTGCACGTGATGATCTTCATCGGTTTCGGCTTCCTCATGACCTTCCTGCAGAGATACGGCTTCGGCAGCGTGGGCTTCAACTTCCTGATCGCGGCCTTCGCCCTGCAGTGGGCCACGCTCATGCAGGGCTTCTTCCACGGCATGCATGCAGGCAAGATCCACGTCGGAGTAGAGAGGTATGTGTGCACCATGCATGTACACAGGAATTTATACACACATAAACATGAACAATATAGAGAATATGTGAAATATTTAAACTCTCTCTGTTTGTTCTGAGCACTCAGACGTTTTAATGACACCTCAGAGCTCACGCCCCGGGGGCCAGTGGAAAGTCCTCATCCATCTAAATAAGTCACTTTCTCTCATTGTCTTGACTCCTAACTCCTTCAAACAATGACAGCAACTCAACATGCAATATTATAGAGGCTAATAAAAACCATTTGTTGCCTCTTGTCTGAAACAAGACTACATCTTTTTTAGGAAACAAGACTTTGCTGTACTTATATAAGAAATGATGACGGTGATTTCGATGGTGACAGCAAGACAAGGTGGTTTATATGTTTTAAAAGACAAATTGAGGTGAAAGAAAAACGGACTGACAGCCAGACCTGTGACTGAGAGAGTTTAATCCAACTCATTTGGCTTTGTACAAGGTGAAAAACTTGTAATGGATCTAATTCAGCTCATTTATCAGAAATACAAACATTAATGCGTTTATTGGTGACCAGACATTGAGCTAAAAGATACTAAAAGTGAGGGGAATACAGGTGATACGTGATGCATCTCTATGGGGGAGGCATTTGCGATCATAAATAGTCATTTGATCCATGGGAGATATGAAAATATTCATTATTGCAGCTTTAAATCTTTAGATCTTTGTTGATTCTGACTCAAACTGAACCATTTATTAATAAATCTAACATTGTTTACCCGAGTTAAAGTCTCTGTCGGTGTGGTTTGGTCCAGATCTGAGGTCAGAAACACTGTAGTGAGGAGAGGATCTTCTGTCTTTGTCTCTTTCAGTATGATCAACGCTGACTTCTGCACCGGTTCTGTGCTCATCTCCTTCGGAGCCGTCCTGGGTAAAACCAGCCCGGTGCAGCTGCTGGTCATGGCCATGTTCGAGGTCACGCTGTTCGCCGTCAATGAGTTCATCGTGCTGTCCGTCCTGGAGGTGAGTCACAGAGAAGAAATCACACATCCTCCACCTATGGCAAGCCATTTTAACATTTAAAAGCCAGACTGGATATGTGTTGCAGATATCTGTAATTCAGTTTTGCCTCTAGTCAAAAAGAACATTTCTGATATCCGCAACTACATTCTTCCTATCCACAATTGTTATTTCAGATATCCACAACTACATTCTTCTAGACAAGATATCTACAATTTGATTCTGACTAGTCGTAATTCCAGTTCAAGATATCTTTAATTCACCTCAATTAAAGATATCTACATGTCCCTTTTCAGATATCTTAAATTAAGTTTTGACTAGGTGAAATGACGTTGAAGATATCTCAAACTGGAATTAGGAATAGCCGTAATTCAGTTGCAGATATCCGTAATTCACATAGCGGATATCCGCAACTGAATTGTAGATACCTGTAATGACAAACCCCATACACATGAACGGCAAAAGTGACGTCATTTGTCCTAGGAAGAATGTAGTTGCGGATATCGGAAATGTTCTTTCTGACTAGAGGCAAAACTGAATTACAGATATCTTGAATGAAAAATCCAACTATTCAAAATGTAATTACGACAAGTCAGAAAGACGTTGTTGATATCTACAATGTTAATTTCGGAGAGTCAAACTTAGCTTTTAAATGTTAAATCCGCTTGCCATATCCACCTGAACTCCTCCTCCTCCTCCTCCTCCTCCTCACACAGTGTCATAAACCTACAGTAAACATGAACCTTTGTTTCAGGCCAAAGACGCCGGCGGCTCCATGACCATCCACACGTTCGGCGCCTACTTCGGCCTGATGGTGACCCGGGTCCTGTTCCGGCCTAACCTGGACAAGAGCAAACACAGGAACAGCTCCGTCTATCACTCGGACCTGTTCGCCATGATAGGTACAGTAAACATCTGGCACAGCTGGACCTCCTCTTAAAGGGATAGTTCACCCAAAATTGAAATTTCACTCATTATCTACTCACGTCGACCTCATGTGGACTAAGGGCTGGGAGAGTGACAGTGCATGTCCATATAACGGTTGCAAATGGATACCAACTGTCTTCGTAACAAAAAGACACACCAAAAAACATCCAAATACCTCCATGCTGCTCGTATGTAATGTCCGTCTTGTATTGAAGTCCCGAAATGCGAAATTGTCCCGAAAAAAAAGAGTCTATTTTTCAAGCTTGTTTGTAGCGGAAGCTTCTCTTCCAAGTTCGTCCAAATTTGACAAACTGGGAAGAGGAGCTTCGAGAAGCTTCCGCTACAAAACAAACTTGAAAAATAGACTTATTTAATTTTTCCGGGACAATTTCGCATTTCGGGGCTTCAATACAAGACGGACATTACATCCGAGCAGCATGGAGGTATTTGGATGTTTTTTGGTGTGTCTTTTTGTTACGAAGACAGTTGGTATCCATTTGCAACCGTTATATGGACATGCACTGCTACGCCGAGACCCCCTGTAACTCAGAGAAGCCACGGAGGACTCTGAAACTTCTCCCAGCCCTTAGTCCACATGAGGGGGAGGAGATAATGAGTGAAATTTCAATTTTGGGTGAACTATCCCCTTAAAGAAACTAGAGCGAAAACTTATGTGTGCTGCCATCTAGTGGTCACTGCATGTAAAAACCACACCGTCGATAAACCTAAAGCCTCTCCCTCCTGTCCCTCCTGGTCTCAGGTACCCTCTACCTGTGGATGTTCTGGCCCAGCTTCAACTCGGCCATCACGGCGCACGGAGACGACCAGCACCGCACCGCCATGAACACCTACTACTCCCTGGCAGCCTGCACGCTGTCCTCCTACGGCATGTCGGCGCTTACGGCGCACGACGGCAAACTGGACATGGTGAGGTCACAACTGAACTGACTAGAGTGACCGTTGACCTTTAAAGAGATAGTTCATTACATTTAGGCAAATTGGCCTAGTCTTAGCAGTAGGTTTGTTACCTTTAATTGTCGGTGCAAGCTATTTTTAGAACGGCGGAGCAGAGCCGTGAGCTGCTCAGAGCTACGCTACGGAGGCTCATGGGATTTCTTGGTTTCCCTCATCAAACTCATCAAATACACAATCCAACAACTCCACAACGCTCTGGTGGACAAGTTGTGACCTGCACATTCACCACGCTATGAGATAATAACACAACGTTACCAGACAGAGTTGTTTTAGAGGGAAATACAGAGACTGTTGATGAAAAACTGTCCCCGATGGAAACGTGCATCAGCAGTTTTGCATGAATTTCCCTCTAAAACAACTCTGTCTGGTAACGTTGTGTTATTATCTCATAGCGTGGTGAATGTGCAGGTCACAACTTGTCCACCAGAGCGTTTTGGAGTTGTTGGATTGTGTATTTGATGAGTTTGATGAGGGAAATCTCATTAGCCTCCGTAGCGTAGCTCTGAGCAGCTCGCAGCTCTGCTCCGCCGTTCTAAAAACAGCTTGCACCGACAATTAAAGGTAACAAACCTACTGCTATGACTATAGGGATTATGGCAATGGGCCAATTTGCCAAAATGATGAACTATCCCATTAACTTGGCCGGGGGTTCATATCGCTTAGGGGTTTCCAAGGTAGTGCAACTCGTTATATTTTGGCTATTGGCACATTCGGTTTTGCAGTTCAGCGCAAAAATGAATGGGAACACCAGTCGATTGATCTCAAAACAGCGTGTGACGTCATTACACACAGATTTTTATTGGGTTTAAAGCTCTGAGATGGAAACACACTTTCACCGGCTTCATACACATTCATATCTTTATTGATCTTCAGATGATTCGATTGACAAGTGAATGAAAGTGTCACAGAAATATCACGGGTCACAAGACCAAAACCATTTCTGAGGCCTCTGTGGTCTTTGTGACCTTTGACCTCTGAACAACACAACTCTAATCAGTTCACCTCCGAGGCCTTGAAACAGGTTTTTAAGCAACTTGGATCTGACAATGAGTCAGTCAGGTGATGGTGGTGCTGCGTTCAGGTGACATGAGGGTTCAAGTGAAGCTCAGCTGTCAGGTGTAAATCATCCTGAAATGGAGTTGGGGACATTCCTGCAGCGATGGTTATCAAACCTTTCACTGACGGAGGAGGAGGAGGAGGAGGAGACGCAGGCAGCTGACAAGATAATCAGCCGATCGATCAGCTCGTCTCTAAAGTCTCAGATACAGTCGAGCTGTTTGAGCTGAAACATTCCTGCTGCTCAGGTCACGCTCTCCTCTGATCTGATGGAAAGATTTAGAAACTAAAGGCAGGAAACTGAACTATTTCATGTTTATTACTCAGGTTATGATGGTTTATGTCTGTTTTGTTTGCATTTTCCTTCCAAGTTTATGAATTAAATTGTGTTGTGGCTCAACAGAAATCATCGTACAGCACAAAGTAAAAACTGAAAACAGGATGGAAGTGGAGATAAACAATAATCAGAAACATTCACTTGCTTTCTTAAATATGTTTTGAGCTCAGAGATCTCCAAGTTTATGCACAAGAAATATTCTTCATTCAGTCTAATGTGCATTTTATTTCTAATAATTAAAGTTTAAAAGGATAGTTCAATATTTTGGCAAATTGGCCCATTGCCATAATCCCTATAGTCATAGCAGTAGGTTCGTTACCTTTAATTGTCGGTGCAAGCTGTTTTTAGAACGGTGGAGCAGAGCCGTGAGCTGCTCAGAGCTACGCTACGGAGGCTCATGGGATTTCTTGGTTTCCCTCATCAAACTCATCAAATACACAATCCAACAACTCCACAACGCTCTGGTGGACAAGTTGTGACCTGCACATTCACCACGCTATGAGATAATAACACAACGTTACCAGACAGAGTTGTTTTAGAGGGAAATACAGAGACTGTTGATGAAAAACTGTCCCCGACAGGAACATGAATCATCGGTTTTGAATGAATTTCCCTCTAAAACAACTCTGTGTGGTAACGTTGTGTTATTATCTCATAGCGTGGTGAATGTGCAGGTCACAACTTGTCCACCAGAGCGTTTTGGAGTTGTTGGATTGTGTATTTGATGAGTTTGATGAGGGAAACCAAGAAATCCCATGAGCCTCCGTAGTGTAGCTCTGAGCAGCTCACGGCTCTGCTCCGCCGTTCTAAAAACAGCTTGCACCGACAATTAAAGGTAACCAACCTACTGCTATGACTATAGGGATTATGGCAATGGGCCAATTTGCCAAAATGTTGAACTATCCCTTTAAAAAAGTCTAAGAGCTAAAACACTTATGTGGAGACTCTGGGGTCAAAGGTCGTGTGTTTGCAAAAAGCTTTAATAATATAAAAGAAGGAGCTCATTAAATCTAAAACTACTCTCCCCCCCTCTCCGTCTCTCTGCAGGTCCACATCCAGAACGCTGCTCTGGCCGGTGGCGTCGCCGTGGGAACAGCCGGTGAGATGATGCTGACTCCCTTCGGCTCCATGATCGTGGGTTTCCTGGCCGGCATCATCTCAGTGCTCGGCTTCAAGTACCTCTCGGTAAGGACCACACACACACACACACACTTTGTCTTTTAATGAACAAACAGACAAACAAAAACATAGTTAAATAATCAGACATTATGAAAAGTAAAAACAATAATAATAACAGTAATAAAAATAAGAAAAGAAAAAGAAAGAAGAAAAAAAATACAAATTCTAATAATTACATAAAGGTTTCAGTCAGAGGATACATTTTCATAAAGTATATGCATATAGGTACGACAGAAAATACATCACTTTAAATTGAAAATACTTTACACATCCTTTGTTATATATCTCACCCATTTCTCCCATCTTTTTTCAGAAACACAAACTTGATGTCTAATTTTCATTGTTATTTTCTCCATTACTGTACATATATCTCATTAACCAGATCCTTCCATTTAGAATTGTTGAAATTATCATCTTTTAACCAGTTTCTTGTAATTTGTTTAATTAGTGCTATACTCTTATTATTAAAAACAAATATATATCATTCTTCTTGATGTTTTCTGGTAGTTTTCCAAGTAATAAAACTAAAGGGTTATTATTCACAGAGATGCCAAAAATATTCTGTAACCAAAAACCATCTAAAACTTTACAGGACCAAAATATATGACACACTCAGCCAGGCGCGGCGCCAGGATTTCAATTTTGGACGGCCACAGTAATTTTGGATGGGCCACTACTTAGGAAAAAATAACACTAACATAGGCTACATAGAGTTGAAAATTATTCCTGAATGACTCGTTCGTGTCTATATTGCCTTGAAAGCACACATCTGCTGAGACCTATGGCTGAGACGAGCTTTGACAGCGCGGTGCGCCGCTCTCTCTCCCGTTTAAAGTTAATCTAGCTCACCCAGTGGAGCGCTCTCTCTCTCTCTCTCTCTCTCTCTCTCTCTCTCTCTCTCTCTCTCTCTCATGTGTTTAACCAAATACACGAAAAGCCAAATCAAATCAGAAATGCGTAGCCCACTTCTTTTTTAACTCACAGACATTTATTTTCATAAAGTAATAAAATATCTGGACATTTTGCCATCGTTAACACTGAGACAAAAGGCTGCAGGAATGGAAGAAGAATTCGGCAAATCATCTTATCACGCAAAAAGTCACAACAAACAGGTTTTGCACAATGGTTTGCACAGGTAAGTCTTAAAATATGTGCAACACCTTCTCATCACAATCCACGCCATCTACACAGTTACGTTATCAGCTGTTATTAAAACCCAACTCATCAGGACGCGATGACCACCACTCACATTAAACAAACCGTTAACAATTAATAATCCACACTCAAACCGTTAACTGCACTCAACAAGCTGTTATTACAAGGTTTACAACAGATATGACAGACAACCTGGGCCGTGTGTGTGCGTGTATAAGAAAGGAGGGAGGGAGGGAGAGAGGAAAAGTAGGTAAAAACCTGCTAGCTGTTAGCTGTTAGCTACCGTAGCTCAGGCGTCGGTCTCCCGTCAGGTAAAAGCTGCCGTTTATTCCTCAAATGAAGCTCATGTTGAGCCTCTCCGGTACAGTTATCCATCACTGCTGTTGAATTAGCCGCTAAACTGCTGGACGCTAAAACCGAGGGGGCGTCTGTTTGTTTACAAGTCACGAAAGCAACGTGAACGTACGTGCCGCTCACACTCAGTAGAGTTACGCAAAGGGACGCAGCGTAGCCTGCCCTCTGCCTCCCTGCGGTGTGATTATCTGCGACCGAATCACACCCGTGCTGATATACAGTACAACAGCACTCCCTCTTGTGTGATATTGCTTAAATAAAAATCACCAAATGCTGACACATTTAAACCTGTGGTAAAGTTATCTGAAATAAAAATAAATAAATAATTAAACCTTAGATTAACTAAAGTTATGTTCACCCTGTCATTTTGGATGGGCCAGTCCTACAAGTGGGTGGGCCCAGGCCCGTTAGGCCCACCCATAACGCCGCGCCTGCACTCAGCGCTCTGGTCCGTTAGTTGACTTTCTAAACGTATTCCTTCGTCCTTCCAGCCGATCCTGGAGGACAAGCTGAAGATCCAGGACACATGTGGCGTTCACAACCTGCACGGCATGCCCGGCATCCTGGGCGCCATCGTGGGATCCATCGTGGCGTCTTTGGCGACGGTGGACATTTATGGAGACGGGTAAAACACGTTGATTCACCTGCTTCTAAACTCTGCATCTATAACTATTTATATAATTACTATTATACACATATTCACATACAATAATACGCGATCATAAGGAAATAGAGAGTGGGAGTAGGAGTTAATACGATTTTACCTTTCAAACATGTTTACCTTTATTTTATTTATTATTATTGGTTAATTTGTAGTAAAATTAGTAGTTTTGGTAACACTTTATAATAAGTACACACTAGTAAGCATTAATAAATCATTTATAACACATGAATACTCATTAGTATGTAGTTTATAAACACATTTAGTGCTTATGAATGATGAGTAAAACATTTTTAACTTAAATTTTTATTTCGAACATGTGTGAACAGTGAAATCAAAACAAAATAAACTAAATATCCATAATCAGAGAAAAAATTAAAATAATATATTTATAAAGAAAAACGAAACAAACACACTTTATAATGAGTACAAACTAGTAAGCATTAGTTAAGCATTAAATACTGAATTAATCATTTATGACACATGAATACTCATTAGTATGTAGTTTATTAACAGTTAAAATGTTTTACTCATCATTGATAAGCACTAACTGTATTTATAAACTATATACTAATGAGTATTCATGTGTTATAAATAATGAATTCAGTATTTATTAATGCTTAACTAATGCTTAATAGTGTGTATTTATTATGAAATGTTACTGTAGTTTTGTGTTTGTTTGTTTCTTTTTTTTATATATATATTATTTTTATTTTTTTTCTCTGATTACGGATATTTTGTATTGTTTTGTTTTGATTTCACTGTTCACACATGTTGACACTTGATAAAATATCACATAGTATATTCAGTCAGAGCTTCTTCTTCAGTCTGTGGCAGCTGCTCGTCCTGAGTTTCTACATTTTTCTCCTTCAGGCTGTTTGTGTCAGTGTTTGGTTTAGTTAGTTACTGCCGTTAAATCTCAGCTGACTCTCTCTCTATGTGTGTGTGTGTGTGTGTGTGTGTGTGTGTTGCAGGATGGCTGACGTGTTCCCTAAAGTGGCCGATGGGAGTTTCACTGCGTCTTATCAGGGGATCCGTCAGATCATCTCGCTGGCTGTCACCCTGGGCATCGCCCTGCTGGGAGGCCTCATCGTCGGTATGTGCTGCTGCTCCTCCTCCTCCTCCTCCTCCTCCTCCACACCCTCTCTCTCTCTAATCATAATCAAGGTGACTGAGATGTACAAAAACATCATAAAAAAAGCATAAAGGGTCCATTAAAAAAAAAAAAACACTAAATAAAAGATGTTACAATGCTACAAGGTATAAAAAGCATCCGAATTAAATGAGTTTTGAGTTCAGATTTTAAAAGTTCTGGCTCATTAATAGTGTGAACATCAGGTCAGGGTTAAAGGGATAGTTCACCCAAAATTGAAATTTGATGCTCACTTTCCTTCGTTCAAAAAGACACACCAAAAAACATCCAAATACCTCCATAGTGCTCGGCTGTCATGCCCCTCTTGTATTGAAGCCCCGACATGAGAAATTGTTCTGCCGGGCACTGACACAGGAAGAGCAGTGAACTGAGACACTGGGAGCTTCCGCTACAAACAAGCTTAAAGTATAGACTTATTTAATTTTTTCCGGAACAATTTCTCATCTTGGGGCTTCAATACAAGAGGGACATTACATACGAGCACTATGGAGGTATTTGGATGTTTTTTGGTGTGTCTTTTTGGACGAAGAAAAGTGAGCTCCGTTCACAACCGTCATATGGACATGCAGTGCTGCACGGAGCCCCGCTGTAACTCAGAGAAGCCACGGAGGACTCTGAAACTTCTCCCAGCCCTTAGTCCACATGAGGGTGAGTAGATAATATATGCAATTTGAATTTTGGGTGAACTATCCCTTTAAATCTGGACCTGTGGGACCTGGAGAAGACGTTGTTCCACTGTGGTTATGTAAACATGGGACAAGGTCGTTAACAAACATTTACAACATTAAAATCTATTCTAAAATGAACTAGAAGTCAGTTTAGTGAACAGTTAATATTTATAACGTGTCATTTTCAGCCGTCGCTTTGAAGCTTCATCATGGAGCGAACTCTTCGTCTCCCTGAGCTGCTCTCTTCTTCCTCTTCTTCTTCCTCTTCGCTCTGCACCGGGTTAAAAATGTTGACTTCTTCTCTTTCACACGTCAGGTTTCATTCTGAAGCTGCCCATCTTCGGCGCTCCGTCCGACACCATCTGCTTCGAGGACAGCATCTACTGGGAGGTGAGCTGAGCTGACACAGTTTTATTTTGAAGGCCGGTCAGATCATTTCTGGACAACTTCCTGCCAATTTACCTTGAAAAGAAAAAGAACTGCCTTAGATATAAAACATATAAAAGGCACAGAGCTTCATTAGTTGCATTAATAACATAATAACCACAAGAGTCTGGAATTAAAATAAATATCTAAATTATCAGCAACACTTTATTTATTTTGCACAGTAATACAGAAATGGACAGACATAACAAATAAAAACTTTGCAAGGACAACATATGAACAAAAAATGATTTGTTTGTTTGTTTGTTTTTTCATATCCGAAAAGGAGTGGGAAGAAGTAAAACTTATTTACTCCCACCCCTTATTCATAAATTATCTATCAAGTTATCTAGTCATTATAGTCCATACAGTAAATTAATTTATGAGTTATTTAACTGGATTTATTCTAATATATTATTATATTTATATACATATAGATTTATTCTAACATATGATTACTAATCTTTATCTCTCTATATAGTCATATACATATAAAAACAAGTCATATACATATAAAAACTTTGACTTCCTCAGATTTTTCCTGCACAGAGACTCGTTATATAGCGAACTTATTGATAAATTATTGGTTAAATTAATTAATCTAAACTAGGAAAAGACCAACAAAACAAAACAGGAAGTGCAGCAGAGCTACAGATTCATGATAAATCCACACGATGGCGCCGTTGCACCAAACAGAGACTGTGACACTGTCGCTGCAGTAGCTCGGTGTGACCACCAGGTGGAGCTACACCACCACTGATGGTGACCAACCAGGTGACAGGCCCTCCTGGATGATGTCACACCACTTCACTTCAGCCTGATGTCATCTTCAGATTTTTTTTTTTCCCACAATGCATTGTGACAAATGCAGATTTAAGGCTCTGTAGTGACTTATTGCATCATTTTACTGTCATTTATACATTTGTAAATGTTAAATAGATAGATAGACAGAATGCCTTTATCGTCCCATAGGGAAATTCATCTTCACACTCTGTCACTGATCAACATACAACAACACTGAGCCACATGAATACATAACCAAAAACAGAAACAAATGTAAGTTTTAGACTCAGATTAGTAGTAGTAGTAGTAGTAGTAAACCTTTATTTAACCAGGCAAGAAATGCTAAGAATACCGATAGGAGGTGAAAGACCTCCTAAGGGGCAAGGTAAAGGAGGAGTATAACATTAAAACATAGACAATAAAAGCACATATGACAACAGTGACACAAGAGAAAAGAAGAATAGAGACAGTAGGCCTAACATATAGCAATGACATACCACAAAGTAACAGTTAATTTGACGTACAGTGACATACAACAAGTTATGTAAGACAGTGATACTAGATGTAAAGACATCAACCATAAAAAAGAGACAATACAGAATACCAAATTAGTGACAAATAATGATGACATGTATATTTTTAAACATTTAAATCCACATTTCCACTCTCGCTTTGCCATTTGTCGTCATATTTAGTCGATTCTTTGTCCTCTATTTTCATAAACCACGTTAAATAAGACGTCACTCATTGATGTTATTTCACATTGTTAGCTCCTTTTTCCATCTTTATCCATTTTATAGTTTTATTTATTATGTAAATCAGTGGTTCTCAACTGGTGGGTCGGGACCCAAAAGTGGGTCGCGGACCCGTTCTGGATGGGTCGCGGACAGCTGGTCAAAAAAGTAAATAATATTTAATGCACATCTGATGTTGGACATGTCTTTTATTTTGAAAAATAACTTATTTTGAAAGGCAAACGAGACACGTGAACACATGCAGTTGTAATGCTCCTCCTCACTTTCTTATTATTTGCTCCATTTGCTCTGAATGCAAAGATATCAGTTTCTTATTAATGTGGCCTGAATGCAGTGAATCTTGTTTTGTTTTGTGGGTCTTTATTTTGTGCCATTTGATATTTATTCACTTTTGTGAACATGCTCTGAATGCAGAGATGCATTAGAAGTCAAATATATCGTTTTGTTGGTCTCCATTTTGTGCAGTTTGATAAAAAAAATTCTTGGTTTGAATTCTATAAAAGTGGGTCGTGACTTAATGACCATGGGAAAATGTGGAGCCCAGAGTGAGACTAGTTGAGAACCCCTGATGTAAATAATATAAATTATAGATAATATTGATCAGGAAACTGAAGGATTTGGTTGTTGTCTGTGGTTTCCTCAGGTTCCTGGAGAGGAGCCGGATCACGACGACCAGCTGACCACCGTGAGGACGGAGGAAGGAGAGAAGCTCAACTGCTAGACACACACACACACACACACACACACATACACTCTGAGGTTTGACCATCCCAGCACTTGAGTATTACACCCTGTAGGACAAACTGATAAATGTCTGTTTATAAATTCACATCACAATTTAATTTTTTATTTTTTTTTATTTTTTGTAATACCGGTTGTTTGCAGCTTCGTCCTGTAGAGGGCGACGTGGAGCTGCGTCTCCGTGGCCCACAGGCCTGAGAAGACGAGTGATGATGATGATGTGTCTCATATATCTCATGAGAGACGCCGTCTATAATAATAATTGCCCCCTTTACACACCAGGCCAAGACACGGCTCCAGGAATTAGCCCGAGCCAAAAAAAAACCAAAGACAGAGTCGCTCCCTGCTACGGAAAATAAAACTAAAACGGTCACATGTTCAGAAGAAACCAGTTTTATTTTTACTATTTTCTTTATTTTGAATAAAGGATTCTCCTGCATGGCCATCATAAGAATTATAATAATTATAATGTATTGTTTTTTTAATGTGTGTATTATCTCCTAATAGTTTAGGTTTGGGGATTTCCTGTGATTCTACGTATTTTTCCTTTTAAATGTTAGAGTAGAAAAAAAAATAGATTTTTAAACTGGCCCTGAATTTATTTGTTAAAAAAAGCTGCGTTCACTGTATTTTGAGACGATACTGGATTTCTTTTCACTTAATAAACTGTTCAAGTGTCTCGTGTCTGATTGGATATCCTACTGTATTTAATATTAATGTGTTAAAATGTTGTTGGAAAACGACCAGAGTCGATCAATTAATGTGATTTTTCCCGCTGTTTGAGTGTGTTATAATGATTTAAATTTTTCTATTTTTCCAAGAGGCAAGTGGCTCTGCAATCAAATCAGTGCTTGTTGTGATGAAGGCCGCTCGTCATTAGTCCCCCTTTTTTTTTTTTTTTTTTTCCCCTGAAGGTTTAATGAGTGTGGAGCAATCATCACAGAGGAAGGGGTTAACGCCTCAGATGCAGATGGGGTTTGTCCCTGTGTAATTAACACACTTTCACTTTTTCAGGGATCAAACAGCCCCAAGAAAGAAAAAAAACAACAAGAATAAAGAAAAAAACACAGCAAAGCAAAGCAAAGGCGTCCTTGTTATTAGATATACAGTCTCCTCCCGGGCCGGGGTATGAGGGGCGATTAGTGCCACCGAGGAGGAAGAGTCATCATCATCAACATCCCACAGTTTCTCTGTGTCGTTCAGATGAGAAATAGAATCAGTAGAAAAACTTCTACTCAGTTATTCCTCCACTGATTTCTGCGCAGAATAGATTAACCCTTCGTGAGCTTGAACGATGGGACTCACAACAGTGTCGACTTTTCTCTTTAACACATAATAAACTGTTTTTAATGTTGAAGCTCAAACTGCAAAATTAATTGGGATGATCACACCTGAACCTTATCTTACCTTATCTTAATATTAGCTTTTATTCATGACCTGTTGCTATAATTAACACTTTATTAGGATTCCTTTTTAAAAACTATAGGATACTGTATTTTGTGTGTGGGAATTAATCATGCACTACATAGTCTATACTTTATATTTTAAGTAAGAACAACAGATTCCTGCTAAATCTGGTGCACACCGTCCTTAAACCCAATCATAATGATAAAAATAATGATATAAATATTTATATTGTAATAATTCAGTTTGAAAGAGTGAATGAAAGTGGTTCTTGTGGTTTGCAGACAGAGTTCATTGAGGAATCATCTTTGAAAAAGTCTCTTTTCGGGTGACAAAGTTTTGTTTTTATGCTGCAGTGGCATTGCTGCACTTCAGGTTTGCATCATCCAAAGAGATAAAAAATCAAAATAAAACCAAGAAATTCTACATATTTTTAATTTTACATCCATCAATTATTCTTTTTTTCTCCCTCCCACAGGCTTGTGATTTCTATCTTTGTGCAATGGTGGATTTTTGCCTTGTGTTGAAACTTTTTGGTTCATGTGAAGAAAAAGTTAGAAGATATTTTTTGTGGGTATATATATAATTGACAGGACAGTGGAGAGAGACATGGGACGTGCTCTTATTTGAGAGAAAAAGTATCTTACTCTAACTCACCTGGAGACAAAAGAACTGTGCAAACAACACAGTTATATTGTAGTATTATTATTATTATTATTATAATTTCATGTTTAATTCAGACCCGTCCTCTCTGACGGTCCAGTTCTGTGCTCAGCTTCTCTTAATGACGTCCCTCTCCTGCCTCTTCATGGCATTAATCGCCTCTCATACCGAGGGCCCCTTTGCAGGCTGCAGGGGCCTCATCTGACCCCCCTCCACCCCCTCCCCTCCCCACCCGGTCTGATGATGGTACCTCGGCGTGAACAGGCGCCGCAGCCTTTTCCCAGGAAGCAGAAGACAGGTGGACAGCTGTTTACTGAATAGGCGCTCGCAACTGAAGAGCTTAATTGAGCTTCATAGGGCTAATTAAAATGCAGAGAAAAATAATCATGATTATGGTAATTATTCTATTGTCTCACACGTCGTCTGCAGACGTGCTTGTTTGGCACCACATACCTGCAATATGTTAAAAAACTCTGGAAAATAAAAATAGGAAAATCTTTTTGTGGACTCGTGGAGGCCGAGCTATCATTATCATCCTGGATGAAATCATCACGTTAATTGTTTTAATTTCCATTGCTTAATAAGTATTCTGCAGCAGGCAGCCCTGACATAATAACTGCATAATAACGTGTAATTAAAACCCTGCAGAACAAATTGTCTTTGAGTTTGACCTAAATGATCAGCTGGGAGGAAACTAGTTTATGTAACAGAATGAAAAGAAGAAGAAGAGGAAGAAGAGTTTGAACATTGTTTCTATAAAGTCGTAAAACTTGTGAAGACTGCAGATGGAGGTCAGAGGTCACGTCCTGTCTGTGTTAGGATGTGGAGGTTTCTGCATCTGTCACTATGTGAAAGACGACTTTTATTTTGAAATCTCTCTTGTTTATTTATCCCGGCCTCTTGTTTATTTAAAGGTGTGTACAGAAATGGCCGTTTGTCCCGTTTGTCGCGCCGAGTTGTCACGAGCTGCAACACGAGTTTACCCGAGTAAGGAAAATGAATTTGATTGGTCGTTATCGAGCGGGCGGGATATTCAAAGTTTGGGGCGAGCCCGAGCTCCGTGTGTGTGTGCGTGTCTCAGACGTTTGAATGACGGATTACGGATCCAATATCAGTGGCTGATGAATCATGAGCAGGCTGACGTATAATCCGTGCGCCTGCATTATCCAATACGAAAAAAAAAACTACACTAAAATACACACTTTCATCACGGATTTACTCAAAAATAGAATTTTGCACAAAGTTTGGCCTACATCGTCTGATAGATGAGTTATTACACTAATTTTATGACCCAGAGTGGGCTCAAATTCAATTTTCTTTTCTGTACACCT